>NC_140959.1:79353066-79660566 GCF_014529385.1 Adiantum capillus-veneris | reverse complement strand
CTTCTTTGTTATTAGTTTAATATCTTCCTAGGCCAAGAAATAGTTTGAAGAGGAGTAGCAGATTAAATACAGTAGGCTGATACAAGTGCTAATAGTAGCAGCCTTGTGAAGCCTATTGCTATTCTTTTTAATGAACTCCATAGGTTATAGTGTTAGGAGATCCCTTTTCCATAAATACCTTAGGTCATACCCTCCAACAAAAGGAATATGAAGAGAGATAGAAAGGTTAAGGAATTGTACCAAAGTGAAAAAGGCCCCATTGGGTGTTATGAGCTTATGTAAAGAAGTAGGCTCAATCCTTAAGCAAGGGGGGGGGGGGGGGGGGGGGGGGGGGGGGGGGGAGGGGAGGGGAGGGGATCACAATCTGTGATGGAGTTAAGTTATTTGAAAGAGTATGTATTTCTTTAATGTTTTGATTGTGTTTTGGTCCTTGATATATGTGCGCACACTGAGAAAAGAAATCTCAGAGAGAGAGAGAGAGAGAGAGAGAGAGAGAGAGAGAGAGAGAGAGAGAGAGAGAGAGAGAGAGAGAGAAGAAAAAGAGGGAGATTTGTGAATGATGGAAGTTTGTTCAAGGTGTGTTTTTCAAAAAAAGAAAAATTGAGAGAGAGAGAGGGAGAGAGAGAGAGAGAGAGAGAGAGAGAGTATGTGTGTATGAGTATACATGAGTGATACAAAGAACATCCTCGGCTATAGCATTATCCTCTTGGCATAGATTATGGTGTTTGAAAGTGTGTGTGTACTGTGTGTGTGTGTGTGTGTGTGTGTGTGTGTGTGTGTAGCTATTAAACCTTATATAAAAAGACATAATTGAATTTTTACATTCAAAAGACAGCTATCAATGGAACAAGGAATAGATAAGTACAAAAACTACTCAGTATTAGAATCATTTAAGTACAATGTTTGTAGGAAACAGATCCCCTTTCAGTATGCAGATAGTAAAGGAACTTCCCAAGTCATAGGTGAGTGCTCCATCCAGAGTAGGATAGCTTGCCAAAGTAAAAAAAAACCTTCCAAGCTAAGATGGAGTCCTTAGTTGCATCCATCCAAACAAGACAAAAATTCAGTTAACCTTGGGTGTGTTTTATAGGTATCAATGGACCAAACCAGTTGTTATCCATGTCCATCTTACAAACTTTTTTTACTTTAACAAGCTTTAGTGATATATGTGTACAAAATGTTCTTCTTTTTCACTTTTTCATATATCCAAGTTTCTAGCACAAAATATTATTCTGATGAGAAGGCCACCACCCCTTCTAATCCAAGTGTCATAGTCCCCTATCAAAATATCCTTCAAGATTAATGAAACTCTACCATATCAATTAATAAAAGAAGCTATAAAATTTCCTATTATACTTCAAAAAAGTATTAATAAAGTTTATGCTCATCATGGTATATGGAATCCAAAACTTCCTTTAGTTTGTATATCTTTTACCAGATAAATCTCTCAGCACATTAAGTGGCAAGGATCCCTTGAAGTAAAAGTACCCATGAAGCTCTAGAGAAAAAATGTGCCATTATGGTTTTGGTTTCTAAACTTTATCTGTCATTGTAATACAAAGTTCTTTAACAAGACAATCAGTAACAAAATAGGCCCGTATTTGTAAGCAATAAAAAAAAAAACCAAATAGCTAAAGGATAGTTCAATACCCATATGCAATCGGCAGGCCAAGCCTCCCAAAATTATACCATAAGCCAGAACACAGCTAGTATCAATTCTTAAACAAGAAGATACCCGGCACCATATAATCCCCATGCCAATCCAAGGGGCACATACCGTATAGTCAAATGCAGTCAAATGTAGAAGATAATGCAGTCAAAAAATTGTCCCATAGTGTATGCTTACCTTAATTGGTAGAGGTTCTTTAGTAAAAAAAAGTTTGTTATAAAGCAGCAGGTGCAACAGATCTTGGATTCATTTTTTACAAAATTTATACCCGCCAAGCGAATGCGACATAAGTAAAATAATAACTACTTAATGAGTTGGTACAACAATCGTATGCAGTCGGGCCAACAATCCCCACACACAGTGCGGAAGAAGTCAAATTAGCACTCCTCATATTCACATAGCCCAACCGATGGGTTTTACCTGGTTGTTGTTTGACAAAATTGACAGTGAACCATTAATCCATGCTTATCAATCCAATCCCAAACTATACATGCTCATGCAATTACCTCATTAAAGCCAAGTAATGAACGAGTACAGCATTGGTTAGCACTCGGGGAAGACACCCTGTTAATATTTGTGTATAGTAGGTTACAGCAAGTGAATTCTAGGCTTAAGCCAGCCAAGAGATAACAACCCCAATTTTCATTTACCAGCGGATGTAAGTGACAAATTTTATCGACCATCCTTAACAACCTTTTCCATGCTGAGTAAAAAAATAATAAACCTATCATTCATGAGTAGTATATACACCTGTTGCGAACAGTGTGAAAAAAAGACAGTTAACAACAGTCGTAAAACTTGTCCTAGCCCAACATGATCACAAGCAGTATACGCCTGAGGCAAGGTAAAAACTGCCACCATGCTATTGTGTGACAAAGATTTAATACGTACCTTACTGTGCCAACAAATAGCACATGAATGCTTAATGTTGAGCTAAAGAAAAAAATTCCAACATAACCAGTAGCGAGGCAAGCTAGGGTAGAAAAAAACCTGAGACACTTGAGTAGTGAGCTCCATTCTTGAACAATCTCAGGTAATAACTTGCTTCACTATATCCATTTTTGTTTTCTAATATTTGAATAATGACCTATATTCACTATAATTGGGTTGATAAGAGTAGATATGAAATCGGATATGAAGGAAGTTATAAATGGAAATAACGGGAATCTGTATTTGGTCCTAGATTAAGAGTAGATAAATATTGGATGTGAAGGAGAATATAAATGGAAACATAGTTTTTATCATACGCGTATGTTTGCTAAAACATACGTTTGCAGACGCATACTTTCACACACGTATGATATGTATAAACAAATGGGACTAAATTTAAAAACCCCAAATTTCCTAGCAATTGTACTCTGCGAGTCTGCTCCCGCCAGCAAAGCGTTCATAGTATGCCCTTCCTTGCTTCGCAGCCTTGCCTCATCTCTTCCACATGGTAGTTGCTCCCCAATATTGACAGCTCCAAGTCAGTACTAGTAGCAAATTCAGTTTGCAGGTTTGTGCTAGGTCCTCTGTACGCAACTGGCTGAATGAATACAGTTTGCAAGTTTGCACTAGGTTCTCTGTATGCAATGGGTCATGAACATCTGCAGTGTGGAAATCGATGCAACAGATCGGAAGGGCTGAGCGAATGCAGTTTGCATTTACTAATACACAAGTGGCTGAGTTCAAGTATGAAAGTATGGTTGAAGTTTTACCATACTTGAACCATACTTTCATACTCATATGTGTATGGAGTATGGTTGCCGCATGAAAAAACTATGAATGGAAATATTGAATAAGTATTTGGTCATACTTAAAAGTAGATAAATATCGGATATGGGTTTCCATGACCAGTATAAGCATCTTAAAAAACTCTTGATATGGCATGTGAAAGATGTATTGGTTAACCTAACCAGTTATGTAATAACTAATACTGATTTTAAATGAAAAAAATGGTTTACATAGCCAGTAGATTAATTTTAGCTGGTTAACACTTTTTTCCCACTAGTATAGAACTTGGTCAAGTGTATATATGTGTTATGTGAAAGATATACTAGTTAACCCGACCAATTATGCACTTACTAATACCGGTTTGAAATGAAAAGGCCAGTTATATAACGAGTAAATTAATTTCAACTGGTTAACACATTTTCACAGTAGTTTACAGCTCGGTCAAGTGTATATGTGGTATGTAGTAGACATACTACTTTACATAACCAGTTATATAAAAACTAATAGCGGTTTGATATTAGAATACCGGTTCACATAACCAGTAAATAGATTTAAAACCGTTTGCACATTTTATGCCAGTAAACATCTTGGTCGAGTGTTCACATGTACTGTTTGTCATACCAGTTAGGTAAAAAACTGGTTTATATAACCAGTGAAAAACTTTTAACACTTATTTCTCACTGGTATACATCGTGGTTAAGTGTTCACATGTACTGGTCGAGTGTTCACATGTACTGTTTGTCAAGTCAAATAGGTAAAAAAACAAATCGGTTTTAAAGTAAAATACTGGTTTACATATCCAGTAAAAAAAATTTAACACTTATTTCTCACTGGTATACATCGTGGTTAAGTGCTCACATGTACTGGTTAAGTAAATAACATACCGGTTTTAAATGAAAAGACTGGTTTACATCAGTAGTAAGAACATTTGAACTGGTTGACACTTATATACCACTGGTACGTACCAAGGACATGTGTTCATATGTACTGGTTTTCCTAACCAATTAAGTGAAAAAACATACTGGTTTGAAATAAAAATACTGGTTTATAGTAATGTAACTGTTTTCTTCAAAGATAATAAAAACCTGCAGTTTTCTTCAATGTTCTTTAACCATATATGTTTTTCATTGTAGGTGGAGCTCTTTCTCAACTTCAAAGAACAATACTGTGAAATTGTAATAAGGCAGCGTGTGTTTGATTACATGAATCCATATTTTGTGCGGAAATTGAGAGACCGATATACTTGTTGCTGCATTTCACATGTTCAAATGTCCTTCCTAAAGGATGCCATAAATCACATGCGAAGTTCTGTATTCGGTCTGCTTGAAAAATCTTGCCAATGTCAATGCAACATATGCAAAGACAATGGTGGATGCAAGGCACCCAAAAACCCTATCAAGAGTGTAACAGCCTTATTGGACTCTATACTGTGTCCAAAATCAGATATGTCTACCTTCCATGCCCTTGCCTGCTTGAGTGGTCAATGTAAAAGGTGTGGCCCGACTAAGTTAGATTTTTGTGCTACAAAGGCTGCATTTATTGCTAAAAAGATTGTGGTGAAGATTTTTGAGGACCTAGAAGTAGGAACTGCGCGTGACGGTAAGAAGAAGAAAAGGAAAGTCTTGTCGCATAAGGAATATCATGCCATGATCTCTCAATCATGTGCAAAGACCATCTTAAGAAATATATAATGCATAATTTTGTGTATAGATGGCAAGCAGAACAGTATAAGGAATGTATACAAAGCTTTCCAGAAGATTTTGTTGTGTCAGTTCTTGACTTTGCTGAAAATTATAGTTTCAAAGAACAAAATGAGATTCAGTCCATGCATTGGTATTGAAGTCAAGTAACTATTTTTGTGCACATAACATATTTCCAAATTGCAGGTAACGACATCACCCTAGATCAGTATTATTTCTTTTGTATTAAGCCTTCAATGATTTATGATTTTTATATTATGCAAGTGACATCCACAAGACAATTCACTTCTTCATTTCAGATGACAAGCAACATGACACACATTTTGTTCAACACTGTTTTCTGAAATATGCAGAATGGCTAAAGCAATTTGGTCTAAACATAAGGTTTCATTGGGTATGGTCTGATGGAGCAGCTTCACAATTCAAAGCAAGAAGACCATTCTATTTCCTTGCCAGGTATACCATGTTCTAACAAACATTATCTGAAGGTGGTTTTAATATAGAGACCTATAATATTGGCATTAAAGTTGTAATAAAATGCTTGTCTAACATCAGTAATATTATAATACGTGTTTTTTTTGTAATTTTATCGTTCCAAGAGTATATTAATCTTCTTCTATCCATTGAATAAAATGCAGATACAGTGTTTTTACAGGATGGAAAATGTCTTGGAACTTTTTTGGATCCGGCCATGGTAAGGGAGAACATGACGGTGCGGGAGCAGTGATAAAAAGGTCTTTAAGTCAATACCAATTGCAGCCAAACTGCCCAAAGATAGACTGTGTTGCAAATGTTGTGGCATTATTGAGACGGACCTTGTCAGATGGTGCTACAACCACCTATGCATCCCACGCCCGTTATGTAAGCAGGATTTTTTGGGTGATTGAATTGGGGGATGCCGAAAGGGGAGAAAATTGGATGTGAAGTCTATAACAAATAACCGCTCAATGCACCCTGTTTCTACATATTCAGAGCATGATACAACTGCTTTGAGAACACATTCACTGTCTTGTTTCTGTAGTGCATGTAAACAGGAAAAGTGCAGGAGATGTGTGACCAAGTCACACGTTCCTTTCTGGACATACCTTATTTTGGAGCCTATAGAAGAAGGGGAAGACGATGAAAACAAAATAAATGAGGATGTAGCATATGAAGGACACTCTGACACCCTCAGTCAAGCTCTTATTGTTGGCGATAATTTTGTTGTTCTCGCACCAAATGACAATGAAGAAAAAGTGGATTTCTATGTTGTGAAATTCACTGCAACTATTGAGGAGTTTCATTCATACGTTGAAGATGACTAGGGCAATATCATTGGGCGAGGATCCTATGCTATCAAAGGGTTTTACTATTGTATGACAAATGAGAAGACCTACGAGCTTTTGGACAAAAATCCAGAGGTGTTCATATATTCACATCTTGTTCGGGCAATCCAAATCCCCATGATACCCCATCCGAGCAACTCAAAACTATATACAATATCACTTGATGTCAGTGAGTCTATCTACAATAGTATGCCTTTTGAGCTGTAGCAATCAGTTTGTTTAAATTTTTTGTCCAAACTTCCTTGTTAAAATAAAAAAATGTCTTTGTTTATCCCTTTGAATCACTACATGTCCTTACGTTTTAAATAAATTGGTTCTGTAAAGGCGGAAATTTAATGGTTTTGTACTAGTATCATACAAGTTAGAGATTACAGTATAAGTACAATAATAGTACAAACATGATGGCAGAATCCCTTTCTCTGACTCTGCCTTTAACTATAAACTGAACTGTGTTTGAAACCAATCCACTTCTCAATATCATACCGGTATCATACAAGTCCCTATTTGACTCTTCTCATTTTTTCACATGACCAGGTCGCCCACCACCAAAAGGACTGGACATAGCAAAATCAATGTGCTTCTGTGAGTCCACTCTAACCAGGAAAGATGCAACATTGACAACTTGCTTGCCAACCCTCGTGCTGCCTGCTTCTCCCCCCCCCCTTCGCCAGAAGATGCACTCTCTGAAAAATCCTAATCAGTCTCTCTCTCTCTCTCTCTCTCTCTCTCTCTCTCTCTCTCTCTCTCTCTCTCTCTCTCTCTCTCTCTCTCTCTCTCTCTCCTTTTATTTGCAAGATACTTCAAATATAGAATACAACGTATTTCCGTGCAACGTGCTTGTAAATGTATTATACATGAATTATGTTATATTGGTTGGACAAAATGGCTAAGTAATTCTCCATTTACATCCATCGACAAAACAATACATCAACAAAAGTTGCCCACTTCACAAACTTTATGAAGCTTTTGTTTTACAAAAAATATATATTCCTTTGTTCTGGAAACCAATAAATATGACGCACATAGGCGTCGTCAGGTTGTCCGTCTTCACAAATTACAGTCCTCTTTGTATACTCAATTCTGTCCTTAGAGATCAACCAGTGTGCCAGCCAGTTTATGACAGTGGTTGACAGAAAACAGGCATGCACTTCTTTAGACTGCTTTTCTAGCTTGGAAAAAACAAGAAATAACCCCAATGAATTAAACATTAGCTTATATCTAGAATCATCAAAGATAAGTGTGTCAGGTGGTAGGTTAGGAAAATTTTGGAGATTCTTGTGGAACATCGGTTTATCTGTCGTGCCCATTTTAAAAGGGGTCCTTGTGCACTGCGCCTAACTTACCACTCTATTGAATCTTTTGTGGTGGTCTGGGAACACTATCGCTAGCGTGCTTTTAAGCTTCTCAAACTTGTAGCAGCTCCATATCCACATTTCGAACCATCTGAAACAAAAATTCAGAAACACTTCTGCATCGGGCCTTACCCAAAACTATGTATCCCCTTCAACAACATGGCGCATTTCCGGCCAGTAGGGCAATTCTTCACCATATTTTACATCAAATTTCTTGAGTAGTAAGCCATTAAGGTCCAAAATGAGAACCCTATGATGGACGCTCAACGGAGGTGGTGGCCATATCGGTGGGATTCTTTTACACAGTCTATACCATAGAGGAAACATGAGCACTGGAGGAGACAACACCCAATTCCATATTGCACGAATGTCAGCCCTGCCATTCTGCTTGTCCTTAGTGTCTTCTATGTCCATCTCCTCTTTTGGCTGCCCCTGGGTCTCTTCCTCTTCCTTGCTTTTTTGCTCCATTTCAGTCTTCTCATCTGCAATCTTCTCGATTTTATTTTTTTTGCCTTTCTCATATGCTGAGCAAGGGTCTCCTCGGGACTTCTCTCCAGCCTGACATCTACAGGACCATCAGCTTTAGAAAGCTGTGCAGCAAAAGATCACTTATTAGAGCCTTAATCAATTAAAAAACTTACTCTTGCCACGTTGGCCTCGTTTTCTTGGGGTCTTTGATCTTGTCACCCACACGCCAGTGTCTAGCAACACATCGTCTTCCTCATATGGGTTTTCCCTTCAGCACCAGTTGTACTCTATTCCTTTACCTCAAAGTTTTGTTCTTCTTTTGTTGTTTCCGAAATAGGTTTCTCAGCATTACCAAGGACACTTTCATCAAGCAAAACCTCCACAGGTGTCTTGTATGCAGGCGTCACTACATCGTTCTCTGTGTCTTTACCAACAGTAGTTTTGAAGCAGCTTGACTCTAAAAAAACATCAGAGAAGACAAAAATCAACCACCTGATTAAAACAATGGTGTGTTTCTTACCCGTTGAAAAACTTTTCTCACCTATTATTGGGCATGGTTCAAGTGGATTCTTCTTTAGAAGGGATTGGTCTTCTGTAGAAATAACTCTGGGGCAATACTTAAGCAGGCACTTTCCTTTCTCATCCAAGTGAGCATAGCAGAATGCATGGTATGCATGTGAACAAGGCAATACAACAACATGGCTTGAGCGATTGTGATCATGAATTTTTACACCACAAGCATTGCACACATCAATGAGAACAACACTATGTCCAAGAGCTGAAACTCGTGTAGGCAAGACTATGGTTTCAGGTAGCATTGGTTGACTAATCATGTCTGTCACAAACGTGACATTGAGACCAAAGGTATTCCTCATGCTCCAAGCATTTGGATAATTCTTCCTGTAGGCAAGAGACCCCTGTTATCTGACAATGTCAAACAGGTATAAAATCGGTATGAATGCTTGAAGATCGGTATAATAATGTTATCATATCGGTATGATTACATCCTGCCGGTATGATGTTATCCCACCGATATGATGTTATTATACTGGATAGTATAAAATCATACCGGTAGGATAACATCCGGTAACATCATACCGGTAGGATAACATTATACCGAAAGGATAACATCAAACCGGTTGGATTTTATCATACCGTTAGGGTGTAATCATACCGGTCGAATCTAACCATACCGGTAGGATATAACCATACCAGTTAGATGTAATCATACGGGTAGGATGTAATCATACCGGTAGGATATAATCATACCGGTACGATATAACCATACCGGTAAGATGTAATCATATCGGTAGGATGTAATCATACCGGTAGGATATAATCCTACTGGTAAGATATAATCCTACCGGTATGATAACATCCTACCGATATGATTACATCTTACCGGTATGGTTATATCATACCGGTATGATTATATCCTACCGGTATGATTACATCCTACCCGTATGATTACATCCTACCCGTATGATTACATCTTACCGGTATGGTTAGATCCTACCGGTATGATTACACCCTAACGGTATGATAAAATCATACCGGTACGATATAACCATACCGGTAAGATGTAATCATATCGGTAGGATGTAATCATACCGGTAGGATATAATCCTACTGGTAAGATATAATCCTACCGGTATGATAACATCTTATCGGTATTGTCATCTACCCTTACCGAATTGATTTTATTGTCATACTATTATGTTTTTCTATTATTTGGTTTTGTGGTACCACATTCTACCCTTCCCGGTATGATAGAGCCATAATACCGGTATTGTAAAACTTATAATACCATTTTCACTATTAGAGTTTCAGTACAATATGGTTATTATAATCATACCGTTACTTTAGTGTTAAACTACTGTTTTGTTTTGTTACTATATCGGTATTATTTTGTTGTTATACCTGTATTATGCTGCTTTCATACCGTTATTGTGATCATTGATAGAACTTATAGTAACATGTTCACCAATAGAATACCAATACCAGTATTGCAACCGTTACTTTGCAGGTATGTAATCATTATTTATAGTAATCAATCTACTTTATAGGTATTATTGTGTAATCCTTCCACAACAGTATATAGACTATAGTATATTGTACATCCAAACCAGTACTTTGCAGGTATTATATTACAATCAGATGGAGTTAAAAGCATACCTGTGTCTGCTGTAGGGGGGCTTTTGCTTGGTCAAATTTTTCTTGGAGGCTGTCAAGCAAGCCTGTTGGTACATTGGCATCGTCAGGGAAGTGAATTCGATGGTGTCAAGGGCACCCTCGCAACGGTGCACATTAGCAACAAATTTGACCACAGAATCCTTAGCCTTCTAACACTCGGCTGATACATTGTCATGAGATTTTCTAACCTCAACAAGTATCTCTTACAAGGAAGTGGATACTTCAACACTAAACACAGGCTAAGTAGTCGCAAAAAGCCCACTTCTGGTTGGTGTACTTCTGGATGTGGTATTTACTAACAAGATGGCAGAACCACTTGGGGTTCCTGTGCATACTTGGGAAGTCTCTAACTTCCATTGTTCTCCTTTCCTATCTAAGTGACCTTCATTGGTCACATTCTTCACCACCTCAGATGCAAATTCAGTCCACTTTATCGACCTGTGCATACGAAATAAACACATCCGCGTGGAAACTTGACTCCCTGCAGATAGTTTGGTGGTTTGAATTGATACACCTTCTTGTAGAGCTGGTAGAGTGCCTTGTAGTGATCCGGCCTTGTTGTTTTTATCGGCACTTTTTTCTCCTTCACTGTTGGAAGACACGTGAAAACTTTCATCCTGTTGGATATGGGCACATCTGCATCTGTCAACTTCCTAACATCTTTCCCCTCAAGACTTAACCCATATTCCGTGTGAAAATCCTCCTTTGTCGTGCAGAATTCCTTTAATGGCACCTCCACATCCTTGGGGTGAACAAAGTGGCTGATTTTGGGAGGAGGCTGTAACTTCTGTCTCTGAAAACAATAAATCTCCATATTCATTACTCAATATATCCACAGCTCAATACTCTACTACACATACAGGTCCTCTGTACACAACACAGAGAGAGACAGAGAGAGAGAGGTGACATACCTTCGTGGGAGAATGTCGGGTCTTTGTGGGGGAGACCTGTCGGGTTGCATTCCTTGGGCTCTTTCTTAGGTTGCTATCCATAGCAAAGAATAAGAAGCATGCACAAGGGGCTGTAGAGTGAGCTAAGAAAGGGGCACAAGGAGAAAGACATAGAGATATGGAGAAGTACAGTCATGCAAACATTTGATTGAACATTCGTCTAACGTGGGCTCCACACACGTTTTTGAATCCTCCACACGATTTAAATGATTTTTTATCCTCCACACGATTATTTAATTCAAACAATTCTTGCCCATAACACCAGTTTCATACCCCCTAAATTTTAAGCCTCCAAAAGAAACTTTCAACCAGTTAAAAGCGGGCCACCTATTCATGCATCCACCCACCAGGTAGCTAGCCAGCCTGCAACAGAATTAGTATGCTTGAAGGAAATGCCAGTTTACACCGGATACTAAGGTAAAAAACCATAGCCAACATAGTGGTCAAAACACCGTCCAGTAAAAAAACCAGTTTTTAATTAGTGACAGCAGGTAGAGAACCATCAGAGTTTAATGCAACAAGGAGAACACCTAATGTCGGGATTAAAACCTTGCAGGAGAATATAACCCATAGTTTCCTACCACACTTGTGTAAAAAAACCCTTTCAAAGTGAATGCCTTGAATGCCTTTGTAGATCTACCAAATAGTCATAAAACATGTGGAGAAAACCATAAAATAATAGATGCCAACCTCTTGGGTTGAGAGCTCCCAACGCAGTGGAGATACAGATACACAAGATATGCAGTCACGTTCTCTATGCAAAGAAACAGAGTACAAAAAAGTCTAAGTCAGGGCTAGAGATGCTCCCTCACCTTTTAAATAGATGGTGGAGGGAGGTCTCCATACTACATATCGCATAGTTTCCCAAGCGCGAAGAGATCTCCAGTAGAGGTGGTGAGGCCGCCTACAAGGTGCAATGAAGAGGCAACCAGGAGCTTTCATGGCCGGGTTTCACTCGATGTAATACCACTATGTAGTCACTTATGTAGTGAGAAGGGCTATGTCCCATGGTAAGGCTCATAGGTGGTCGGATTTAGTAGAGTCCAAGAGCTTAAGCAAGCTCGGGAATACATTCAAGGAGGGTGTTATAGTTTGTGTTTGTGTGTCAATTAGCCAAGGCAAAAAATACCGCCACCACAGCAGACCTATAGTAATTCTAAAGGGCCGAGTCCCATAGTGGAGACTCAACAGATCGAAGTATTTATAGGGGTGTGCGACAAATAGGTTAGGTTTTTTTAAGTATCACTATGTGTGTGTGTGTGTGTGTGTGTGTGTGTGTGTGTGTGTGTGTGTGTGTGTGTGTGTGTGTGAGAGAGAGAGAGAGAGAGAGAGAGAGAGAGAGAGAGAGAGAGAGAGGGAGAGAGAGAGAGAGGATGAGTCTGAGGGAGGGTCAAGAGAGAGAAAGAAGGAGTGGATCCTCAACTATGAAGGGTTGAGAGAGAGAAAGAATCTTTTTTGAATCTTCTCACAGGATTCCAAAAACATGCTCGCCAAAAGATATTCCTTGCTCCTAGGAATGGGTTCAGCTTCTTCATCATCATTAGAAAAATGCACTTATTTACTCTCCCATTGGATTGGTAGCATCCTACCAGACCTTCATTGTCCTCCCTATCTTGCAGCTACATCCCTTGTGTCTTCAAGGTTTCACCTCTAGCCTATGGACGAGCAACATCAACAAGACTTTTCCTCTTTCTCTTGATTATATCAATGATCTACCCATCAAGTTGTGCTTTGCAATGCCAAGGACTTCTCCTAGAGTAAACTCAATCTTGACATTCAAAATCCTATCCTCCAAGACTTTTTATAAATACGTAGCAACCTCAATATCATATTCTAGTTTATAAGATGAACATTTTGGCTTACCTTTTGTTGGCTCTTTCTTATTTCGTATTGTAGAATCCTCTATAAGTACTTTAGGTGGAGTGCTCCTTGTGTCAGGTGTTTGATTAGGCATTAGTTGTTTCTTCCCCCACTTCTAGAAGCTCTTTTTCATGGTCCTTCATTGGCATTCTAACATCCACGCTTCTCTTCTCCAATAGACTCATTTTGTTGGCATTTTTTAATGTAGGCAGCATTGACAATGAGTCCATTGGATCATTCCATCCTTTTTTCAGGCATATGCAATCCCCTGAATCATGTAGGATCTCCTTTATAAACTTCCCCTTCCTAGAAAGTTACACAACATTTGTCCACAACTTACCATCATCATTACTCATAGAACCCTTGAAGTGCTTGATTGTTTCTTCATAAGTAGAAGCCTCAAATGTGAATACAACATGGTTAGAAGCCATATCCTCTATTAAAATCTACATTCCTCCCTTTTGAAAGTTAGCTATCAAAGGTAGACCTATCTCCCTTGAGTGGATCTTACCATCCTTAAAGAACACAACATATTTTGTTAAAGCATCATTAAAACTATCACAATCTCTTCTTACATGATTTGTGCTATCACACCATACACATCTATGAACAAACCCTTCTTTGATTTTTTTTCTTTTCCTTGAGGGAGATGCTGATGGTTGCCCCTTCCCTTCAAGCTTTGCAAGTTTTAACTTTAATTCACGCATTCCTTTCACAATCTCATCTAGCATAGATTCATCAACTTTTGGAGCAGCTATAGAGGGTTGGATTATTATCTTTTTCGGAGCCAATAAGGTTGGATTAGAAGTATTGACTACCATCTTTCCTCTTCTTCTTTGTTGCTTTTCAAGTAGTGAGACAACATCTTCAACATCATTACAATTAGTCTTTAGTCCTTGCTCAACATATTTGTCTTCAAATAGTAGCTCCAAGTTTCCTTGGGTTTCTTTTCTTGTTGCTTGTAAGAAAAGCTCTATCTTTTTGGATTCCAAAGTGGTCTTCTTTGCCCTTATTAGTTGAGCATATCGTCCTCGAATTCCCTGAGAGACTCTATTGGAGAAAGTTCCTCCTTTGGCTTGGCTTTCCATTCTAAAAATGTTCTTTTTTACTATCTCTCTCTCTCTGAATCTTCCATGAAATAATCCTACTTAAAGGACATTTTCAATGCTTTCCAAGTCACGCAATGCCCTTCCTATTTGTTGTTACATTCTCTCTAATCCCAACAGTCATAACAAGTTCAAATCTCTAAATGATCTCACCTTCTTGTACTTGATGTAGTTCCATATTCTTCACATATCCGCAAAGTTAACTTTGCTACATCTCTCCAATTAAATTGATCCATTTTGTTGGCAGTGGCTTGAATAGATTTGGTTGTTGAAACCTTTCGTCTTTTTGTAGCATGTTGATGTTTCATGAATAAATAAAATTCCTAAAATATATACATTTAGCCAGATCAAATTGCACAAGGTTGTTCCAACTATCCGGTAGAGGCAATAGTATAAGGAGGGCTTGCACTTGGTTGTCAAAATGAACCTTTACCGATTGAAGTTGACTTATGTTGGTGCTAAATTTCTTTAGGTGTTTTGGAACTGAACCGTTCTCTTTCATTTTTAGATTGAACAAGTGCTTCATGAGAAACACCTTATTGGATACCGATGATTTCTTGTAGAGTCCATCAAGTGACTTCATCAAGTCTCTCGAGGTCTAAACATTGAAGGCCACCTTTGAAACCACGCTTAGTGGGATTGTTCCTAATTCCTTTTAGTCAAGGACAATCCATGCTTCATTTGCAATTGTTGCAGGATTCTTTGCAAAACCACCTAGTGGAAAATAAAGCTCCTTTTGGTAGCTATAGTCTTCAATATGCATCTTCCAATGTTGGTAGTGTTTGTTGTTGAACTTCTCGATCTTGAGCTTCCCTTCCTCTGCCATTACTTCCACACAAGTCAAGAACTCTTTTCCTTGAGATACTTTAGCTACAAGCACACCTTGCTTTGATATTAGTTGTTAGGAAATAGGATGCAGCTAAGTAGACATTAGAGTAACTTACTTAATAGAGAGAGATAATTCTTCACACATGGCAGATTATAGAGTAGAGATAGGGAGAACACACAATATACATGGTTCATCCAATGTGGGATACGTCCACGGGAAAGTAGACACTCAACGTCTTTAGTACTTCAAACAAGACGTAGGTTACAAAGGGATTATACCCTATATAGCTCTCGCCTTGCTTCACTCTCACCACCTCACACACACTTTGTTGCATCAACTTCACAATGCACCACAAATGCTCCACAATGCATTTTTTTGTGTAGAAGAGACCTCCTTTTATAGGCCAAAAGGATTTCCCTCTCTCATGAGAGGCGATCGCGTGTAGCCGCCCTTGTGTAGACAAGTCCAAGTTGGACTCTCCAATGCACCCATGTGTGGCCTCCCTTGACAAGACAAGTCCGCCTTGAAATCGGCCATTGGCCATTGACTTTGGACCACTAGCCATTGAGTATCGGCTACTGGCCAACCGATCATCCATTTTTCGACCACTTTTTTATCGTCATCCGGCAGTAATATTTCGATGAAAAGAAATATTCCAGCTTGGTTTCTCAGCAAGCTTTTTTTTTTCATAGGATGTCTTCTTTTCATAACAAGAGCCTTACAAATGTGCATTTTAGTACTAAACATTACAAGGAATAAATCAGGCTCCATACTTAACAATCTCCCACTTGGAGACTGATCTCCACACCAAACATGTGGTTGATTTCCATTATGGCTTCTTATCCTTGACTGCCGATTAAATATTATCAAAAGCTCAACTTCTCCTTGTTGACTACCTCTGTAAACATGTCTGCAGGATTTTCACTTGTGTACATCTTTCCTAGCTTTAGTTGTCCCTCTTCCAAAAGAGTGCGGATGAAGTGATACCTCACCTCAATGTGCTTTGTCCTTGAATCAAAGGCTGAATTATTCACAAGATGAATAGAAATTTGATTGTCAATATACAAGACACAATTGTGTTGCTTGTATCCAAGCTCCTCCAAGAATCTGTGAATCCACAAAATCTCTTTGCTTGCCTCCATCATTGCTACATATTCTTCTTCCGTGGTATAAAGTGAGACCACTTTCTGTAGCTTTGAAGCCCAACTTACTCTTGTGACTCCAATTGTGAAGATGTATGTAGTACTGCTCCTTTGAGAGTCTTTGTCACCTGCCATATCTGTATCATCATACCCTTGCAAGAAAATGTCAATGCCTCCAAAATACAAGGCAGTTTTGGTTGTCCCCTTTAGATACCTAAAATCCACTTCACATCTTGCAAGTGCTCTTTACCTGGATTTTCTATGAATCTACTTACAACTCCCACTGCATGTGCAATGTCTAGTCTTGTCCAGACCATGTTATACATTAGAGAACCTACATCTGCATCATGTGGAACTTTAGACATATAGGCTATCTCCTCGTGTGTCTTTGGACACATATCCTTGGTTAGTTTAAAGTGACTAGCCAAAGGTGTAGAAACCAATTTTTCACTTGCATTGCAAACCTTTAAATCTTGATGTAATCCTCTTGAGATAGCTTTAATGTCTTCTTCGTCCTATCCCTTGATATATTTATACCAAGTATCATCTTTCAAGAAGCTAAATCTTTCATTAAAAAATATTTAGACAGCTCCTCTTTTAGGTCTTTGATGTCCTACATATTAGCACTTGCAATCAGCATGTCATCAACATACAACATTAGGATATAAACTTCCTATCTCCCAAATTCTTTGTGTAGACATAGTGATCTGAGTTGCATCTTCTGAATCCGTGATCCAACATCTATCAATCTAACTGTAAGTACCTCTGTGTGGATGCTTTCTTTAGACCAACAAGCTTTTCTTTAATCTACAAACCATTTTGTCCTTACCTTTTACTTCATATTTGTTGGGTTGAAGCATGTAAATTTCCTCCCCTAATTCATTGTGAGGGAATGCCCTATTTACATCCATTTTCTCAAGATTTAATTCATGAGCAACCACAAGGCTTAATAGAAGCGTAATTGAGAAGTCAATACCTTTCTTTTGAGAAAACCCTTTTACCACAAGCCTAGACTTGTACCTTTTCTTCCCACCTTCTTCTTCCTTTACCTTGTACATCCATTTGTTCTATAATGTCCACTTACCTTTACTCAGCTCAACCAACTCCCATGTTTGGTTGTGATGTAATGATTCCATATCCACTTGCATGATCTTCATCCATTCTTCTTTGGATTTTTGTTGCATAGCTTCTTCCTGTGATTCTGACTCTCCAGAATATGAGATCAAGAGATGGTTGAACAAACCTTTCTAGAGGTGTACTTGCTCTTGTAGACCTTTGGGGCATAGGTTGAAGTTCCTTATTTTGTTGACGTTGTTGCATGTTGTCACCGCTTGCACTCCTTGAGTCTTCACCGTCCTCAAGCTCCATGTACTCATCACCTGTATCTTTTGTTTGTTTTCTTTCCAAGTAATCTCTGTACATATTTTGTTTGTAGAGAATTATATCCCTACTTCTAAAGATTTTACCATCTTCAAGATTCCATAGGTGATACCCAAAGTCACCTTCTCCATAGCCAATGAAGAAACACTTTTTGGAATTTGCATCTAGATTTGACCTTAGTCTTCTATCCATGTGCATAAAAGCCTCATACCCAAACACTTTGAGAAATGCATAATTGATTGGTTTACCTGTCCATTCCTCTTTTGGAACTCCCCCATCCAATTCCATTGAGGGCGATTGATTGATTAAGTACACATACATACTTACTGCTTCTATCGTTCAAGTGGTAGGACTGCATGTAGTCACGCTCTTTGTGCTCTCTTCATGATTGTCTTGCTCATTCTTTCCAAAATTTGATTTTGTTGAGGTTTCCTTGGGGTTTTCCTTTGCCTCTGACTTCCATTACTGGCACAAAAGATTTTGACTTTCAAAAGCTTGGCTACAATATTCACGTCCATTGTCAGACCTGAGGCATTTAATCTTGGTACCTCCTTCATTCTCCACAAAGGCTTTCCACCTTTGAAATCTAAAAAACACATCAAACTTATTCTTCATTACATAAATCCAATGATGTTTTCCTAGTTGCATTGTCTATGAATGTTAAATTACTGTGAGCCACCAAGTGATGGTATACTTGTAGGACCCCAAACATCAGAATGAACCAATTCAAGTTTTTATTTTTTTCTTTTATGCCCAAGCCAGTAGTGCCACATCGCACTGTCAGCTTTTGTAGTTGTTGCACAAGTTGAAGATTGTGTGTTGATAGTACAAGTAAAGTCTACCAGGGTAGAAGCATGTTAATGTGTCACTGAATATGTTGTCCCGGACATTGCTAGTTACTTGTGCTTGTTAGCATATATTGAAAACAGATGGGCAAGTCCTTTGAATTTCAAATGTTCCATAAAGAAATTATTTTCCCTCCTCATGTGCTTTTGTTTTCAGTTACTGAAGACCATGTGGACTCTCTCTCTCTCTCTCTCTCTCTCTCTCTCTCTCTCTCTCTCTCTCAGACTAGCAGGTAGTTTGCTGAGTCTCTCTCTCTCTCTCTCTCTCTCTCTCTCTCTCTCTCTCTCTCTCTCTCTCTCTCTCTCTCTCTCTCTCTCTCTCTCTCTCTGTCTCGTTTGTTCCTTGCACCAGGAATCCTGCCTGAGAGATTAGTTGTCAAAGGTGAGCTCTTTCTCTTATTCTGACACAGAACTATAGAAATGGAGAACGAGCAGGCGAGCATTATTTCCACTAGCTCCAATGCTGGAAATGGAGCCGTACTGTAATGTGATGGTAAGCAAATCCTATGTGTAGCCCACCCACTCCAAATGAAGTCATTGGTTTTGTTTGTCACATCTATAGTTTTGTGAGGGAATTTGTTCATAGTATGTGTGTATTACAAACATCAACTGTTTGACATCTATACATTCAAGTGATTTTAAGTATGTAACATATTATGCATGTCTACAGTTCTCAGGAAAAAGCGAAAGAGAGTCACTACAGGCAATGAATTACAACTCCCAAGATCCAAGTCTTTCTGTAATCAGGGAATATGAGAGAGTAAGAATGAGGAAACAATGGGAGTAGAAACAAATGAAATTTGAGCGACAACATCATGCCCTCAACGCTGAGGAGAAAAAGAAAATCTTCTCTGAGATTGTGAGAGCTTTCAAGAGTAGGACTGAAGGTTTGAGTACTGAAGCAAAGTGGGAAGTTTGGAACCTTGTTGCTCAACATCCGCATGTTCAGTCGATCCATGATGAGTCTTTCGAGGAGGAGGCTGTTGTACAGACCTCAATTGTCTCCAATGTTTGCAGCACACTGGCTACCATCAAGCAGCCAGGTTCCAATGAGGAGTTATTTTTGAAGAATGCAACATTGCAGATGATGTTGAATTCAAAGGAAACCATGCCTATTGCAAAAATTTCTAGGGTCCTAAATGTCAATCATCGCACCTTGCACAAGGCGAGATCATGACAGGCGAAGCCCGATGTTGATGGTCGATTGTTTTCATTGGTTGCATGTAACAAGCAATGTCGTCATAGCCCTATCACAAATGAAATTAAGGAATTTTTCTACACATTTTGGAAAGTGGAGACTCGCATTTCACCGAACAAGAAGGATGTTTGTCGAAAGAGGATGGGGAGGAAAAGGTACATAGGACACCCAGTGCACCTCCTAGACAAGCCTCATGTGATCAATCAAATACTTGTACCATAACTTATGCATTTTATGCATTGCATCTCTAGTGCTTAGTAGCTTGTATATGCTGATCAATAGCATATTGATCTGTAGACTTTTGTTAGTTAGCATATGGATTGTGTTGGTTAGCATATTGACTATGCTAGTTAGCATGTCTTGGGTTCTAAATAGCATACAGAGCTAGTTGGTTAACACAATATGTATGCTAATTAACATACCTGGTATGCTAGTTAACAAACCTAGTATGCTAGTTACATACCTAGTATGCTCAATTGCATGAGAAGTACATTGTCTAATAGAAAGTGATTATGACAGTTAGCATGTGGAGTTTTCTAGGTAGCATATGGAGTATGCTAGTTAGAAGGCCTTCAGTTCTAAATAGCATACAGAGTTAGTTGGTCAACATAAAAGGTATGCAAGTTAACACCACTTATGCTAGTTAACACCTAGTATGCTCACTAGCATGATGGGTATACTATTTAAGACAAGGGTTATGCTAGTTAGAACTAGCAGTTGGGCTGGGTATGCTAGCAAGCATATGGAGTATGCTAGCTAGCATGCCACAGAGATACACGCACACACACACACACACACACACACACACACACACACACAAAACTCCTCTCAAAAGAGAATAACTTTTGATATTTAGATACAAATGAGCTTGGGCCAACACCAAGGGGGCAAATAGCTCACACAGTATGGGTAAAATAAGCCAGATACAATCACAAACTGGAGCAGAAGCTTCGCACATAGGAGAAACTTACACTGCCAAAACAGAAAAAAAATAGTGAGGAATTTGGCAAAATAGACAGCGCCATCGTGTCCAAAACGTCCCAAAACCCCAATCTACAATGTAAAAGTGCTCAAATCCGACCTCGGATGAGCAGTTTACGACCAAAATGAGCAAAAACACAATTACAGCTGTTCCTCCTCTCTTCTCCACAATTTTTCTGTTCTTCTCTCTATTTTTTCAGTTTCCACACTTAGCTTTATTACTTGGGCACCCTTGGCCTTATAGATGACCTCAAACGGACCCCGAACAAGCCAAAAACTGACCTCGAAGTGCATAGTTGTCACCCTGCTGCATCCATACGCACACCTGGCACTCGACTTTTTTCAATAATTCATCCCGCCACCACGTGAAGTGGCCCCAAAAAGTGGTCCTCATGATTACCTTTTGCATAATTATCACAAGAAAACATCCACGGTGTGTCCGTACTCATCCACGTGCAACTATTGACCTCATTCGACCTCCTGACGCCACTAGATGTCATATGACGCACCTGCTTACCTCATGTCGTCGGCCTGCGGATAGCTTCCTCGAGAAGTTTTACGTGCTACCAACTCCTCATTATTGTAGAAAAAACACACTGCTAGTGGTGATAGTGAAAATCGATGCACTATGTACATGTTGTACTACCTGTACACATGTGGGCCCCACGTAACCGCCTAGCTCTGGAAAATGGGCAATCCTTTATTTGATGCACCATGCATGGGTATGTATGTGCAATCCCTTGCTCCAAAAAACTCTTGACATAATTTGACCATCCCCTAGCCTGCTAGATCATTCATGATCAGCAAGAGCAAAAAGAGATATGAGACTTGCAGCGTCACAAGTCTCCTCATCCTTCACCAACACTGCTTGATCCACAGATAGCTCATCTTGCTCCACCATCATTAACCTGGCATGATATAATTTAAGACTTATGTAGAATCCCATCCCGGTTAGCCAACTCATTTGTACCATTGGAAAACACTCCACTACCTTGAAAGGGCCTTCCCACTTAATTTGAAACTTCTTTTGGAAGGTGTTTTTCAGCTTACTGTTGTACCGCAAAACCAAATCATGCTTCTTGATACCCTTACTTTTGACCTTTTCATTTATCTTTGCCAAAGCCCTATCTTGCATCTGCCCATAATGTTCCAATGCACTCATCCTATCCAGCTGAACCTCTTGTAACTGTAAGAGCCTCTGTTTGAATGCATCACTAGGCGGCCCAAGCAGCTTCTCTAGCATCTTGACAGCAGGCAACTTTACTTCCACAGGCAATAGTGCTTCCTTTCCATATACCAAATGAAATGGAGTAAACCCTGTACCTGTCTTCACCGAAGTACGATAAGCCCATAATGCACTCGGCAATTCCAAATCCCAATCCTTTCCTTGGTGCTCTGTCACTTTTGAAAGAATCTGTACCAACTCACTATTGAACCTTTCATTTAAGCCATTACACTGCGGGTAATAAGGAGTGGTATGTTGGTGCCTAATCTTCATCTTCGCGCATAAGAAATCTAGCAACATATTTCATCATACACAAATTTTTCCACATCCTTTGCAGTGATTTGCTTTACTGCTATAGCCTCTGCCCATCTAGAGAGATAGGCCACTGCAGTCAAAATATAGCTTTTGCCCCTGCTTGTGATAGGTAACAGGCCGATTGCATCAATCCCCCACTTTTCAAACACATAAAATGCCAAAATGGTTTTTCGTAACTATGGCTTCAACACTCTCTTCCCAAATGCTTGACACCTATTGCAAGACCTACACCAATGGTGAACATCCTTGTGCAAAATAGGCCATACATACCCTTCTTGCAAGATCTTATGCAAGGTGATCTTTAGAGCAAAATGGCCACCACATGCGCCTTCATGATTCTCTTCCAACACTTTGTAAAGCTCCTCTCGCCAAGGTACTCGTCTCAACACGAGATCAGCCCCTTTCATGTACAAGACATCACCAATCAATTTGTACCTGTATGCTCTACACTCAAAACCATACTTCTTAGACTTCTGAATGTCCTTTGGATGATTCCTGTCAGCAAAAACTCCTCTTCCTGAGCCAAACTTTCCCGACCACGGTAAAGAGGTAAGTTGGTCCTCAACACAAATAGCTCCCAAATCATGCCTTGAGCCGCTTCATGTGCCTCTCCATTTAGAGCACGTTCAATATGTATGATGCTCCATGCTTCAAACTTTTTTAACAGGCCTTTAATTTTGAAACACATTTCCTTCAATGAGGTGTTCTTGCTCTTCCACACTCAGAACTTGCTTCACAACTAACAAGGCATCACCTTTTATGATCAACCTCCTAATCCCATGCTTTAAACAAATGTGTAATCCATCTTCCAAAGTTGCATATTCAGCCTCATTGTTACTATGCACATCCAATTTGAACCCTCTCTTGCATACTAGCTTCCCCTCTGGATCATAAAGTGCTATACCCCCTGAAGCCACATCATGGCTCTTTCTGTATGAGCCATCAAAGAACAACACATGTGCATTGCTGATCTGTGGAACTTCTTCAACTAGATTTCTCACCACCTCTTCCTTAACAAGGAGGGGATTCTCCTTATAAGTCAGCAAATCAGCTAGGGTAGCCCTTGTACTGTCTTCCACTAGAAAAGAGAACTCAAACTCTTGCAACTCAATTACCCATTTCTTGACCACATTTGACATGTTAGTGCTATTAATTAACTGTGGCAAAAATGCGTAAATCGTCAAGAAAACAAAAGGTCGTGGTAGCAAGTAATGACGAAATCATTGACGACAAGCAAATATCACGCTGGCCATCACTAGCTCTACTTCCGAGAACTTTCTCTCTGCTACCAACTTCACTCGGCTTGCACAATACACTGGCCTCATATAATGACTTCCCTTCCCCTTTTGCAATAGCATTGCTCCAATGGAATCATCCCCTACTGATGGATTTACATTAAAAAAATTCTCCCAATCAGGATCCTGCATGGCTGACAACCCCCCTAACACCTCTTTCACCTCTTGAAACACTTCTTTACACTTTTCATCCCATTGCAATGGATCATGCTTTGCTTCGCCAGTTGCTTCGTACTCGTAGGTGATGGAAGAAAAATAATAGACTTAACCTTGTCTGGATCAGCCTCAATACCATTTTTTGACACCATGTTGCCCAATAACTTCACCCTTGGCTGTGCTAGATGACATTTCTTTGGATTTAGTTGTCCTCCACATTCGTCATATCGAGCCAATACCATCTGCAACTTCTCATGGTGTTCATCCCTACTGCTGTAGACACAAAAGTCATCCATAAAAGCTTTAACACAACTACCAATGAATGGTGCCAATACCCAATTTTCTCTCTTGATAGAAGGAAGGTCCATTTTTCAACCCAAATGGCAATACTGTGTAGCAATAGCATCCCCATGGCATAATAAAAGTTGTCTTTGTGCGGTCTTTCAGAGAAATCTTTAATTGAAAATAGCCTGAAAAACCATCACACACATTGTACCTCTCATAACCTGCCACACTGAATCCAAGATCTGATCGATGAATGGAAGAGGATATGGGTTCTTCTCAGTGGCTGCGTTTAAGGGTTTAAAATCTACACAAATCCTCCACTTCCCATCCTTCTTTGGACTGACTACTACTGGACTCACCCATTCCGTGGTCTCCACAGGGACTATGAACCCTACCTTCAATAACTTGTCCACCTCTTCCCGCAAGGCTTCCATTTGCTCTTGACCCATCCTTCTTAGCCTTTGCCGCACTGGCTTAGCACCCTCTTTTAACTCTATATGCATCTCTTCTCCTTTGAACCCTCTGATCTCTTCATATGAAGTAATGAACAAATCAAGAAAACTAGCCAGCATGTGCAAATATATCTCCTTCTCCATGGCTGAGAGGTCTCCACTGATCATTTGTGTCATCAATTCCTGCTTCTTTGACAATTCAACCTTGGTTTGCATCAGCCCTTCAATCACTTCATAAGGCCCTTCACTTTCATCTTCAACCTCATTTGCAAATGCAACTAAACCAGACTCCTGGATTTCTTCGTCCATCAAAATAAATGAAACATCAGCATCCTCATCACTGTTGGTAGTGCTATCACTGTCCTCGTCAGACACTGTGGAATAGTCTTCATCACTAGACTCATCCTCATCTTCATAAAGTTCCTCCAATCGTTTCCTTGTGTCCATATTATAAAGCTTCTTGGCACCTGTCTTTCCATAGAGGCTAATTGTACCACGTCTCCAATCTTGAACAGCTCCTACTGCAAGTAACCATGGTCTACCCAGTATAATAGGATATGCTCCCAACCCCGCTGGCATCACATGAAAATCAACCACCGCCTTTGCATCATATACCTCCACTTCTAAGCTCTTTACAACACCCAAACATTTTACTTTCTGATGGTTTTCCAATCTGATCCGGAAGCCTGACACACCATTCATTGTAAGACCCATCTTCTCAACGCATGAGTGTGTTATGACACATATTTGGGCTCCACCGTCCACATAACCTTGTCCCAGATTTTTTCTTTTGTTATTTGGACGAATATCTGGTAGCTCATCCATCTTTAGGCACCATCTCTATAAGCTACCCAAAAGTAACATATGCCTTCCTGCTTGTCAAATCCTCCTTCAAGTCATAGCTTAATTGCCCATCCCCTAGTGGAAAATCTGAAAATGAAACTTGCGACGAGCTCTCCTTTTCCTCTTGGATTTGACATCCTTGCCTTCATGACTCTTTCCCTTCTTACTAGGACCTTGGGTACTTCTTCCTTACTTGTCCTCTGTGGTCCTCTTCCCAATAGGCATCACTAATGTATCCTCTAGCTTTGATGCCTTCTCCAAGGTGACTACACTTATCACTTTTGTCTTTCCCTTTTCCTCATGGATCAATCCACTACTTCCTTCTTCTCCCTTAATTTCAATGCCATAATCATTGGACCTAGTTAGCACCTATCTTGGCAATGGATACATGTCTCCCCCCATCCTGGGTGGCTTATCACATTGTGGGCTGATATTGCCCAACTCTCCGCAATTATAACACGTGGGCGTCCGTCTCCAGAACCTACCATTGCTTTTTCCACCACCATTCCTGGGTCTTTCCTCACCTCCTGGCTGATTTGCAAACCTCCCTCGACCTCGATTATTTCCCACTTGACCTAGCATGTTTAGGCTGAGATTCTTCATTAAATCTACCACTTGCCTCATGTCTTGCCTTAGCCCATCATCTTGCACTGTTGTAGTGACCACTGCTGGCATAACCTGAGGAGTAACAGGAACCACTAGTTCATGATGAACCCCGGGCATACAACCTTGTGAAGAATCCATAGGCTGAAATTCAGACCTCATGGACAAAGAATCCACCCCTAACTGGCTCATTTTTCTCAGCTTCCACTCTTTGTTCCTTGCCACCTCTAGTGCATCTTCATATGTCCTAGGCTTCTTTAGCTCCACTCTCCAACGTATATTCTCCCAAAGACCAGCCAAGAACCTCTCCTTCTTCATCATGTCAGGTGGGGGTACCTGTGGTGCTAAGGCCTTGTACATCCTCTCCCATGCCAATGAAAACTATGTATGTACGCATCTATTGGCTCATCTTCCTTTTGCACCAAACCTTGTACTTCTTGCCACACTTTGTCAGGATCTTCTATCTTCACAAACTCCACTTCCAACCCATGCCGTATATTGTCCCAACTCAACCTTACAGGTGGATCAGCCCCACGCAACTCTTCTTCAAATTCTTTGGACCAAACTCATGCATCCCTCTTCAAACAAATTTGGAGAAGACATAACATCTGCGCCAGGTCATGAATCTGGTTGCTAATGCAAGCAACCTCCATCTTTTCCAAAAAGTCTTGAAAATCCGGATAAGAGAAAGCCATGGCTATCCAAGTTACGATGCTTTGAGAACCCCTTTGAACACACGTGCAAGAACCCAAAACTTTTGACTGACTCAATCCCCAGAAACTTCAATGGAGCTTGTCTTTAGATAAGGACAAACACATGCACATCAAATGAGTTTTCATAGTTAATCATCGGAATTACAACAGCCAAAGGACATTCCAAGATCTCTCTTAATCTTCTTGGCCCGAGCATAAAGACTATGCGCGGTTGGAAAAAGATCTTTTTGGACACATGAACATTTATCTGGATTCTCTGAGTTAAATGAAAAGGAGTGAATTGAGGGAAATTTTGATCATCCATTAAAGTCAACCATGCAGCTCCCAAACAAGCACACCTGTCTTATCCTCTGATTTTTCCATAATTTCAGCAGCATAATAGCATAAATGGCTCAAAAGACCAAAAAACCAGCCATCACAACTTGGAAAATTTTTGACAGAGTTTCCCCAGAAGTAGAGCAGTGAGAACCCAAAATGTAGACTGTATATGTATGCATAAACTGCCAACAATAGAACTCTAGCATCAAATTAGGAATCACTAGTACATAGCCTATGGCGAGGTCACGAAAAGGGTGCTCCAGCTACCTGTATCACTGAAAGGATCTCCACATTTGAGAATCCCCCATCTCAATAAAACCTCACGCTATCGACCCTCTCATGAAGGCTTATGCAAATCTCGTATAGTCAAGTCTCAGAAATGACTATCTTCCAGACCAAGTCTCAAAAATGGTTGGGACTACCAAATAAAACCAAGTATGGCTCCACAAAGGCGTACAATGGCAGTTTCCACAAGTAACGTACAATACCAACAGACAATGCGCTCAAACAGGCGCCAAATGATGCATACCCACAACAACTGCAAGTGACTCCACTACTAGCATACCACGGTACTTCAACTACATGTACCTGTGTGAATCACGTGTAACTGTCCCTGTAACCTGTAACCTGTAATCCCCAATCTCGAAGCTCAAAGCTCGAAGTAGAAGGTACTCGAAGAAGATCCTCCGTGGGGGCGCCAAAAGAATGTGAGCGGGATGAAAACACACACAACGCCTCTATAATGACCCGAAACACACTCTTGGAAATGATATAGACACACACTATGGGGAACCACTCGGCTTACACAATCCACCTGGCCGAGACAGGGAACACATCGATGGAGTGAGAGGAGAGAGACTGTCCACTTGCCCACTCCACACAGAGACACACACACACCAAAAAAAAAAAAAAACTCAGCTTAAAAGAGGAGAACTTCTGATATTTAGATACAAATGAGCTTGGGCCAACACCAAGGGGGCAAATAGCTCACACAGTATGGGTAAAATAAGCCAGATACAATCACAAATTGGAGAAGAAGCTTCGCTCATAGGAGAAACTTACACAGCCAAAACATCAGAAAAACAGTGAGGAATTTGGCAAAATGGACAGTGCCATCGCGTCCAAAATGGCCTAAAACCCCAGTCTACAATGTCAAAGTGCTCAAATCCGACCTCGGATGAGCACTTTACGGCCAAAACAGGCTCCAAAATGAGCAAGAACATAGTTGCGGTTGTTCCTCCTCTCTTCTCCACATTTTTTCTGGTCTTCTCTCTATTTTTTCAGCTTCCACACCTAGCTTTATTACTTGGGCACCCTAGGCCTTATAGATGACCTCAAACGGACCCCGAACAGGCAAAAAACTGACCTCGCAGTGCATAGTTATCACCGTGCTACATCCATACGCACACCTGGCACTCGACTTTTTTCAATAATGCATCCCGCCACCACCTGAAGTGGCCCCAAAAATTGGTCCTCATGATGACCTTTTTGCATAATTATCACAAGAAAACATCCACGTTGTGTTCGTACTCATCCACGTGCAACTATTGACCTCATTCGACCTCCTGACACCACTAGATGTCATTTGACGCACCTGCTTACCTCATGTCGTCGGCCTACGGATAGCTTCCTCGAGAAGTTTTACGCACTACCAACTCCTCATTATTGTAGAAAAAACACACTGGTACTGGTGATAGTGAAAATCAATGCACTATGTACATGTTGTCCTACCTGTACACATGTGGGCCCCACATAACCACCTAGCTCTGGAAAATGGGCAATCCTTTATTTGATGCACCATGCATGGGTATGTACATATGCACAATCCCTTGCTCCAAAAAACTCCTGAGAGCGCGTATGAAATCCAGGAGAGAACAAGAGCAAACGGCTCTATCGGAGGAGTTAAAACACACAAAGGATAGATTAGAGCAGTTAGAAGATCTAGCTATCCTAAGCTCATACACTGCGGCAACCATAACACCCAAGTAAACAGCAGAATCCAAAAGTGCAGGATAAGAAGGATCAGTGTTGGCAGAAAAGATAAATGAACAGTTAGACGCACTTTTTAAAGCTTACGAAGCTAGACTCAAAAACAACCAAACCCAAGAGCAAAGATGGATGACTTATCTATATGCTGAAATAGAAAAACAGAGGTTGGAAATGTGTCGAAATATGATTAAAACAGCTCAATCCCTGATAGAAAACCAACTTGGTAAACCTGCAAGTTGGCATGAAGTACCGGCTCCAATCCCTATCAAACCAACTTTAAAGAAACAAGTAGAAACTAAGGAAAGACTCATGAATGCCTCTGAGTCTAGGGGAGAGCCTATCATAGTGCCAAATACAACAGATGAGGCAAGTGAGGGGTTCCAGCCTAAAACATTGGTAGAAATGGGTAAGGATTGTAACGGTCTAGATGACCTATGGAAGCAAATCTGTGATGCCAACGAAGCTAACAGGGTGAGTTACCACATGAATAATACGAGAAAAGAGAAAAATGAGATCTTACCTCTTATTGAAGAATTTGAGGCAAGATCACAAATGAACTTTGATATACATTCACAAGGGGGAGACCGGGGATCAATTAGTTCGGAGCACAGCCAACCAGATTCGCTAAAACCTCTACCCTCTTACCTAGGAGAGTATGAAGCCAAGTCTGTGGTGAGAGCAATCCCATCCCAAAGACTTCCTTCCAACAGAGTGATGGATTCACAACGGTTGATTGAGTTGTTTTCCACCTCTGTGGCATGTACAATCACATTAGTCGAACTATTAAGGCTATGACCGAACATGTGGACCACAGTAGGCAAATGCTTAGAAAAATTTGGAGTAAAAGACCCCCACCTTAAAGTTTCAAGAAGGGATCAGAGAATTGGACATGCCTCAACTAAACACTAGGCCAGTACCTTTAAACAAGGTTGGAGTGTATGCGAGGGAGAAGATGGAAACACCACGCTACCAGTAGAATTCCAGGGAGTAATTTCCAAAGCAATTCTAAACAGTGGAGCTGGAGTCGCTATTGCCACTAAGAAAATCTGGAAAAAATGCAGAAAATCGGCTTTAAGAGCTACCAGAATGAAATTTCAATTGGCAGATGGGTTCATGGAGAAGCCTCTACGACTCTTAAAAAAAGTGATTGTCACCTCGTGCGGAATCGAGTATGAGCATACATTTGCAATAGTCGATTTCGACAAAAAGAACAACTACAAGATCATCTTGGGAAGACCATTGATGAGACAATTAAATATGGTCTAGGATTGGGGTTACGACCACATATACCTCAGACATGGCGAGACTACAACCAAAATACAGCTAAAACACCATAGATACAAAGATGTGAACCAAACACCGGTGGAAGAGTTTGATTCAGCTACATTGGCAGGGTCGGAACTCCCAGCATGGTTAGGGTAAAAAAAAGAGCTATGGATGTGCGGAGCTTCACATTGTGGGAGTTTAAAAAGAGAGGAATGCGTTTTAGAAAGAGCTATTTAGGACAAGGATTATATTCCGAAACCTTTCTGAAGATGCCTTGGAACCTCTAGAATGGGAACACATACTAGCAACGTTGGATGTCTGTACTATTACAGATAGTCCAACGACAAAATTTTGTGATAAGGATGGCTATGATGTGCTACCCTATTACATGGTAAGCCTTATACGAGGAGGAGATGAGATTGAAGAACAGAAGAGTTTTATAACTCCTCTGAGCATCTGGAGGTAAATAACGATGCAGATAATGAGTGTTCAGACAACTCAAGCGAGCGCGGGGAGAAAACAACGAATATCAAGTTTTATGATTTTGCCAATCAGCACCCTAGACGCCACGAACACTATAGGAGAAAACAAGCAAAAAACAAAATGAGAGAGAACCTGATGCCCAGGATAAAAGATAAAACTCAATATCTAATGCTTGTCAAAGCAGAGGATTATGTAAAAGACCAAATATCAGGAAGATTCTCGAGAGTGCGAAGGGAACGGATGAAAGAGAGAATAAAACAAGTACGAAAAGCTAAAATAGAAACAAAATCAAAAAAATCTCAAAAATCAAAACAAGAAACAACAAAAGACCCAGAGTGGACCAAATTGGAGCGTAAAAAGAAATACCAAGATCTAAAACGGTCATTACGAGAGGTATGGACGACTAAGGAAGAAAGTGATGGTAAGGAGGAGTTAGAAAAAGGAAACATGAATGTACCATCACACTATCGGAAATTCACCATCGAGGACAGAAAAATCATAACGACACCACCAGTAAGGGAAAGAATAAACCAGGAATCTTACGATGGGCCGAAAAATACAAAATGGATAGACCTCGCTGAGCCAGGTGAAAAGCCTCAGCCTGTCTATATCGTTAACTGATTTAGAGCCTAAAGAAGAAGAACTGCTCACACAACTTTTCAAGAAGTATAAAGATGCATTTGCATGGTCCTACAAAGACCTCAAAGAAGTTGATCCATCGATATGCCAACATACAATTCCTTTGAAATCAGAAGCCAAACCTAGCAAAAAGCGTCGTTATACATATAATGACACATTTGCTAAACGAATCAAAGAGGAGATTGACAAGCTGATGGATGTTGAATTCATCTATGAAATCAAGCATACAGATTGTGTGTCACCCATTGTGGTTGTCCCCAAAAAGAACGGAAAGCTGCGAGTGTGTGTGAACCTCAAAAAGGTAAATGCAGCCACCATAAGGGATAATCATCCCTTGCCAATCACAGAACATGTACGTGAGAGGGTGGCCATGAAACAGGCTTATTCCTTTCTAGATGGGTTTTCAGGATATAACCAGTTGTGGCAATTGCAATAGAGGATCAACACAAAACAACGTTTTGCCACAGAATGGGGAATATATGCGTATAAAGTTATGCCTTTTGGCTTAACAATTCCCCAACTACCTTTCAAAGGTTAATGACTCATGCGTTCAAAGAATATCTCAGAATATTCTTGGAAATATATATGGATGATCTTTGTGTACACTCTCTTCTACGAGAGGAACATATTGACCATTTACAAAAGGTATTTGAGAAATGTAGAACATATCGAATCTGTTTTAACACGAAAAAATTCATTTTTATGGTTAGGCAAGGCCGCATCTTAGGACATATTGTCTCAAGAAATGGCATAACCACTGACCTAGACAAAATCAAAGTCATATAGTAGACTTGCCCAGGCCTACTAATGCGAAACAAGTGCAATCCTTCATGGAAAACTGCGGATATTATCGAAGATTCATATATATGTATGCAGTCATCGCACAACCTCTGTATTGTTTATTAGTCAGTTTTGACTGGACTGAGGAGTGTGAAAATTCATTCCAAAATCTTAAGGAAAACCTTGTATCATCACTTATACTTAAGGCACCAGATTGGGAAAAGATATTCCATGTTCACATTGATGCTTTTGCATATGCAATCGGGAGTATTATGACTCAACCAGGAGACGGAACAATGGATTTTCCAGTTTGCTATGCAAGCTGACAGTTAAATAGTGCAGAGAAGAACTACACAACCACTGAAAGAGAGGGGTTAGGGATGATTTATGCTGTAAAGAAATTTTGGCATTATTTGCTCGCAAACAAATTTGTCTTCTTCACAGATCATCAAGATATTTTGTATCTGGTAAATAAACCATGCAATACCGGGAGAATTGTACGCTGGTTTCTTTTATTGCTAGAGTTTGATTTCACAGTGGTGGTCAAAAAGGGTAAAACTCATCTACGGGTGGATCATCTTTCAAGGCTACAAAACGGGGAAGCTCTTGAAGGAGTAGATGATGACATACTTGATGCTTATCTTTTTAATATTGAAATGATACCCCAATGGTCTCAGGAAATTGTTAGCATTCTTTCCTTTGGATGTAGATTTGATAACAAGGAAGACATATCCAAACAACAAACAATTCGACAAACAAAAAACTTCCAGTTGATTGCAGGACGACTGTATCATCTAGGCTCGAACCAAATTCTACGACTATGTATAAATCCGGAGGAATTCGTGTGTTACCTTGACGAAGCACATGTCCAGGATTGTGCATTTCATTGTTCAACAATGAAAACACACCATAGACTGAAACAATTAGGGGTTTAATGGCCAACTATGTATGCTGACACACATGCTTACGTTAACAATTGTACTATATGTAGTGCCAAACGACCCGTGGATCACGCGACATTGTTTCAGGTAAACATTGCACCTGCATGGAGTCAATATATCATTGATTTCTTAACAACAAGGACATTTCTTGAAAACATAACAAAAGCATGGAAAAGGGCTATAGAGCTAGAGGCTCACGACTATAATTTAATTGGGAACCAACTCTATAAGCGAGGAAAGGACAATCAACTTAGAATCTGTGCAAGTGAAAGTGAATACCTGCTGATTCTGAAACACGCACATGGAGGAATAAGTGGATGCCATTTTTCAGGTGATAAGACGGTAAAAATTGTCTTAATCGCAGGAATATGGTGGCCTATATTGCACATGTATGTTGAGGAGTTTGTAAAGCGTTGTGACGCATGTCAGCGCACCAAGGTCCCGATAAAGAGAGATGAGATGCCACTACGGCCAATGATGGGAGCAAGGGCATTTGAAAAATGGGGCATTGATTTTGTGGGGCCTATTTCACCCCCTGCATATCGCACCCATACCCAATACATCATTCTGGCTGCGAACTATCTCACAAAATGGGCGGAAGCCAAGGCAACACAAAAAGCAGATGCACGAACCACTACATAGTTTTTGTATGAGAATGTCTTTGTACGATATGGATTACCAATAGAAATTGTCATTAATCGAGGAACACATTTTCTTAATGAAGTATTGAATATCTACTAGAGGAATTCATGGTCATACATAGAAAATCTGCTCCATATCATCCACAGGCAAATGGACAAGCTGAGGCCACAAATAAAACACTATGTACGGTTCTCACTAAAATTGTATGAGAGTCAAGAACAGACTAGGATCAGCAATTACACTCAACACTATGGGCATACAGGGTAACATACAAAACATCCATAGGAACGACACCGTACAACATGGTGTTTGGCCTAAATGCTATATTACCCATACAATTTTTAATTCCAACTCTACGAGTAGCAAAACGCTTAGAATGGACAGGGCATGAGCTCTCTTCAAGAATAGATGATCTTGAAAAGCTAGATGAACTTCGCTTACGAGTTGTTGGTTCGATCTATGCTAAAAAGAGAAGACAAAAAGAGTTTTTTGACAAGCATGTGCGCACGAAAGAGTTCAAAACAGGTGATTATGTACTTGTTTATACCTTGAAACAACATGCCAAGAAACTTAAAAAGCGAGGGATGGGACCCTTTGTGATTAGTGACCTATCACAAAGTGGAGCTCTCAAGCTTGCTACATTAGCTGGTGAAGAAATTCCAAATTGGATTAGTGGGTGTCGATTAAAAAATTTCATTTACCACTAACACAGGATATGCTTCAACAAATCCATCAAGAAAAACAACGGATGAAGGAGAAACAAACGGTACGGGAAGAAGCCCAAGCAGAAGCAAAAGAATGGATTGCAAAAAGAGGGCTTCTACAACAACAACAATGTGGATCACCGTTGCGAATCAATGCCATTCGACTAACGAATTTTGATGAAGATGCAGTGGAGCCAATAATTGTAGTCAAAGTGGGTAGAAATCAAGTTGAATCGACGGCATTTCTTGATTCTGGAGCTCAAGCAAATCTAATCTCTTACAGATTATACAAACAAATCAAACACACAGGTCAACTACATCCTACTCCACAAGTGCTGGAAAGTAGTACATCACATTCGTTAAAAACATTGGGCTGGACTATATTGCATGTACAAGTACATCAATATATTTACCCACACAAGTTTTATGTGGTCAAGGATGAAAGCACACAACACCCCATGTTGTTGGAACAACCTTGGCAAAAAGAGTACAATGTGCACGTCGATTGGAATACGGATGCAGTCAAAATTCAGCATGCACAAGAACAACAGGTGGTAGCCTTTGCTCAGCAACCCCGCAAGAACCAGATGGCAGAAACACAGCCACTGGATAAAGAACCAAAAGGATGGGTGCTACTAAAGAACAACACGATACCCAGGGCGACCAAACAGGGAACTACAAACCATGTTCACTACAAACATAAAACAACACCTACCAAAGTGCAAAGATCAAGGTTAGCAACACGAGAAGAACAATTATGGGTGTGAAAGAATAGAGATGACATGGCAGACAAAACACAATACAACCGAAGAAGTCAACAGAAGCATCCCGTTCAACCAAAAACCGAGGGAATAAAACAGATATGGATCCCAAAGAAAATGCTCAGTAACAACAACTTAAATGCAACTCGCATTTGGATCCCGAAACTAAAGCAACAGGAACTCCCTTCAGTACAAGCAACATCAGCATGCAGACATACACTACATATGAATCCGGCAAACCGATCTATGTGGGTGCAATCAATAGCAAAACAATGACAACTGCAGAAGTAGCAATGAACCTACAAAAACCTCCAAAGCAAAGCTACAAATGGAAAGCAAAAGAGACAAAGTCTATGGCCAATTCCGCCACGAAAATTCTCTCCAAGGAGTCGACAATGGCCATTTCGACGGTAGTGGCAAACCAAGCAACTTTTGCAAGAAAGACGATCAAACAGAGAGCGGTAGAGTTACAACTTTTACTTGCAAAGAAAAACTTCCGACCACAACAACAACAAACAAGAAACCTCGATGGCGAATGCCAATAAGCATATTGCTTATACCCTTCTCTTGCACAGCATTAATTTTCTCCATGCATTGACCGAGTATGCATCATGTAGGGAGCCATTACACGGCCAAGCATTAGCACAATTTTTAACCCATGAACGGCACATACACCGAGGTGATACCTTGTCGTCCAGGAGGACTCCGGCTAGGAGGGGGGGAGGTATTCTCAAATGCGGACGTAATGGCAGAAAGAGCAAAAAAGGGCATGTTTTTCGACTATTTTTAAGGGTTGTCGTTTGATTGAGAAATTTTTTGGACTAACCCAAGTACATATGCCCTTATACAGCATGAATCTACAAGTATATGGGGCCAAACGCCAAACTCAAGCTCCTAGGTGTGTGTATATAAGTAAAAATAGCCATTTTTTGAGTAAAACATTGAAAAAACAGAGAAATCCGGCCATAAAAATCGGTGATGTTTTTTATTTATTATAATTTTTGGGGATTTTTTGGGTTTAGTTTGCTATTTTCCTTATAGTTTTACTAATTTTCGGCACAAAAACTTCAAAAATACAAAAACCAGGTGAAAAATGGTCGTAATGAAAAACAAAAATATGGGGATGATCAGTGACATAGGATAACCTATGGTACAATGGGGGTGCAATTATGTGAATGGAGCAGAAATTGTGTTTTGGCCAGATTTTGATCGAAACGTCAAATTTCTCGTAAACTGAGCAAATGAAGTCCAAATCGAGAAATTTTTGAGCCTAAACCGCATCTCGCAAGAATTTGGGAGCACATGTCAAATTTCATGGAAAGTGGTTCGGGGACCCCATTATAAGTAATTTTCACTTCATTTTAAGCTCATTTCTACTATTGACTTTTGAGAGAGAGCTCCTACCACCTAGAGCGAACGGGACTTCCAGCAGCTTCTATGACGCACACGACCACCCGACAAGCTCCAGACATGAGAGGTAGGCTCAATACCTTGAGCTTTTTGCGCATGTTTGTTGTTTTGTCGCAAAAACTAGCATAGGGTTCACACAGAAAGAAGGCAGTAGAGACCTACAGGTAGAAGTGGCCACCTAACGGCTAACCCAAAAGCAATGAGACTTCATCGGCGGCTTACCCTAGCATAGGAGACCACTTTTGTATGACCAAAGGTAGTAGAAAACCATCGGGAAAACCCTAATTCCTAGAGCCCCGCAAGAGGCCACCAAATGGAAAATCGGCAGAAAGGCACCCAAATGCTACCAAAACTCATGGGTAGGAGAATCTCGACATGCTCGACAAGCCTATATAGCCCACATGGCCATACGGTGACCCGAAGCGGCACTAAACTTCAGAAACGGAATCAAACACACAAAGCGTCAAATAGCTCTCGCGGCCAAACCGCATGTCCGTTTGCCACCAAACTTCACTAGCGGCTTTCCTAGACCATCAACAACCAAGTCCTATGGTGGTAGACCACCGCAAGTCATTGAAGACATGAAAACAGAACCCCGGGTGCTTCTAGAGCGACAAATTGCCAAATGGAGCTCCGGTGAAGCCAAAGTCGACAAAAACCATATGGCAAGGATCCCCAAGGGATCGAGAAGCTATGGAGACCAACATCGAGAAATTTCATCGCCGAAAAGCACTCCAAGAGTCAAAAAATGGCTCGGGGGCTATGAAATCACACAGGGAGTTTCTTTCTATCAATTTGACTTTTTTGTTGAAATATTGCTTAAAAGGGACTCAGGGCAGGCACCAGTAGTACTTCCAATATAATTTTCATCAGGAGATATCCTACGCGTAGGATGTCTCAAGGCAAAATTTGGGCACCAAACCTAATATTTCTCATCACACACAGCTTCTGAATAGCCTGTATATGCTAGCCACCAAGTTTCATCACATTTGGATAAAAATTGACCTCATGTGCATTAAAAACACAAAGTTAGAGCATAGAGGCAATAATGGGTCCTAAACCTACCAAAACTTGTCCAAATCACATGAAACTTGCACAATACACTCATGAGCACATTGCCAACCTATCTATGTGGTCAAATGTAAAAAATGATGAAATAAACATCCTACGCGTAGGATGTCTAAATGACCAAATTGACCCCCAAATGGTATTTTTCAGTTCCAGATCTCCGTATTACCCCCTTCATGATCCCATATATCAAGTTTCAAGCCATTCCCATCACATTTGGCCCCCAAAACCTCCAAGATGCACTTTTTGAGCCCAAAAAAAACTACACATGCTCTTACCAACACCAAATCAAAATCCAAGAGCAAGGCCATGTTCCACATGCCAAGGGCTACCTACAGAACCAATTTCAAGATATTTTGATGAAAAAGACATCCTACGTGTAGGATGTCTCCAGCATGATTTTGACTTACTGTGCAAGAAATGACCTCATGGGAGCCATTACCATGGTGCAAGAAGCTCATATATCAAATTTCAACCCATTTGAATATCATTTTCCACCTGTTGTGGACATCCTACCAATTTGTCAGCCTAAAGCCTGAATCTGCCTAAAAATGCACTTTTTGATGCCCAAACCCAATTCCAATCACATAGCCATGTTGCACAGGCCAAGGGCCACCAGTCTGCCAAGTTTCACCAAAAACTGATGAAATAGACATCCTACACGTAGGATGTCTATATGATAAATTTTAGACATCCTACACGTAGGATGTCTAAATGATAAATTTTGGCCAGAATGATATTGTGAGCACATGCAGAGTTTCCCCTAGTTCCTTTTAAGTTTTATTTTCAATTTTCAAGTCATTTGGATAGTTAGAACTCAGTTTCTTAGCTAATATGGAAAAAACGCTAACTTCGGACTACTGAGTACAACAGGATCTATGGCAGCCGCAAAATCACCGACAAAGAAGAAGAGAATGACAATAAAAGAATATTTAGAAGAAGTGGAGCCATTTGTCATCCCAGAAGGAACTATGAAGTCGACAAGCACATGGATACAGGATGATTTGCTAGAGTCCAATGACTTGAAGATCTACCAAGGCATGTTCAAAGATATTGAAGGAAATGCAGTGGAGCTACCCATGATACCACGGGAGCTCAATGAGTTTGTCAGAAGCAAGATGGGAGATTACATAGAAAAGCTGGACCTACATAATTCCTTTGAAGCTTTGCCAACTGGAATTGACATCAAAAGAGTGTGGGAATTTTTAACCATGATCAAAGAAGATGGAGTGGCCCGAGTCACTGATCTGCAGGGCAAGCCAGACACCATGATTGTCATCACAAAGAGGGTTGTGGCAGACGCACTAGACATCTCCAAAAAGGGAGATAGTGTGACCAAGAGAAGAGACGAAGTCAAGGTGTACTTCAAAAAGAAGAACAACTACACCTTTAAAGACATTGCAAACCCAAAAGTGGCTATCATGAGCCAGCTCTACAACCAGTACTTGCACATGTGTACAAAGCGGCCACAGAAGTACAAAATGCCGCCTGGAGCCATTGCCACCACCTTCACCTGGGCAATGCAGAAGAGCAAGCCAAAGGTGATAAATTATGATGCCTACTGTGAGGTCCCCACCCCGTCGTATCAAACAACGGATCTGATGGTAAACCTGGTGGCCACTAGATCTATAGTGGAAGCAAACAAAATGGTTCAGGGTTCAACTAGCGGACGATCTCTCATCACAAAGTGAGTCGAGTTCGAGCCTACTAGCAACGAGATCTAGCTCCATCTCGCAGGGGAAGCGTACTTAACTATCTAGCGATCCTAAGACCCACCTTCCAAGAGGAGATAAACCCCGAGTGCCTTTTTCCCCATGTTTCAGAGGCACGTACTCTCGAGGATTCGCCGCTCTAGGGGCAATGAGTAATACCAATATCGAGTAAGCACTATGGGGATAGAGAGTTCCCAACCAATCGGGACCACCCATCTCGTAGGCATTGGCAACCCGAGCCAAGCCCCCACTTTCCACCCCCACACTCACACTTCCTCGTGTGACCTAATTACTACCACAAGGGTTGTTCAACATAGATATTCCTTGTTTAATTCCGAATCACATGGTTCGTTAAAACAGCCCTTCAACCAGTATTGCAAAAAACACCAAGACAGAATTCTAGTAAAAATTCTACTCAAACTTATTCATAAAAGTTCCAATGTTCTGGAGGTACAACATCTCCCCTCCAGCGAGAGTTCACTCCTCCCGTTGTCGCCTAGCTGCCCATACAACTAGGTATGTCCACCGCATAGAAAGCATGACATGGACATTCCCACCACTTAACCAGCAGACATGGGTTCCCATCGCTTAACCAGCAGTCGTGGGTATCCACCGCTTAACTAGCAGACGTGGATTCAAGAGCCCTTAACCAGGAACTCTGCCCCCTGTGATTAGTAGGGGGGTCAAGACTGATTCAACATTGGAAATAAAATGAACATGTCGAGCTAAATTTTCCCTAGCGAACATTCTTTCCTCTTGCAAACAGCATACCCATCAATCATTTCTTTCCTACTTTATACTTAAATGTACTATGCATTCAATGCCGAGGTTTCTGTCGGATTTCTCCAACATGTTCGGGGATATTTTCATTCCTAACTAATCGTATGCAATGTTAATTAAACAACTTGAATAGAAATTGGGACCTACCTCTTCCATTTCTTCGTCAATAGCCCGTGAGATGGCCGGTATTTGCTCGTCCATGGGAGCCTTTCCTTTTCCGTTGACATTGCTTGTTCCTGCCTCGCGGTCGTGGGCTCCACTGAAGCGAGTTCTCTTAACCGGGGCCATTTTTCTCACTACTTAAATGATAGACTTGAAAAAAAAGAGCTAAGGTCCGAGAGTAACATGACAAACCAATCGGCAGATTAGATTTATTAAAGACTCCTCCTTATGCACGAGGTTAGATTTTTCCTTTTTGCCCTAGCAATTTTAAGGGTAATTCTGTATCCACCCTTTGGGAAACGACTCTAAGGTTAATTACTTGGCTTAGAGGATTAAGAAATTCAGAGTTTTTCTAATTGATTCACGAAAGATATGAAGTAAGCAAGCTCATTCATTTTCCTAGAGCAATACGAAGGTGCAGAGTGACCGCAGGCATGTGTGATGGAAAAACCTTCTTCTTATTGGACTAATGACGATTAATTTTCAGCCTTAATCGCATCTAAATGTGGGAGAAGATTAAGTATAATTTAATTACAACTCTATTGAGTAGTGAAAGATTGAATTCTGACAAATCTACACTATTACTAGCTGACAATTTATTGACTATACCGCCTAGAGAGAATATCTTTCCTAATCATGCATTAATCCTTGATTAAGGATGATGAATGGTTGAATAAATTAACTAAATGAATGATAATTATGTAATGAAGTATAGCTATGAAAACTTAGAGAGCAGCTATAGAGAATTATAGCTAAAAGTAGGCGTAGTAGACAAGAATTATGAGTGGGTAATGATGAGATTAAGAAGAGCAGTAATTAAACCATAATTACCGTGATTAGGGGCTGAGAATCCTCTTAAATTTTTGATGCAATGAATCCTGAAGATGGGAATTTCGGCAGCACCTCCCTCCTTGCTTCTCCTTCAAAAGCTGTGTGTGTGCCGGCAGCACCTTCCCAGTGTGTAGATGTGTGAGTATGCAATGTGTGTGTGAGAGGATATATGTCTATGTGTGTGTGTGTGTGTGTGTGTGTGTGTGTGTGTAGGCCTTTAAATAGGCTCCTACAGGCTGAAAATCGATTTGTGTTTCTAATTGCATCTGGATGAGCACTCAGTCCTTGCATGGCAAGTCCAGTTGCTACCCATCAAGTGTCCAGTTGGCTCAGTAAACTGACTCTCACACTGAGTTGCAGGCTTGGCAGCTTCCCCAAGACTCCCACAAAGCAAGAGGGCGCCCCCTAGCTGCTAAAGCAGGTCTGGAGTGGGCTGGGACCTGTTCCCACACAGCCCCGGGCCCCCGGTGCCTCCCCGGATAATTTTATGAAAAATTGGTTTTAGGCTAAAACGGGCCATACGAGTCGGATTTGGATGCCGTAAATTGCTATACTAAGCTCTAACTAAGACGTACGGGTCTGAGTACGTGCCATATTTAGCAGCCCCTCGGGGTCCGAAAATGCATTTTTTTCAAATTCGAGGTACGGGTGCAGATTTTCGAGACGGTCGAGACTGGACGGGTTGTGTGACCAAAAACTTACTATTTTTAGAAATTTTTCACAAAAATTATTTTAATTCACATTTTGAAGCTTTATAACATTCTAAACATCATGGCACTGACAGAATCTGGAAAACCTGCTAAAAATAGTAACTTATTCCATTGTATTCATTTCGTGGTACAAGGGTGTTCTTTTTGGTTGGGGTCAGAGATCTTACACCTACATCCATGACAACCTGGTGAAGATGGCCAACAGAAATCCCACTTACATTGTACCTCGTGAGCTAATAACAAAAGTGGTCTATGGAGCATTGCATGCCAAGGGAAACTGGCCTAAACCACCTTCACTGAATGACTGGCTAAAGCTCAAAGAAGATAAAGAAGAAGAACCTCCAAGGGCACCCAGAGTAACAACACGTTTAAAGCGACGGTTAGAGACCGTGCTATCGGCTTCTATGTGTGGTAAGTTCCTACGAGCTTCGGTGTGAGTTTTCTTCCAACTCGTGTGTCGGAATAGACTGTGCAGCATATCTATAGAACCACAACGAGTAGAGCTACACATTGGTACCATCGGGGTCAAGTTTTGATCACCTGTATTTTTCGGCCTGTCTTCATACGCGTTTGCCGCACGGAGTGGTTATAGGTTGATTTTGCAGTTCAAGTCTTTAGGGTGTTGTTCTTACCTAGTGTATAGACTTCCCCTTGAGTTTGAGATCCATTCAATGATTCTAGATCCTGTTTCGTATAGCATTCGTTCGTAGTAAGGATTTCAGTCACTTGCGTATTTTAGAACTTAGATTTGATTTCCTTAGTAGTGATTGTCATTAGAAGGTCGAGTAGGTGATTTGACACCCACCTAGTTGTTTCCATGCGTCTGCTAGTCAAGCTCCGTCCTCGTCTGACAAATTCTGTTGTTGGTTGAGTTCTCGCTATTTAGCTTCCGCTAGCGGCGTAACCGCCTTAACATTTGGCGCCGCTGCCGGGGACGAGAGCCCTAAGTAAGTGACCTTAGACTAATCCTACGAGGTGAGTCGTATAAACTACTTTGTATACTTTAGTTAGAAAAGATCTAGGAGTGGTGGACTCCGAAGATCTCGAGAGATACTAGGAAGTGGGGTATTCCTGGGTCTTCCGTGTTGACAGTATTTTTAGTTTAGCTTAGATTTGTTTGTTGTTTTGTTGGTGTTAAGTAGTTGTTGATAGAAGAAGAATTTGCTAGTCCGTGAGTGGCAGTGGATCTCTTTAAAATCACAATTACCAAACCCATTTTATGATTAGGAATAGCTTAGGTAGGACTTCATTTGATCCTGATCCGGAGCTAGTAATCATTGGAGTATTTGCTTGATATGGTTGATTGCATGTTAGATCACTAAACCGTCGAGTTAGTAGTGAAACTTGCAATAAACAAAAGTCAGAGAAATTTTCTGTGTATCTGGGAGTTGCTGAGCACTTGAGAAAGCTTTAGGAAGGATTTTGTGCCAAAAAACTGGAAATCTGCAACTTTAGACATCATACGCGTATGATGTCTAAATGACCAAACAGAGACCAAAACAGAAATTTTGACTTTACCAGAGTGTTCAAAAGGGGATTTATACCCTAATTTCAACTTAAAACAAGAGCATTAACACTCAAAGAAACCCAAAAAGACAAGTCGGAGTCCAAGAAACGCAAAGAATAGGAAATTTTGGATTCAGATCTTGTTTTTACATTCAAACCTGACAAAAAAACTTGAAACTCAATTATAAACATTAGAGAAGGCTTAAAACCAAGAATAGTCAAAATCTGGGACAAAAGACATCATACGCGTATAATGTCTTTTAGCACATCCACTACTTATTTTTGATATTTGACCTGACAAGATTGTTACAAACACTGTAGAAAGCAAAAATATCAAGTCTTGACCCAAATTGATGAAAAAGACATCATACGCGTATGATGTCTTTGACCTAATTTTGGACATATTTTGATACTTTGCCAACACAGATCCATTGTAATAGTTGTCTAGAGGTTATATTTCAAGTTTCATCCCATTTGGATCACAATTGACCCAAAACAAGTCAAAAGCGGAAAATTGCCAAGTAAAGCCTAAATTAGCCATAACTTGCTCAAACAGAGTTCAAACTGAATTTTGTGAGTGGACAGAGCATAAGGGGGCTACTGAGAGTGAGCATAACCAAAATAGTCCAAATCTGTGAAAAAAGACATCATACGCGTATAATGTCTTTTTCAGCATAACTGCAACAAAATTCTCACTTGATGAAACAGAAGTTGTCCAACTGACAAGATTAAACAATTGACCAAGTATCAATCAGTTTGGATCAATTCTGACCACAAAAACTTGGGAAAACAAATTGCCGAGACGGAGAAGTTAAAGTCCTTCAGGGGAATTGATGAATTTGAGATCGGGCAGGAATCTCCAGAATAACCAACCAAAACAAGGGGACAAGCAAGTGTCATATCAACCGAGGGAAGTGTAAACCAAAGTTGGGTGCAACCATTAGAGCCAATCTTTGAAGGAAGTGTTTCTGATACTTCTTCGGAGAGATCTTACGAGATTTTCACCGAACACTTGGAACACTTGAACCTGAACAACAGAGAAAATATGGTAGCAGGATCATCAAACCCTTCCGCCACAATGAAGCTATTGTTCATAAAATACCAGTACGACAATGAGCAAGGTGCCAAGATCTACAAAGATGGAATGGACCGCTATTGTGTAAAGATAGAAGAGAGACCTAGTGAGTTCAAGGACTTAGTGCCTGTGAGCTATAGCAGAGATAGATATCTAGATGACGAGGGTACCATGTACTTGGTAGTCCTAAACCCTAACATTGTGGACAAGTGGGGATTGATGGGCACCAAAGCCAAAGTAGATGAAGAACTTGAGGAGAAAGCACCAATAATGAACTTACCTGATGCGAGGTTAAGAAGAGAGAATGAAACTACAAGGATCAACACTGATAACATCTATGTGGGGCTATACAAATATAATAATCGGGAGCAAGATCTCTATTATAGATGTGAAGAACCCTACACCGGAGAGTTGACAGACCAAAAAAGACTTTATGTCTTTACCTACACAGAGGGATCGGAAGTGAAAATTGCCGCTTACGACAAGTATGGGAGACAATACTCAACAATGGGCAAGAAAGAATTAGAAGGATATACATACTTTGGGGGACCACTACATCAGTATTATGTTACTTCTAGCTCACAAAGACCAGCACCAACAAATGGAGTGCAAAACTCAATGACAACAGGAGGACAAAGAACTCAGGTTGCTGACTCTTTCAGTCAACCTCAATACTCGAAGCCCGGACCAATGGGATCATTACATTCCAGAGATTCAATGGATACGAATCGAGGTAGTGCAGTTCCAATCCCCACATATACCACTCCAGGTCCAAGGTTCGAAGCGGAACCATCACATTTACCTCCTAGTAGTAGATTCAGGGCAGGGGAACCGACAAGGGTAACCCATGAAGTCCATGATGCTAGAGAAAGCTTTAGCCGGGACACAGGAGCAATGAGATTGGTAGCAGACCATAGACGTATGAGACCATCTCAAGTAGCCAAGTGTATGCCAAAGAAGTATGGTGGTTCAGGAGATCCGTATGCACATGTGTCACTCTTTAAGCAAGCCTTAAGAGCTGAGCAGATAACAGATTTCCATACACAATACGAGGGATTTGGTCTTACTCTAGAAGGTACGGCATTGACATGGTTTCAACCACTGAACATAGGGGGATTCCATGACATTGACCATTTTCTAAGAGAGTTTGTTGAGGAATTCTCAAAACGAGGGATTAAGCACAATACGGTCTCACAAATATATGCTTTTAAACAGAGAGAACACGAAAAAGTGAAGGAAGCTTCACTTCGCTTCAAACAATACATTGAGAGATGTCCAGTACGTGAACAACCACAAGATGACAGACTATCTGTTCTCTTTATTGAGGGACTGAGAAACGACACTCTCAAGAAGGACTTGCACTTGAAAGCTTGTACAAGTTTCGAGCAAGTAACGAGAGAAGCATTGTACTTAGTGGATAACTGTACGGTTTATGGAGAGGTGTCAGCGGATACAGATTTTGTATCCAGTAGCTCTTCCTCCGTAGTGAGTGAGACTACCACTAAAAAGAATGTTCAAACAACAACCATGCCAAATGTAGAGCAAATGATAGAAGAGGCTCTAAAAAGGATGGCACCATACCAAAAACCATTGCCAAAACCACTGAAATGGTGTTCTATTGAACAAAAATAGACAAACCATCCAACAGAGGAGTGCTATTACAACAAAGGGTATGTAAGGGAGCATCAGTATGCACCTCCTGCTCAATTAGCACCACCTCAAGTACATCCAGTACCTCGATACCCAACTGGAAATGTACCAGGACCTATGGGGATAGAAAGGCCACAACCAGTATTGGGACAACAACCACCTTTACCAGGAGCAAGACCAGTGGGCATTAGATATGCACCAACCTTAGAGAATCAGGAAGAACAAGCCTTAGTGCCTGTTCAAGCCTATTATGAAGAATCTGGTGCACACATGTCTCCAACTGTGTATTACCCACCAGAAGAACCCAAACAACCAGAACCATGGGGCATGATTGGGAATGTTGGAATACCAACAGTTACAAGTGCTTCTGATGAAGAGAGGTACAATTTGGACGCAAGAACATTGATGTTCATAGCTCATGGAGGGTTAACAGGACAAAGACCATCCTATCCACAAAGGACGAATCAAGTGGGACCAAGACCAGCACTAGGACCCTGTTACAAGTGTGGAGGTGACCATCTGATGAATGTTTGTCCACATACGGAAATCATTAGAATTAAATCTTATTGCACTGAGTGTGGGGTTACTCACTTCATTGAGGATTGTTCAAAGAATCCAAACAAAGTGCAAAAGACAACATTGAATATGCTAGAAACTATTCCTACCAGCAGTGGATCTGAAAATGAAACTCTGATACCAACGCAAGTTGTTACTAGAGCTCAAGCTAAGAAAACCACTAGAGAACCTGAGAATGGAAAGTTAGCGACCGAAGTGGTTAGTCAAGGACCGCGGAGTCAAAGAAACACATGGAAAGCTAGAAAAGCACGCATGAAGTTGAGAAAAGAACGTGAAGACGCTATTCTAGCTGAGGAACTAAATCGAACTAAAGATAGATTAGAAAAACTTGAGAGTCAAAACGGGAAACGAGAGATGAGCCCGGAAAGAACGAAACAAAAGAGTATCAAAGAAACAACGAGCTTAAGCTCACGGGAATCAGTGCTAGTCGACAAAGTACACGAACCATTGGACGCACTGATGAGAGCTTACGAAGCTAGGTTAAAGAACAACCAAACACAAGAACAGAGATGGATGACATACCCAAACGCGGAATTGGAAAAGCAGAGACTTGAAATGTGCCAGAGAATGATCGAGACTGCACAAGCCTTATTAGAACCACCAAGAGAAACAATGAATTGTGGAACGGAAAACCCAATTCAGCAAGAGACTATCATTTCACGGGTAGCTGAAAAGACTCCCAGTGCACAAAAGCCTGAAAATACACACAAGGATGACCGCATAGTATTGAACACAACCGATCAGGAGATAGAGAGTTTTCATCCAGTCATACAGAGGTCTTACGGAAAAGATGAGGATTACAATGAATTTTGGAAACAAGTGAGAGAGGCAAACTTTGCAAACGAGCTAAGTTGCCAAGCTAATCAGACAAATTGGGAAAAGGACATCAGGAATCCTCCCATAGTGGAATTTGAGGCAGGATCTCAAGTGGACTTGGATCTGCAATCTTATGGGGAGATGGGGGCTCTGTTAGAACAATGGAGAGCAAACCTCATTCACTGAAAACCTTACCTTCATACTTAGGAGAGTATGAAGCAAAATCCGAGATTAGAGCACTTCCCTCACGAAGAATCTCATCAGAAAAAGTCATGGACTCGCAAGGATTGATAGAGATCTTGTCAACACCAGTGACATGCACTATCACTCTAGCTGAGCTTTTGAGGTTAAGACCACATATGTGGACCACTGTAGGAAAATGCTTGGAGAAATTTGGGATAAAAGACCCAACATCTAGACTGCAAGAGGGTATACAAGAGCTGAGCAAACCACAAAAGAACGCTAAGCCTGTACCCTTAAACAAGGTCGGAGAGTATTGCGAAGGTGAAGAGGGGAATATAACCTTACCAGTTGAATTCCAAGGAGTGAACACAATGGCAATACTAGACAGCGGAGCTGGGGTAGCCATTGCTACAAAAAAAATCTGGAAAAAATGGGGGAAACCAGCAATAAGGAAGACTAGGTTGAAACTCCAATTAGCAGATGGACACATGGAGAAACCTCTGGGGTTATTAGAGAAAGTCGTAGTGACTTCTTGCGGCATTGAATACGAACATACTTTTGCTATTGTCGATTTTGGCAAGGAGAATAACTATGATATCATACTGGGAAGACCATTCATGAGACAGTTGAAAATGGTCCAGGATTGGGGCTACGATCACATATACCTGAGAAATATGGAAACCACTACACGTGCGAACCTGAAAGACCATAGCTACAAAGATGTGAACCGAACACCGGTAGAGGAGTTTGATTCAGCTACTTTGGCGGGATCCGAATTTCCGGCCTGGTTAGGTAAGCCCAAGGAGTTATGGATGTGTGGAGCCTCGAAATGTGGAAGTCTGAGGCGAGAAGAATATGTTTTAGAAAGGGCTATCGAAGACGAAATTTATATAGGAGAACCCTTTCCAAAGGACACGCTTGAACCATTAGAATGGACACACATTCCAGCAACCCTAGATGTTTGTGCAATCTCGGATGGTCCCACAACGAAATTTTGCGACAAGGACGGGTACGACGTGGTTCCGTACTTCATGTTGAGAACTATACTCGAAAAAGAAACTGAAAAGAACGATACACTGGAAAAGTAAAATGAAGAAGAGGTGTTTCATGACATTCCCGATCATCCAGAGTGGGGAAATGAAGCAGACAACGAGTCAACGGACAATTCAAGCGAAAACGAAGAAACTATAACGGATGTCCGATTTTATGATTTTCCGAACCAAATTAAACAACGCCAGAAACGCTATAGAGCAAAGAGAAAAACAAAGGGGGTTAGAACCAATCCGATGCCTAGAATAAGGGGAAAAAATCAATTCCTAATGCTAGTAAAGGCAGAAGATTGTGGTAAGGACAAGATTTCTGGAAGAATGAGAGGCAATGATCAAAAGAGCTTACGAAAAGACAAAAGAAGCTCAAGAAATCAAGTTCAAAGGAATGAAACGAAAACTGAAACAGAAAAATCAGAAAAGAACAAGCGCAACAAAGAACACACGGAGTCCAAGTTAGAACGTAGAAACAAGTACAAAGAGCTCAAGAAAACTCTGAAAGAAGTTTGGACGACAGAAATTGAGAGTGGAGAGGACGAAAACGCCAAAATCAAGGAAAACATGGATGTTCCCTCTCACTACAGGAAATTCACAATAGAGGATAGGAAGGTGGTATTAACCCAACCTATTCGAGAGAGAAGGGAGAACGAATCTTATGACGGACCGAAAGATGCAAAAAAAGTTGATTTAGCAGCTCCAGGTGAGCTCCATGCGAGGAAGAGAGACTTTTGAGTCTTCTCAGAGAGTACAGGGATGTGTTTGCATGGTCTTATAAGGACTTAAAGGGAGTTGACCCATCGATATGCCAACACACAATCCCACTAAAACAAGATGCAAAGCCTAGCAGACAGAGACCATACACATATAATGATACGTTTGCTAAGCGAATCAAAGAAGAGATAGATAAGCTAATGGAAGCTGAATTCATATACGAGATTGAACACACCGATTGGGTATCCCCAATTGTGGTGGTACCCAAGAAGAACGGAAAACTCCGAGTGTGTGTCAACTTAAAGAAAGTGAATGCTGCAACAATCAGGGACAATTATCCCTTGCCGATAACTGATCATGTTCTAGAGCGTGTATCAGGGAAAACAGCATACTCCTTTCTTGATGGTTTTTCAGGATATAACCAGCTAGCCATAGCACTGGAAGATCAACATAAAACAGCTTTTGCAACGGAGTGGGGAATTTATGCTTATCGGGTTATGCCTTTTGGTCTAACCAATGCTCCCGCAACCTTCCAGAGGCTGATGACGCATGCTTTCAAAGAATACTTAAGGTTGTTTCTAGAAATATACATGGATGACTTATGTGTACATTCTCTTCTGAGAGATGAGCATCTAGAACACCTAAGAAAAGTATTTGAGAAATGTAGGACATATCGCATTTGTCTCAATCCTGAGAAATGTGTGTTTATGGTCCGACAGGGCAGAATTCTGGGACATATTGTCTCACAAAACGGAATATCCACGGATTTAGAGAAGATAAAAGTTATAGTGGATATGCCTAGACCAACCAATGCGAAACAAGTACAGAGCTTTATGGGACATTGCGGATATTATAGACGATTCATTTACATGTACGCTATAATAGGCCAACCACTTTACAGCTAATAGTGAACTTTGAATGGACAGAGGAGTGTGAGGAATCATTCAAGAAATTGAAAGAGGCACTCATTACTGCTCCAGTCTTGAAATCACCAGATTGGGAGAAGATATTCCATGTGCATATAGATGCTTCTGCATATGCAATAGGATGCATTCTGCTCAGCCAGAAGAAGGAAACATGGATTTTCCTATCTGTTACGCCAGTCGACAGCTCAACAATGCAGAGAAGAATTACACCACAACAGAGCGAGAGGGATTAGGAATGATATATGCTGTGAAGAAATTTCGGCATTATCTTCTAGCCAACAAGTTTGTGTTTTTTACGGATCACCAAGCCTTGCTCTACCTAGTGAATAAACCATGCAATACCGGGAGAATAGTGAGATGGTTCATTATCTTACTGGAATTCGACTTCACGGTAGTAGTAAAGAAAGGAAAAACACATCTTAGAGCTGATCATCTTTCGCGATTGACGAATGGAGAAGACCCTATAGGAGTAGATGACGACATGCCAGACGCGTACTTGTTCAACATAGAAATGATACCGAAGTGGTCTCAAAATGTCGTTAGCCTATTAACCTATGGAGGAGAGTTTGATAAAAGAGAATACAACCAGAAACATATTGCTATTCAGCAATCCAAGAATCTTCAATTGGTTGCAGGAAGGTTGTATCAATTGGGAAATGATCATGTTTTACGACTATGCATCAATCCTGAGGAATATAATATATATCTGCGCGAAGCACATGTTCAGGAATGTGCATTTCATTGTTCAAGAAGGAACACATATAGGAATTTGTTACAATTGGGAGTCTATTGGCCAGGAATGAAAGAAAGCGTACATGAATATGTCACTGTATGTATTGTATGTTCATCAAAACCGCCAGCAGAGTATTCAACATTATATCAGATAATGATCGCTCCGGAATGGAGTCAGTATATTGTTGAATATCTCACAAATAGAACTTTCCCAGAAGGAACGTCAAAAGCTCGTCAGAAATCTGTAGAGACAGAAGCTAGAGATTACGCTTTAATAGGAGATCAACTCTATAAGAGAGGTAAAGACAACCAGCTTAGGATTTGCGCATCAGAGTCTGAGTATGTGATAATCCTGGAGCAAGCTCATGGAGGAGTAGGTGGAGGCCATTTCTCAGGTGATAAGACAGCAAAACTTGTCTTAGCCGCAGGAATATGGTGGCCAACATTACATATGGACGCTGAGGAATACGTTAAACGGTGTGATGACTGTCAGCGGACCAAAGTACCACTTAAAAGAGATGATATGCCGCTTAGACCAATGATGGGGGCAAGAGCTTTTGCAAAATGGGGGATTGATTATGTCGGACCCATTTCACCTCCTGCATATAAGACTCATGCACAATACATCGTTGTGGCTATAGACTATCTAACAAAGTGGGTCAAAGCAAAGGCAACTCAAAAAGCAGATGCCAGGACCACGACACAATTTCTATATGAATACGTCTTTGTACGATATGGAGTGCCAATAGAAATTGTGAGTGATCGAGGCACACATTTTATAAATGAAGTGATAAAGATCCTTCTAGATGAATTCATGGTAATCCATAGGAAATCAGCCCCGTATCATCCACAAGCAAACGGACAAGCTGAAGCAACAAACAAAACCATATGCACGGTCCTTACGAAGATTGTATCTGAGTCGAGAACTGACTGGGACCAGAAGTTGCATTCAACATTATGGGCATATAGGGTAGCATATAAAACATCAATAGGAACGACCCCATATAACATGGTTTTTGGGCTAAATGCTATCTTATCAATAGAATTCTTGATTTCAACCTTAAGGGTGGCTAAGGATCTAGAGTGGACAGGGCACGAGCTTTCCGATAGAATAGATGACCTGGAAAAGCTAGATGAGCTTCGCCTAAAAGCAGTAGCTTCTATCTACGCTCAAAAAAGGCGACAAAAGGAATTTTTTGATAAGCATGTGCGGACTAAAGAGTTTAAGGTTGGGGACTATGTCCTAGTTTACACTCTAAAACAGCATGCTAAGAAGCTTAAAAAGCGAGGGATGGGACCACTGGTGATTAAAGATCTATCACCAAGTGGAGCCGTCAAGCTTGCTACATTAGACGGAGAAGAAATGCCCAATTGGATTAGTGGATGCAGAGTGAAAAAGTATCTTTTGCCGCTAACCCAAGACATGCTTCTCAAAATACATCAAGAAAAGCTGCATGTCCAGAAAAAGAAAAAGATTGTGGAGGAAGCGCAAGCCGAGGCGAAGGAAAGAATGGAGAAAAGAAGACTACTGTGTCAGAAACAGCGCAATGAAGGAGCAATACGAATAAACGCAGTGATCAGTATAACAGAAATGGATAATGACAAAGAAGAACCCATCATTGAATGCAAAGTAGGAACCAACCAAATCAAAGCCAGAGCACTATTGGATTCAGGAGCTCAAACTAACCTACTTTCACTCAGTTTGTATAGACAATTGACAAATGACACTAAATTACAAACTGCCAAGCAAGAGTTAAAGAGTTACTCTGAGAATTCAATCAAAACTGTCGGATGCACAGTTTTACATATACAGATTAACCAGTATGTGTATCCTCATATGTTTTACGTGGTTGAAGACCAAGCTACACAACATCCATTATTGCTAGGACAACCATGGCAGAAGCAATACAATGCAATGATTGACTGGAATTCTAAATCAGTGCTTATCAAATACGAAGGTGAAAGTCAATCAGTTAAGTTCACCAAAGGAGCAGAGCCAACTCCAAAGGAAGAATCCAAGCACAAAGGTAAACAACAACCAGAGAAAAAGAAGAAGCAATGGCAACCAAAAGTTTCTATACAACTGGATTGCTCTTCGACGAGGAACTCTCAACAGTGGAAATGGAAGACAAGCAATAATATAACAGCTCAACCTTGGGAAAAAACGGAGTCAATGTTGATATGGAGACCAAAAAAGGTTGTGACAGAGAAAACAAAGGTGGAAAACAGAGTCTTCAATACCAGACAACAGAGTGATTCCAAACAATCAAGGACAGTGAAACAGATCTGGATTCCAAAGAAGTTCGTGACAGCACAAAGCTATAGCAAGCAAATTTGGATCCCAAAGATTTGTAAACAGGAACTCCCTTCAGTACAATCCACGGAAACTCCTAGGTATTTCAAGGCGAGGAAATCAACACAAAGAACAAAGCAGGTTTGGGTCGCAAAGAGTTTGTGGCAAGCACAAGAGAAACGGAAGCAGATTTGGATTGTGCAAAAGAACAACAAGGTAAAGAAGAATCCATCTACTGATTCTACTACCGCAGTGCCAAAACCAACCCAAAACCCGACCACCAATCCTTCAATCAAACAAAGAGCAGCTTTATTGGAAAGACTGTTGTATCATCGCTCTACAATTGCAGTGGGAACTTATGACCAAAACAACTACAACGCTTCGCCCATAGACAATTCATAGTCGTCCAGGAGGACTCAGACTAGGAGGGGGGGAGGTATACAGGTATACAGGAGCTACAAAGCAGCTACAAGCGACAAAAACAAGAAAAACAAAAATTATATTACAAGGGCAGTGTCTTACATGATTTTGCAATTTTTATGTTTGATTGCGGATATTGATAATATTTATGCCCTTATATACCTTGTTTTGCAACAAGAAGAGATCAAATGATGAATTTGGATCTCTAGATGTGTAAATATCACTAAATAAGAGTGTGTTTGGAGCTAAAAAGTGGAAAAAAATGGTAATCCAAGTCCAGAAATCACAAATAAGTGTATATTCATATACACAGGGTTACCAGCTATTTATTGTGTATGTTTGGAATTTTTTGGCTTCAATTTGCTATTTTTCTTTATTTTTTATGATTTTCTTAATAAAAGTAAAAGAAAAATAAAAAAGCAGGTGAAACGAGATCAGAAAAAAGAAAAGAATAGATGGTGATGATCCTAATGACAAGGGCAACCCATGGTAAAAATTGAGTACAATTCGGGAAAAGTTGCGGGAAGCCCGAAATGACAGAATTTTGGCAAAGTGGACAGATTTCTCAGAAAAAAGTCAAACGGAGTCCAAATTGAGAAATTTCAAATCCTAAAGTGCATTTCACGACGAGATAGGAGCACATGTCAAATTTGGTGACAAGTGATCCGAGAAGTCCGAAGTTAAGTATTTTTCACATCACTTTCAAGCTCATTTCCACTAATACCTTCTTGGAGAGAGCAAAGAGCACATAGGAGCATCCAACCTTCTACAGCCTTCTACGACTGCTACGAGAGCTCAGAGGACACCAGACATGAGAGGTAGACTCGTTGCCATAAGCTTTTGATGCTTATCGTTAACTTTTGTCGCGAAAACTGACCAAAACCAAGAAACAAGAGCAGATGGGGAATGGGGAAGAATGCTAGGTAGGGGCACAAACGCCTAACCAAACCTTGCAAGAACTTATAGGTGGGTTACCCTAGTATAGAAGATGGGTTTCTAACAATCAAAGCTCGAGAAAGAACGACTGGAAAAACCCTAGGTCAACAGAGCCTGCAAGAGGCAAACAGGAAAAAGTTGTCGAAACGACACGAAACTTCACAGGAAGTTCAACCACATCAAGGACAATGCAACCATAGAGTATCTCCAGGTTTGGACCACCAAAAGTAGGTCGGAACAACCGATTCGGCTGCGGACACACAAAGCGTCATTTTGGCATAACGGCTGAAATTGACGACCGAATGAAATGAAACTTCACAAGCAGCTTCAAATATACATGGATGACTTATGTTTGCAAGCAAAACCCAAAAGAAAGCTGATTCACTTACCGATGGTGAAAAAGACGCTTTCGGGCAACCAAATGGAGAAAGATGGAGAACGGGGAGCCAAAGTCAAGTTCAACCAAATAGATGGCTTCACAACATATCCAATGAGCTGGAAATGCAACTCTCGAGAAGAAAAGTTGAAGAAATTCAACTCCAAGGCAAAAAGACGACTTCGGAGACTGAAATGCCTATAAGGGGGCTTTTTAGCTAAACTGATGACTTTTTAAGTTGAAAACTAGTTAGCAGGGCTTAGGGCACTAGCACAAAGCATTCTTTGCACAAAAAGACCAACATTTCAAGAAAAGACATCATACGCGTATGATGTCTCACAACATGAATTTCACATCCATTTCAACATTTGAGTGCATAGCCTCATTCCACATGTTAATCACATCCTATGAACCAAGTATCATGAGAATTGGAGTTAGAAAACCCAAGGAAAACCAAAAAGACGCAAATTAGGCCATAAAATTGATTTTTGGTCCTAATTTTGTCAAAATAACTCCAACTCAATGAAACTTTGTAGGATTGTTGATTAACACATCTACAAGCTATCTGGAACCAAAAAGCACCATTTTGACACAAAAGACATCATACGCGTATGATGTCTATTTGCACTTACAGAGCCAAAACTGCTCATTTGTCATCATACATCCATTATATATATCTAATACATGCTACATATGAAATTTGGAACCATTTGGTCAAGTGGATCACCCCATTAGCCCAATTGAGGGAAAATCCTTCATCTAAAGCCTATTTTTGGCCCAAATCCAACATACTCAAGTCCAAACCAAGATTTGAGTAGAGACAGTCCTTCACTAGTACATGGGGAGTCCACAGAACCAATCCCATGCAAAATTGATGAAAAAGACATCATACGCGTATGATGTCTCCAGAGCCATTTTTAGCCCAAAATCTATCCAAACTTCATAAATCCACTGAATAAGCCTATCTAAAGCCAAATCCAAGCTTATAGAGAAATTTGGTCCAAAAATACACTAAAAGACATCATACGCGTATGATGTCTCACTATGTGATTTTGGCACCTCAGGGCTTCAACCACCAAACAGAAGTGATCTACATGCCATTTGAAAGTGAACCACCAAGTTTTATCCAATTTGGATCATAAAATCCAATTCCCTTTCAAAATTTTGCCAAGAGCCAGAACTGGACTAAACTGGCCAAAACTTGACCAAATGGGATCCAAACTCAAATCCAAGCATATGATACTCGTATGTACACTATCAGCTACAAGCACAACCAATATGAAGTCATTTTGACACAAAAGACATCATACGCGTATGATGTCTCCAGCATGATTTTGAGCCCATTTTGCATATTTTTTCACCTACCTTGCATCCTTAGGCCCTGAATAGCTCATGTTTCAATTTTCAAGTCATTTGAATAGTTAAAAGCTTCATTTCGGCTTTCAGTACTAAAAAGACGCTAACTTCTGAAATTGGAGTTATAGGATCCATGGATTCCGCCAAGTCATCGGCAACGAAGAGAAAAAGACCGACAATCAAAGATGCTCTTGCAGAAGCAGAAACCTTTGACATTCCAGCAGAAACCCTCAAGCCAACCAAAACTTGGGTGGAGGAAGCAGTATTGGAGAAAGAGGGAATAAAGATCTACCAGGGGACTTTTAGAGATCCTCAAGGGCAAGCGGTGGATGTACCGATGATCCCACAGGAATTGGTAGACTATAGCAGGTCAGAAGACATCAGCAGGTACCTGGAAAGGGCAAACTTGCACAGTTTCTTCACCTCGAGACCATCAGGTGTGGATACAAGAAGAGTGTACGAGTTGGCAACATCCATTCAGAAGGATGGAAAAGCCACATTGACAGCCATGGATGGAGAGAAAGTTGAAGTACAGATCACTCCACAGCTCATTGCAGACGCATTGAAGCTACACAACAAAGGGAGCTTGGTCAGGGAAAGAAGGGAGGCCATAGAGGTCTATGGGCCCAAGAAGCAAAATGCAACCTATGGAGATATGGCGGACCCAAGAGCGGCAACCCTTTGCCGACTGTACAACCAGTTTCTCCATGTTTGCAGTAAGAGACCGCAAAAGTATACGACACCACCCCATGCCATTGCGACCACCATCACATGGGCATTAAAGAGCAATATGCCAAAAGAGGTGAATTACGCTCAACACATCCACGAGCAAGTAATTGCCATGCACAACGAGAAGCCAAAGTACATAGGAGGAGCGGAAATTCTGACAAGAATAGCTTATGAAGCTATTGGAGCTAGAGATCAGTGGCCAAAGGTTCCCTCCCAGAATGAGTGGCTTAGAGAAGCCGACGAGGAGGAAGAACAGCCCGAAGTATCCAAGAGGGCATCCACAAGAGCACGCCGGAAACTAGAAGTAGTTTCAGAACCTGCAGAGGATGTGGACGAGCCGCTTAAGAAGAAAGTAAAGAAGAAGGCTGCTCCCAAGCAAACCAAAAGTCAGAAAGCGGCAAGAATGGAAAGACTAGTGGAGCAGTTTAGAGCAGAAAGAGCTCTAAAGGGTGACTTTGAAGAAAAGTGGGTGCCAGACCCCACTAAAGTCGGAACTAGCTCAGCCAGGCCACATATTGATCAATACGATCAATATATTAAATCTTATGAGGAGTCAGAGGCTATTCTGGAGCAACAACCTGTCGAGCCATACACTGAAGAGGAGGTACAGCAATTAAAAGCTGAGCTGAAAAAAGACGACAAGGGGAAAAGGAAAGTAGATGAGTCTACTAAGCCTCAAGAGATAGACGGGCAAGCCGACAAAGGGAAAGCCAAGGAAGCTGAGGACAGATATCCCTCTATGAGTGATGTACCAAGCCCGAAGAAGACGGAAAAAATTGTGGAGGAGACCACAATAGAGGTGGACACAGAGGATTTGGAAAAGCCAGAGGCCGAGACCAAAGAAAAGAAGATAGATCCAGTTCAGTAAAAAAGAAATGATTATGAGGATCTGGTAGCTATACGATACACTGAAGAAGAGGCCCTTGAGGCAGTTTATGGGATCACACTACAAAAACAAGATGAACGGAGAGGGACGGAGGAAAAGACAGAGAGTAAAAAAGAAAGTGAAGAGAAACTGGACGAACCGAACGTACTAGAAGAGCCAAAGCCAATGGAGGTGGTGGCAGAAAGAGCTTTAGAGTTGACAGATGAAGATGAAAAAGACATGCACATGGTGCATGAACTGCTCAGCAAGATAAAAGAAAGATCCAAGGCAAAGGAAGTAGAGATGGAGACAGCCAAACAAAGGGAAGAGGAGTTGCAGAGGAAATTAGAGAATGCTATGACTGAATCTGAAAGTCATAAAGCATCACTCTATGAAGCGGAAAACGAGAGAGACGGCTTGATACTCCAGCTAGCCGAGGCTTCAAGAGAAGTAACAAGTGCACAGGAAGCAAGGGAGCGGATAGAGGATGACTTGGAGGCGGCTAAGGATGAGCTCATTGAGCTAAGGGAGAGAGTCGAGCTCCAAGAAAGAACAATCACTAGACTCAGGACTACCCCTAGAGCTAGCAGAGCAGGAACCGAACAAGAGGGAGTTATCATACCAGCTTTGGAAGACCAGGTCCGAAGCTTACAAAGAGAGCTGAGATTAGAGCAAGTGCAAAGGTTGCACATTGCGGAGGGATCATTGGCCGCAGAGGAGAGGCTCACATTAGAAAATCAAACACTACGGATAGAGAATGAGGCCCTCCGCAAACAGCTCCAAGATCTACAAGAGCAACAAAGAAGAGAGACAGAGACACCACACAAAGAATCAGGTGGAGCAGCCATAGAGCTACCAGAAACTAGAGAGGCAACCACAATTGAAGATCCAGCCCCAGCTCAAGAGGTGTTCTTGACTTCAGGAATCTCTGAAGAAGAAGAACAAAGGCTCCATGACCAAATAGAAAAGTCAGCAGAGGAGAGTGCCAAGGCGGAAATGGAATGGGAGAGGAGACTCCTAATCTCCATTAGACTTCAGGGACTAGACACAAAAGTGCTCCATGAACAGTGGATGCAACCTAGCCTGCCTTTCCCTTTGATGAAATTTGAAGTGCTAAAGACGAAAAAGAGAATAGAGGAGGAGCAGTATGTCGCTCTTTACGAAGGCGACATCACAAAGGAGGAACAATCAAAGAAGATAGTAGATTCACAACCTAAATGGAGGAAAGGTTGGCTGAACAAATACCCAGCCTACCTCATCTACTTGGTGGAGGCACCAAAGGAGATTCGGGAGGATGCAACCTTCTGCCCGGTGCCAAGAGTCAGAAACTGGAAAGAGCATGGCAGGATTGCAGAAAAGAAGCCAAATTGGCTTAATTACCCCAGGATGCCAGGACCAAAGGCAGGAGAGAGAATAGGTAAAGCCTACATGGTGAAAACCCTAACGGGCACCATCAAGCTCTTTACTGGCTCTCCTGACCTTTCGTGTCAGATGCTCAAGAAAATCTGCAGGACTCTCTTAGCTTGCATTGAAGTGTTCGCGCCAGAAAAAGCCACGACCTCGAGTCTGCTATCGACGGCCGACACAGTGACTGATATGATGTACGATCTTTCATTGCAGCCTTCTCCAAAAGTGTTACACCTCCTATACCAAAGGATTATGTTTTTGCCTAGCTTCCACATGCAAACATTCGAAGAAGCTTTCTACACCGGCTTTTTCACCCACGAAAGCAAAATATTCGGCCCAACCTTGACCATCGGCAACCTACGATACGAATCACATTTGGAGATGCTCAAGACGACGGGACTTTATTGACCAAGCATAAAAGTCATGTCAGGGACGACATGAACGTGGAGGGGGGGAGTGTTGAGCCAACAGAGGATCACACCCACATTTTTTCTCACACTCATCATTTTGTAACCATTGATTGTAATAAATGTCTTTCCGACATTAAATTTGATTCGAGCCATTCATTAAGTAACGGGACTCAATTGAGTTTCCAGCTTGTAATCCCGAAGTAATTTCACTTGCTGATGTAATTAGTTAGAGATGTTCTCACCTCCAAGGCTTAGGTATATAAGCCAAAGTTTTTGTAACCTAGGAGGATTCAGATTATTAATCAAAGTGAGTTTTTGAGCGCCGTGATTGTGTCTGAGAGAGAGTGAGAGAGAGAGAGTCTTATCTACTTGCTACACGAGCTACGGAGCCGCCATTGGAGAAGCAACACCGCCATTGTGCTAGCAACGGCGAGAGCTACGCACAGATACCAAGAGTGCGCGCTATCGGCTTCTATGTGTGGTAAGTTCCTACGAGCTTCGGTGTGAGTTTTCTTCCAACTCGTGTGTCGGAATGGAGTGTGCAACATATCTATAGAACCACAACGAGTAGAGCTACACATTGGTACCATCGGGGTCAAGTTTCGATCACCTGTATTTTTCGGCCTGTCTTCATACGCATTTGCCGCACGGAGTGGTTATAGGTTGATTATGCAGTTCAAGTCTTTAGGGTGTTGTTCTTACCTAGTGCATAGACTTCCCCTTGAGTTTGAGATCGATTCAATGATTCTAGATCCTGTTTCGTATAGCATTCGTTCGTAGTAAGGATTTCAGTCACTTGCGTATTTTAGAACTTAGATTTGATTTCCTTAGTAGTGATTGTCATTAGAAGGTCGAGTAGGTGATTTGACACCCACCTAGTTGTTTCCATGCGCCTGCGGGTCAAGCTCCGTCCTCGTCTGACAAATTCTGTTGTTGGTTGAGTTCTCGCTATTTAGCTTCCGCTAGCGGCGTAACCGCCTTAACAAATTTCAAAATATTCCTTGATCTACTAGTTGCGGGTTACTCTCGAGAAGAGGCAGCCACTGTGGCCTTTGAGTTGGAAAGCACAACGCCCAAGGAACAGATGCAAAGCCTGCCGTTAGTAGAACTGAAAGAGATGGCCACTAATATAGTGGACCTACAGCCACCTACCAATGACTGGGATATGGTGATGCACAAGCTAATCGGGCTCATAGCAAAATCATTGGCCACGGATAGTGAGATTGCTAATCTCAAAACCACTGAAGTTCAGATCAAGGCTGAAGTAGACACACTCCAAAAACAGGGCCAAAAGCAGATAGAGAAACAAACAGAGCTACAAGCCAGTCTGCTGGCCACGGTATTACAAAGATGCCAAGAGATGGAACGAGAAAATCAGGCAGCAGATCAAAGACTTCAAAGAGCTGAAGAAGAGTACAGGAAAATCAGCAAGTCATTGACAGATGCAGAGAGGGAAAGGGAAAACCTAACCCTACAACTTGCTGAAGAATCCAAGGAGGTGGAAGCCCTGAGGAATGCCAAAGAGAAGGTAGAGATAGAGCATGAAGCGAGCCAGGATGAGGTCATCGAGCTAAAAGACCAGATGAAAGTAAAAGATAAAACCATCCAACAGCTACGAGCATCTCTGGCCAGAGTTAGAGCTGCTAGCTCAACTCACACCACTTCAAAAAATGAGCTTTATGAAGAACAAATTAAGGAGCTCCAAAAGGAGTTAACACTGGAGAAGCGTCAAAGGTTGATGCTGGCCGAGGGGTCATTGGTAATGCAAAGCCGCCTAGAAGAAGAAAATTAGGCCATGAGGAATGAGCTATAAGCCATCAAGAGAAAGCTCGAGGAGGCGGAGAAAATAAATGCAGATTTGAACGACCTCCTTAAACATGGGAGAGCAAGAAGAAGAAGAAAATAAAACACATTAGAAGCAGATAGAAGCGCTGAGAGGCTGGCAAAAAACGGAAGAGCAATAGTTTAGCACTGGGCCAGTAGCCATGGAGGGGATCAACCTAGAGAATGTGTCAAATCATGTGGACACCACCATGCAAGAGGAAATCCTGGTAGGACCCTCACAAGAGCCACAAGATCTAACACAAGAAGAAGAAGAGAAACTGCAAAAGGCCATAGAAGCGGCAGTCAAAGACACAGCCAGAGAAGCATTGGAGTGGGAGCAGAGGGTGTTTAAGTCGATGACTAGTCAAAAAATAGATGCCATCAACCTTCGGCGTGAATGGCTACAGCCCTCTCTCCCATATCCTCTGCTAAAGTATGAAGCTGCCACAATTAATGCAACAAAATAATAAAAGAGGAGCCAATTGTCCCACTATACAAAGCAGATATCTCCAAACCTGAAGGGGTCAAGCTGATAGTAGACTCTCAACGCACGTGGAGAAAGGCAAGGCTGACAAAGTATCCTCAATATCTAATCCATCTGGTAGAGGCACCTAAAGTGATCCGAGATGACCTCAGTTTCTGCCCTCTACCAAGGATGAGAACGTGGAAAGCCCACGAACTGCTGCAGAGAATCCAACCTACTTGGCTAAATTACTCGAAGCTTCCAGGCTCGAAGGCAGGCGAGAGAATAAGTGAGCAATACAGGGTGAAAACCCTAACGGGCGCCATCAAATTGTTCACTAGCTCGCCTGACCTATCTTGCATCATGATGAGAAAGATCTGTAAAACACTTTTGGCAGTCTTCGAGACCTTCAAACCAGGCCAGGCGATAGACAGTATCTTCTTCTTTCAAGATACATACAGATGTGCATACAATCTGTCTTGTCAGCCTTCTCACGAGGTGATACATGCATTATATTAGAGAATCATGTTTTTACCTTCTTATCAACTCCAGGCCTTTGAAGAAGCCTTCTACACCGGCTTCTTCACAATCACCACGGACATATTTGGCTCGACGCTACTGGCTCAACATGCGAGATATAAGTCACTTCTCAAGATGAGAGAAATCCTACATTGAAGAAGCAGCTCAACAATCATGTCGGGGACGACATGAACAAGGAGGGGGGGACTGTTAGCGGCTGGACACACCCTACGGAAAATGATTGCTCGGTGGAATATTATTTTTTGTAATTATTCATTTATTGAGAAAAACCGACATTTCACCTTTGCAAATATTGGGGCTTACAGAAGTTTCCAGATTGTATCCCATTTTTGACATTAAGATTGAGTAGATGGTAAAATTGGAACATTAGGGTTTGAGATTGTAAGGTATTTATACCACTTTTTGACCTTAATTAAAAAACCTTTGTCATTTTAAAAAAGTTATGTCTGTGAGTGAGTGTACTGTGTAATACGAGAGAGAGAGAGAGAGAGAGTTTCATCTTGACGCTACGCGCGCACCAGTGGTTGGAATCGAGTGCGGAGAAGTGCAGTGTGCTGCCCCCGACGAGAGCTATGCATCGATACCTACATTGCGGGCGTATGCTCTGGTTTTGTGATCTCGACCTACAAGCTTTATCTGGTGAGTCGGTGAGCATATGTTATCCATTTTTGCATTTCAGCATATCCACGCGTTCGCATTGAGTAGAGCTACACATTAGGCACTTTAGTTTTTGGAAATGAGGACCTACAAATTTTGGCTAGACATCCTACGCGATTTTGCACCAGGTCTCTAGCCACTGTCTAAGCTACAGCCTTCATGAGTGCATAAGAAGTAGGTATGCAAGTTAACACCACTTATGCTAGTTGACACCTAGTATGCTCACTAGCATGATGGGTATGCTATTTAAGACAAGGGTTATGCTAGTTAGAACTAGCAGCTGGGCTGGGTATGCTATTTAGCATATGGATATGCTAGTTAGCATGCTTGTGTTCTACCTAGCATACAAAGCTAGCTAGTCAGCAAAAGATCTATGCTAATTAACATAATTTCTACTAGTTAACACCTAGTATGCTCAACAGCATGATGGGTGTCCTAATGAGTATGCTAGTTAGCATATGGTATGTGCTAGTTAGCATGCCTTGTGCTCTACATAGCATACAGAGTTACCTGATAAACACAAGATATATGCTAGCTAACACTCTTTATGCGTTGTTGCATGCACATTAGGATGTTGATTGTCATTATGATTTGTTTTCATGAAAGTGATGGATGTCCTAGTTAGAAATCTGAATACTAATCATCATTTGGATGTTACAGGTTGAGTTCTTTCGTAGATTCAATGAAAAACATCCAGATTGCAAGATTGGCATGAGAATGTTTGAGATGTTGAAGCCATTATTTTGTGGGTGGTTGAAGGATAGATACACATGCTGTTGTGAATACCATGTGCAAATGTCTTTTTTGAAGGACACACTGAACAACATGTGCTCTCGTGCTTTTGGGTTGCATAGAGAAGGTTGTGACTGTATATGCAATATCTGTGCCCCAAGTGAGAATATTAGCAAGGGTTGCTTGGCTTCACATCACACGTTCAAAGGTGTCACACATATGAGGGAGTCTGTTCTCTGTCCAAAGCCCGTAGATGTAATTTTCCATAGAAGGGAATGCATGATGGGAGAGTGTTTGACATGTGGAGTGAATAAGACTTTGGAGTTATGCTGCTTGGAGACAGCAAATCCAGGTAATAGTATTATATGAAAGTATTTGCATATGTACAAGCTCAAGACAAGCATGGAAATAGTAACAAAAGAAAAGATCTTTTACACAAATAAATGTAGTGCTGGGAGTTTCTTCAACTCTTGAAGACCAAGTTGGAGCTCTTTATCACTCATAATTATGTGGCTCGATGGTTTCCTTCTTCGATTTTTGGACAATGTCGTCGTGTCAGCTGTTGATTTTGTAGAGAATTATGCCTTCAAGGAACAAAATGAGATTCATTCAATGCACTGGCACTCTAGTCAAGTAACCATTTTTGTACACATAGCATACTACCGTAGAGTAGGGGAGGTAGTCAAAACCATTCACTTCTTCATATCAGATGACAAGGTGCATGACACTTTGTTCATGCATGACACGTTGTTCATGCAACACTGATTCATGCTACACCGTGACTGGTTACAACAAGAGCGTGTCACTCCTAAGAAACATTGGGTGTGGTATGATGGTGCGGACTCGTATTTCAAGGGAGCCAGGCCTTTTTACTTCGTTGCAAGATATGGTGGACTCACAGAGAAGGGGATGAGCTGGTTCCTCTTTGGATCAGGGCACGGCAAGGGAGAGCATGATGGTGGAGGAGAAGTTGTGAAAAGAACCTTGACCCATGAGCAACTAAAACCTAATGGAGCTATTTTGCGGTGTGCAGCTTATGTGGTTGCTTATTGCCAAGCCAACTTGTCATAGGGAGCACCTTCACACTATCCTTCAAAATAAAGGGAATGTGCCCGTGTGTTCTGGGAGGTTAAAGAGGGGGAAGTGAATAGGGAGGTGAAGTGGAATTGTGACACTGTGGCAAAAACTCGCTCTCTGCATGCTTTTCATGGCCACAACCCTAGGGATCCAACTTCCCTTGCAACAAGAGCCTTGGCATGCTTCTGTGATGCATGCATGCATGGAAGATGGAATTGATGCGTCAATAAAGCTCACATGCAGCCTTGGGATTATCATACTCTACTGCCATTACCTGATGAGGCTGTGTCAGATTTCGAAGATGAATCAGCCACCTACGATGACTTCATATACGAAGGTCATCATGATGTGTTGAGTAGCCCTCTATGTTCTAGCGACACATTTACGATGGCAGCTTTCAGTTCTCTGTGTATTCTAATTAGCATACTGTTTATGCCACTTGGCATAAATAGTATGCTAATTGGCATACCTTTATTGGCTTTAAGGAGAAGAGATGACAGCTTTCTGTATATTGTGTGGTCTAATTAGCATACTATACTGTGAGTGAAAGTTAGCACAAACAAAAATGCACAGTATGCTAATTGAAGGTATGCTAATTAGCATACTATGTATGCTAATAAGCATACTGTTTTTGCCAGTTGGCATAAACAATATGCTAATAAGCATATCTTTGCTGGTTTTAAGGAGAAGAGATGATAGTTCTCTTGTCAGGACACCGGCAAGGTTGGACTAGACAAGGGCAAGGCCGGGCTAGGTAGTGTGGAAAGGGAGTCCAACTAGGGAAAAGGGCCAGGGGCCATGCTATATAGTGGGTGGTTGGGTGGTGGACTCCTAGGTTCTAGTTCCCCTTGTCTAACATTGGTATCAGAGCTCAGGGGGGAAGAGCTATGGAGGAAGGGGGCCTTGCATGGCAGGTGCATCTCTCTCTCTTTCTCTCTCTCAATCGTTCATGGAGAATCATGGAGGAGATCTCTCTCTCTCTTGCTCTCAATCAGAGAGGAAGGCAATCGGAGCAAGGAAGAGGCATGGCCGTGGGCACTATCCCCTGCAGAGCCAAAAGGGGAAGGTGCAGGAACGCCTGCTTCTAAGGAGGTGGGGAGATCAAGGCTCTACGCGTGGGCAGCAGCTCTTGCTAGGCGAGGAGGTTGAGATCAAAACTGACTCGCGTGCAACAACCCTAAAGGGAGGAACGTGACCTGCGTCAATTTGCAAGCAATTGGGGTTGGCAAGATCGCCATGGCCTGCTGATGAGGAGTTTTTGCTTCTTGAGCAGGGCCAGTGGAGCACCACATGAGGCGTGGCCTTGCTCTGTATATCCACACTGTCTGCTCCGATGCGCCATAGCCAAGCACCGCCCTCGTTAAAATTTTTATTTATTTCTTTTTTGACCTTTTGGGGTTTGCAAGGGTGCGTTCCCACCTCCATCAACAAATACAAACAGCGACCAAGCCTCCGACCTCTGGAGGCCACCATTCAGGTACTTTGGCACGACAATCGATAACAGCAGGTAATCAACACGATTATGAGCAGGTACACACTCATGCAAAGTTCATGCATGGCACGGTGAGATCGAGTAGATCCGGTGCCAAGGTGATGCCTATAGATCGATAGGGGAGTTTCATAATTCAATTGGTATTTATGGATCAAAGTCGAGATCATTTCCATGGAGGTGCAAGGTGCAAGGACTATGTGGTCTTCGAGCATATCAAGGGCCCCCACGAGCACGGTCTTCATTGTCGATCTGCTGTGAAATTGTACACTTCTTTACCACTCGGGTACAGATAACGAGACTCTCCAATTTAAAAGAACGATGTGGAGACCACGGCGGATAAAGGCCACGTCTTCCAACATGGAGCAATCCCAACAAGGAGAGTACGACAAGGATGATATTGTTGGTTGATTCAAGACGCGTTGATTGAGGTAAATAAAGAGTTTATTATCAAAATTTCGTGTGAGCAAGGCTTATTACATATCAACAACACCCAGCAAGGCTGTAATCGAAGGCTGTAATCGACAGGATATACCCTACCATGGTAAGGATCATGATTACGGCTACAACAAGTCCTCAAGCACAACTCGAGAGTCAATAGAGATCATGGCCAAGGTATGCAATAGCTTTTGTTTTGGTTTGATCACGCTTTCAAACATGCTATGTAGCCCTTACACGCAGGCACAAGCACAGCTTGTGACATGTTCCGCACGTAGTCAACCTTTTGCCGTTGTTTTGTTTGCAAAGAACCACTGTTTGGTTGAGGGATCAACATCGAGCAGGGCTTGGGTACACAATATTCAATCCATGCAAAAGGACCTGGTACTTACAGGTATCGGCACGGTCGATAACTCTTACTGCTCGAGGGTACAAAGCCGTTTGGCATGGCCGCTTCTTTGTCAATTCGACAAAGCTCTTTTCCTCACATCTACTCTTGATTGATGATGACAAATATGTTCCGCATGGCCGATTATTTGTTACCGTTTGCAAAAGCCGACGATAGCTGTGATTCCGGATCTCTCGCATAGTGATTTTCCAAGTGCCCACATGACGGCACTTTGCAAGTATTTATGGAGGATCTTTCAGTATGCGTGAAGCCAAGGGGCATTCATTATCTATTGGAAGCCATGGCTATGAGACATAAGGGCTCCAGTTTATCAAGTACACATCAGTACAAGGACACAAAAGTACTTATCGGAAGTACGACTTCCATTTCGGAATCTTTCATTGAGATTTTTCTCCTTTGGGTATACTATGAGCACATGTCCTTGGGAGCTTCCTCCATGTACCAGTACAATATTTCAGGGCATGTATATGATACATACACCAACTCTCTCTTGTACAACACAAATGGCTATGAACTACATTTGAACGAGTTGTTCTTCCGACATCTCCAGACAACTGGTTACAGCAGGATAACCAGGTTAGACCATGTTCAATATTGTTTACTTTTTCCATGTTTTTATATTTACATTGTATATTAATGCTTTTGTGCACAGCAAAGTTCTTTGACAATTTTACATGAAGCAAGGCTTCTCTCTTGTGCCAAGGTACTACCCACTCACTTGGAATCACGGGCAGCGGCACACAAGTTTGAAAAAACTGGCAAAATAGGACATATCACCTCACAAAATCCCTACCAGTTTAGACTGTGCAAGGCACTAAAGTTTTGGCTCTCACGATGAGTCCATCACGTTCACCAAGGGCTTAAAAATACGTATGCAAGGCATGCTAATCGGGTGGCATGAATTCCACCGCTTTAGAGATTACACTTCCGCTATCACACCAGACACTCTGTCACGAACAAACAAAGTTCCGGATTGTTTAAATTTATGGTTGAGTTGTCAACGCACACTACCACTAAATGGAACCTAAATCTCGGACTTATTTCACAGGCAATGTGCCATATTAAGTCATTTTTGTCAAGTCACGACCCCATACATGGTAAGTGGGTCAAGCTGTGGCTTGTGTTTTCTGTTTCCTCTCTTGATGAGAGAGTTATATAGGTAAATTGTTGCATGCTTATAAGATAAGCTGCAAGTCAAGCATCAGATGCGGCAAAGCACACAGATTGGGCACAACATATACAAACTCGTCACTTAAGGAAAGTTCCTTAGTCCAACATACTCTCTTTCTCTCTCTTTCTTATTTCTCTCCAAGAATAATGCACCCTTTCTGAGAATCTTTTTCTACATGTTTACGTTGGTGAGTCCTCCTGAGCCAAGGTGCTCTAACTCTCAACTAGAATATGGGCAAGATTCCATCCACATTAGTCTTCATCGGTTCGACGATTGAACACTAATTGCCATTAGGGCTATGAGCCACACATGCTGGCTAAGAGCCATTGTTAACTCTAGGGTAAGAACCAACTGTTGGTATTCCTTGGATGATTTTTCTCAAGATCGAACAACCCTTGTTATAGAATTGATATTTTATGATTTATTGAAGTTGACAAGTGGAAAAGGCTTGGGCAAGCTAGGCCTATGCATTCGAAAATATATTTCATGTACATTTTATTATTCAAGTGCTCATTATGAGCTTCGGCCACTTATGTCTGACCGGCCAGTTTGTACTCACATTTGACCATTCAAGAAATCTATAAAACAAATACGTGCAAGAGGGAAATGGTCACTCTTGCACAGGAGGAGATTGTACCCAGGGCTTGTGTCTTCTTCTCTCCTCTCCTCTCTTCTCTCTCGCCGTGCCGGCATAGCACTCCGCTCTAGGAGGTGCGCCTACACGCATTCTCTTCACTCTCTCCCGCTCTCTATCTCTCTTTGTTCGTGTATATCGTCAATTATGCGTCTATGTGGTTTCCAGGTATGTTGATTAGTTTGTTCTATGGTTGGTAGTATGTTGTTTTGGGTATTTTACAGGGAACTCCGCGCCTCCGGTTGTAGCAGTGGTACCAGAGCTAAGGCTACGCTCCCAAACTGAACAATCTGAGAAGCAACAGCTAAGTGGTTTTTCTTTCTTATGTTTGCAGATTTTGCTAATTGCTTCACTTAATGTTGATTGCATGATGCAATTAATGTTTTTTTGGTTGAAATTTAAGAGAGTCCCTTCTTTATCGCCATAATTTAGGGCTTGTTAGTGTAAATATTGTGTTAATTAAACACAGAAAATATGGATTAAACTAAAAATCATGTCGAGATGATTAGTTACAACAAAGAGGAGTAATACATAGCATTCAGTTGGTCGATATTAAGCAAAGCAGAATTTTACTCAAGAGGGCTTAGCGACAGTTTACATTATAGGATTACGAGGAGAAATTTTAAGGTCATATAAAAGTTGAACGCAGACAAGAATAGAGGTAGAGGAAGATTAAGGATCTCGAGTGAACCTTTGAGTTGTGCTCAAACTTGATCGTGGAGTGGATGATGACGAGGAGATAAGCACAATCGTTAGCACCTATACCGCTTGCCAAGGGGCAGGCATGAGTATTATACTGTCCTCCAAATTCACGATGATATTGTTCTCCAAGGGAAAAATCCCTTGAGCTTCCCTTTACTAACAAGCAACAATGGTAGCATGCTCCACAATAGGTGGCGCAAGAGGGCAAGACACATCACAGAGAAGTGGGAAGATAAGAGATTTTGCTCTCCCCCTCGAGGGCAGTAGGCAAAGGGAACCACCACCAGTCATGGCTTGGGCGCAACCTACTCGACCTGTATATATGTTACTTGGCGGTAGCAAATGATCTAATGGCTTCACTGCAGCCTGGGCATCACCAACATGCAATATCAAGGTGTCTGAACTCATCGTCATTTAGCCATGATCATTTGCGCACGGCATCGTCATTTAGCCATGATACCCTAATTGCCACTTGAGTCTGAGTTCAGTGTTGTCGATCACATCTGGCAGTCATATACAATGCCGGGCACTTTTGTCCAATGCCAACACAGGGAGTGTCTGGTAGCCTGTAGGTAATGAAGTGAGAAAAATGTCTCGACAAGCGGTTTTTTTTTTGGCATGCAACACCACAGGACCTGCACCACTCATTCGCATCGCATGCGAACTGAAGTTGTAGGAAACCAACCGTTCATGCCTTTCTGAGAAGCGACGTCAACTGGCCCCCCGGGGAGGTCACCTAATAAAAATGTAACCTATCACGTGAGTTCAACAGAAGGGTATTTAAAGTTCTTGAAACTTACAAAAATATATATACAGAAGGGCATTATTTTTAGAAATTTGAAAAAAACTTACACATTTTAAAAGAAAAGGGTACATTATATTCTTAACAAAATTCAGAGATAAGGGGTTTTACAAACATGTCTTGAACGCACGTGATATGGTAGTTTTACACATAGTGAACCCCCCGAGACTGGCCCTTTTGCGCAACCATGCAACCGTCCTCAGCCACTCACCGAAGACTGCCACTCATCTTCCAACCACCCACTTGCCCACCTGCAAACGACGCGCACTCCCTCTTTCTCACTGATGCTGCCAATAGCGCCCACCACTCTTCGACGCGTTTACTAGGGTCTGCATGCACATCATTGACCTCAAAATGGCGCCTCCATGCAATAACGCAACCGCCAATTTTCTCTCTCTCTCTCTCTCGGGAACCAGCCATCCCCACCAAGCCACTCCACACACACCTTTCATGTGCCGCTTGTCCACTGCATGCAACGCTTTTATTTTGTTTAGCCACCCTTTATCCTCTGCCTACCTGCGTGCTCATATCTCTCTCTCTCTCTCTCTTCCCTCCCTACTACCACCGACGGCCCTACAGTCACAGTTTTCTCTCTCTCTCTCTCACTCACTCACTCACACACACACACACACACACAAAGGCGCGTGAACTCATTTTATCTACAGTCTGAAAGCTGAATCAAACATGCACTTCTGAAGAGAACATGCGCATCAAGTATTTGCTACTCTTACCATTGTTCCTTGAAGCAGCTGTGAGGTATATTGGTGCTGCCCAAGGACAGTGCCTCGCCGCCCTTGATGTCAACTGTGATGATGAAGCTCCTCTCTCTGTGAAGCAGCTTAGCGCAGCCGCACACAAACAGGACTTCCTTGACTGGCTCAAGGTGATACGCCACACGATTCATGAGAACCCAAAACTGAAATATGAAGAGTTCGAGACAAGCAAGCTCATTTGCATGCAGCTTCAAGCCCTTGGCAGCTCTTTCAAATGGCCCTTAGCCACGACAAGCATCCTTGCAACAATTGGCACCGGATTGCCTCCCTTTGTAGCCCTTGGTGCAGACATGGATGCCTTGCCCATTAATGTGCAGCTGTTCAGCGAGACTGATCTCTCTCGCCCAACACTACTACCTACAGAGGTAGAGACTGTTGAAGCTCCTCAATGGCTGATATCCACCCCCCTCCCGACGGCTACTTGCAGCAGCGGGCATTGAAGAAGCTCATCCGTGAGACTGACGCCATACTTTCTGCAACAACGCCTACAGAGGATTCTTGGGCATGGACGACGACGCTGATGATGATTCCTTTTAATTTTGTACCCACGCATTGTATTAAATCATAAAGATTGTAAGAGTTTGATCCCATACCCCTTTTGAAAAAAAAAAATTTGAAATTCATGGAGAGGATGATCGGATGAGGGTGCTCATCAATAAGACCAAGAGTACATATATCGAGTGGGATACATCAAATGTGCTCTTTAATACCCTGATCAAAATAATAAGCGAAGAAAATGTGCTCTTTAATACCCCAATCAAAATAATAAGCGGAGAGAATGTCACTGAGGTGCTAAATAATGAAGTAAAGGGTATGTCAACCCACTTGTTTTTGGATTCAAAAAGTCCCTACTTGCCACCTTTTACTTTACTTCATTTTAGTTTGTACCCAAACATTGTATCACATCCAGCAAGATTGTTTCAAATCGATCTTTGATGTAACTTTAGCCTTTTTAAGGTGTTTAATATAATATTTCATTTCATTTCTCCCTCCCTCTCTCCAGCTCACTACTCTCAGCTTACTGTGTTCCAATCAGCCTATCGACCTACACATTGATGCCCTGGTTGCATCCATCAAAGCCTCTCTTGTAGGCGCTACATATAATAATGCGAGACATGCTTCAATAGTGTTGTCTCTCGCTGCTACCGTGCTTGAGGCCATAAATGTATTCATGATGGCACCCATTCTATTGTTTGATGCAATAATCAATATGTACAATAACGTCACAGTGAAAATCTAATTAGCCTGTGACCTAAAACTTATACTCTAGGAACCTCGTTATAGACCAATCAATGTCTTAACTTATATGAATAGAAATCTTCAGCAAGACTTCCAAATTAAACACTATAAAGGTATATTGAGAATGGAAAAAATATTTGTGATGGTTCTCAACACGTATAGAATGCGTTATTACAAAAATCTTTTACTTCTTTTTGCAACTTTGCCAAATTGATGTTGATCTTCATTACATAATTTTTGCATGATTTCCTCACAAGTGGATCTTATAACATGTTGTAGGATGTAAAATGCACACTACCATCTCGTGAAATTTCACTTCTCATCCTGATGATATCTGATACATTGTACTCGTCTATTTTTCTTTTAATTATTTACAAGTCATGCGTGCCCTCAACAGACATGTTTTTATGTATCTTTACTCCCTTTTTAGATTGCACCGTGTACAACTTTAAGACAGGCAAGTCCTCCATTCTCAATCAAATTCAATGTTTATATTGAATCTCTTATGAATGATATCATTCTAGAGACTAAGTGACAATCCAAGTTGTGATTTCTTTCAACAATAGCTGAGCATTGCAATGTTAATTTGATTTGTGAAAATACCATTACTTCTCGAGTAATGTTCTAGCAAACACTAAGGTTCTTTGGAATGACAACAATAATCTGTAAGTACTTTTGAATTCGAATGTACTCCAGTATTGTATCAAATAGCTGGAACATGTTTTCCTTTTATGCCTAGTCTAGTCCATTGGTCATGGACACACAGATTCTCCGATTTAGGCAATGTGTAGATACTCATCTTGGTGCAAATCCGTCGATTTAGGTAGCACAACCACAAATTGCAAACTCATGATTTTAAACACTATCAAATGCAGATTCGCCGATTTAGGTAGCATTAGTGCAGATTCGTCGATTTAGGCAGCACGTTCTATTGCTGTAGACTCGCCGGATGAGGCAACACCGATCAAAAAATCATGCTGCAGTGACTGGCCACCACTGTAACTGGTATGATTTTGTTACTCGGGTACATAATGAAAGTGATTTGGATTTGGACTTATATTGTGGAATTGATATTGGATTGGGATTTGGTATCTGATGATTATTTTATCACGACAGTGCGTACGTATGTGATGAGACTTGACATTATGAGATTGATGATGAGTGTGACCAATGATATCCTGATTCACCAGGGTATGACAAATACTGCTTATTCTAGTGGTATGGGACACTAGAATAGGTAGTATGTGGATGACGGAAGGCATAAGCTAATGTTGTTTAGTTTCATATATTATGTGATATTTTTGATACAACATACTAATCACTGTTTTTGACAAGTATTGTTTGCAAATTTTTATCATCGCAACAACTGAGGACAGTTGCTTTTCAACGGAGAGGTATGTTATAGAATTGATATTTTATGATTTATTACAGCTGACAAGTGGAAACGGCTTGGGCAAGCTAGGCCTACGCATTGAAAAATATATTTTATGTACATTTTACTATTCAAGTGCTCATTATGAGCTTCGGCCATTTATGTCCGGCCGGCCAATTTGTACTCACATTTGACCATTCAAGAAATCTATAAAACAAATATGTGCAAGAGGAAAATGGTCACTCTTGCACGGGGGGAGATTGTACCCAGGGCTTGTGTCTTCTTCTCTCCTCTCCTCTCTTCTCTCTCACCGTGTCGGCGTAGCACTCCGCTCTAGGAGGTGCGCCTACACGCATTCTCTTCACTCTCTCCCGCTCTCTATCTCTCTTTGTTCGTGTATATCGTCGATTATGTCTCTATGTGGTTTCCAGGTATGTCGATTAGTCTGTTCTATGGTTGGTAGTAGGCTGTTTTGGGTATTTTGCAGGGAACTCCATGCCTCTGGCTGTAGCAACCCTACCCAGTGGAGTACCATTGATGTTAATTGAAAAACAAGAGTCTTGTCATTACGGATGTTTAGAGTGTCATTTTTCACTACATGTTTTCAGTGCGACACTCGAATTGAGTTTTTGATAACCTTGAACTCCCATCAGCTGATCTCTACCACGGATTATAGATGCAACAACAGGTTGAGATAGCACTGCTATCCATAGGACCTATGCATTTCATTTGTATCTCCGGCTCCCTCTATAGCACTATGAATTGTCTATAGACATACTGTTTTGGGGTAAGACCCGGTGGGTGATTGCTACATCTCCCCATAGGCATTGAGCATCATAGTTTGATCTATCCCAGTTCTACTTTCAAGGAAAGAAGCCAGTAATCTACCATAGGGTAGCGGACCAATTCAACTTTTTAAGTTGATTCCAATCATTCTGTACACGATTAACTATGTTGGTAATCGCCCGGGGCGGTCACTTATCAAAAGCTTCCTATATCACGTGCGTTCAAGAGGTTATTAATAATACCTCAATATACATAATATATTTACACTACGTGCCTATTTAAAAAACCCCCACCCCCCTCTATATGTATACATTTTGATCTTTTAATAATCCTCTCCGGTTAACTCACATGATAGCATACACATTCTAAAAAGTGACCGCCCTAGGGGTTACCGTTACCTACTGCTAGTTGAGCAGTTTCTACAAAGGGTCTTACCAAGGAATTCACTACGTAGATTCTACCCAACGGGTTTGGATTTCAAAGGCAACACCCAGGCTTTCCAGTGCAATGTTGCTTGTTTTTTCACACGTGGATGACATGTCCCTCTATATTTGAATACGGGTAAGTGAACATTCAGTTCAATCTCCAGGTACGCATCTATTGATTTGGTGTTATCCAGTTTCTAGTATGCATTGCTTGCTTTTTTCAAGTCATTTAAATACGCTTGAATATTTCAGGGCCATGCCAAGGGCATGTCGAAACAAGTATTTTGGGCCGTACTGTCCAATGTACATTATGTTGTTATGAATCCACTTGTAGGATTCAATTTGGCACATGTTATCACATGGGATACAACATGGTCTAGGGACTCAAGGAGTTTGGTTTAGCCAGTGTGGAGCAATGAATGAGGGTCCCTCTCACTCTTGTCGCAGAGTGTTTAGAGTTACCTTTACACACAAGTACATCTTGTACTTGTAGGATATCCTTTTTTTTCGACATCCTTAGTTGGGTCATATTACACATGTGGTGAATATGAGTCTCTAGGACTAACACTGGCACCCACTATTACAAATATGTGTCACAAAAAAGTCCCTAGGTGCTGGTCACATCTGTTTTCTAAACTATTTTCATCACGACGTATCAAGATCAATTTCATGGCAAAAAATTATCGGATACTTAGAATGAATTGTTCAGGTACAAGTACTGCTAAACAACATTACAGATGGTTGTTTATACATATAGCAAGGCTCTAAGTTGTTAATGAAAATGTGTGCTACGTGCATCACATTTTCCATAAGTATTGGCAAGGATCGCCATGGATATACAGGTTTGGATCTGTTTTTTGCTAAATGCATGCACACTAGGTGTTATGGGCCCTAGTGTTTAGCAAAGGTTGATTTGGAACAGCATGCATATTCCTCAAGTTGTTGCTTATGAAGCATTTTTGCACTCTATGTGTAGTATCTCAATGATTTTACTTTCTTTCGGTCTACCAATCACCAATAGACATCATGGCTCAGTTTGGATGCTTGTAGATTTTTCAAGTTAACCACGATGATTATTCATTCCATTGTTGATTCCTCAGCAATGTGGTATGATATTGTGATCCCCGTTTACCAGCCATCTAGAAAGACTGGTTGTAAACCGTGGGGGAAACACACCTCAGTATCATCATTTATCCAAGGGGATATGTAGATTACAAAGTGTAATCTTGTGCTAAAGGATATGCAAGTGCGTACGTTAGCACCACGCGATCCAATTAGTAAGCATTTATTGCTCTACTGGGAGTTTGCTTCTAAAGTTGAAGCATGTTTGTGACTAGGTGTAGTCTCTTTATGTATAAATCAAGTTCTCAACCTTGAACACTAGTGTTGGTGGGGTTGTGTACCGCTGAAATTGAAAAACAAGTCAAGGACTTAAACTTGGCTGATGAGTATGTTAGCAACTTACTTTCATGAAAAGTGCAAAGAGGTACTCTTTAGGGTACATCTTTGTGTGATAACTTGTTTTTAATACTCATGTGTCTTCTAAATGGAGTCTACACACAATAATAGGATAGGAATCAGTAACACAAGCGGGTTGCAAATGACAACAATGTGGAAAATCAAGATGTTACTCTTGGTTTCGTTGAACCTCCTGCAAAACCGTGTTCCGATCAACCAAACAACTGGATCCATGAAGGATACCACTTGGGAAAACATTAGTGTTCTTAAGAAGGAGTTTCCCACTTTTGTTTTCGAGGACGAAAACTCTCCTTTAAGGGGGGAGTAATGTCAGGACACCTGCAAGGCCGGACTAGACAAGGGCAAGGCCGGGCTAGGCAATGTGGAAAGTGTGAGGTCCCCACCCCACCATATCAACCAGCGGATTGGATGGTGAACCTGGTAGCCACTAGATCTATAGCGGAAGCAGACAAAATGGTTCAGGGTTCGACTAGCGGACGATCTCTCATCACAAAGTGAGTCGAGTTCAAGCCTACTAGCAAGGAGATCTAGCTCCACCTCGTAGGGGAAGCGTACTTAAACTATCTAGCGATCCTAAGACTCACCTTCCAAGAGGAGAGAAACCCCGAGCGCCTTTTTCCCCATGTTTCAGAGGCACGTACTCTCGAGATTTCACCGCTCTAGGGGCAATGAGTATTACTAATATCGAAGTAAGCACTATAGGGACAGAGAGTTCCCGACCAATCGGGACCACCCATCTTGTAGGCATTGGCAATCTGAGCCAAGCCCCCACTTTCCACCCCCACACTCACACTTCCTTGTGTGACCTAATTACTACCACAAAGGTTGTTCAACATAAACATTCCTTGTTTTAATTCCGAAGCACATTGTTCGTTAAGACAGCCCTTCAACCAGTATTGCAAACAACACCAAGACACCCCTCCAGCGAGAGTTCACTCCTCCCGTTGTCGCCTAGCTGCCCATACAACTAGGTATGTCCACCGCATACAAAACACGTCATGGACACTCCCACCGCATAGAAAGCAAGTCGTGGCTATGCACCGCATAGAAAGCAAGTCGTGGATTCAAGAGTCCTTAATGAGGAACTCTGCCCCATGTGATCAGTAGAGGCGTCAGGGCTGATTCAACATTGGAAATAAAATGAACATGTCGAGCTAAATTTTCCCTAGCAGACATTCTTTCCTATTGCAAACAGCATACCCATCAATCCTTTCTTTCCTACTTTAGACTTTAATGTACAAATGAGTTCAGTGCCGAGGTTTCCGTCGGATTTCTCCAACATGTTTTTGGGGATATATTCATTCCTAACTAGACGTGTGCAATGTTAATTCAAACGACTAGAAAAAAATATGACCTACCTCTTCCATTTCTTCGTCAATGGCCCGTGAGATGGACGGTATTTGTTCGTCCATGGGAGCTTTTCCCTTTCCGTTCACCTTGCTCGTTCCTGCCTCGTGGTCGTGGGCTCCACCAAAGCGAGTCCTCTTAACCGGGGCCAGTTTAAACTCACTACTCTAAATAATTAACTTGGAGAAAAGAGCTAATGTCAGCAAGCGTCATAACAAGCCAAATGATAGATTAGCAACATCAAACAATGCCTGCTACATGAGAGGTTTAGATTTTTCCATATAGCAATCATTATGGATGATGCATATTCCTATGGGAACCGGCCCTAAGGGTAATTACTCAACTTAGATGATTAAGAATAATAAGGTCTCATTAATAGATTTACCAGAAAGATGAATCAAGCATAATTAATCTCTTCCTAGCAGTTAGAGGATGCAGGTTCACCTCATGCATAGGTGTGAGAAAAATTAACTCTTAAAGACTTAATGACGGCTTTAATTTTACCTTAATTACATCTTAATGCATAAGAGAATGGATCTAATTTAGCTACATTGTTAATAAAAAGGTGATTTTCATCAATCTACACAGTTACAGGCTTATCGATTAATCACTATGCTACCTAGAGAGAGAAAATTATGTTAATCATGCACTAATCACTAATTAAGGATGATGAATGGCTGATAATTTAGCTATGGCGTGATGATTACATAATAGAATTTGGTTAAAGAGAAATTAGAGAGTAATTATAGAGAATTACGACTAGGAATAAGCATAATAGACGAGAAATTTAGATGGTAATGAAAAGGATTTGCAGAAAGCATTAATTAAACCGTGGTTACCGTGATTAAGGGCTGATAATCCTCTCGATTCTCTGATTTAATCGAGCTTCTTGAGTCGAGAATCCGACAACACCTCCCTCTTTGCTTCTCCTTCAAAGGATGTGTGAACCGGCAGCACCTTCCCAATGTGTGTAGGTGTGTGTGTGTGCACTATGTGTCTGTGAGCATATGTCTGTGTGTGTGTGTGTGTGAGTAGGCCTTTAAATAGGCTCCTACAGGCTGAAAATCAACCAGCCTTGCTAAATGCATCTGCAGGAGCACTCAGTCTCTGCATTAGCAAGTCCAGTTCCCCTACCCACCAAGTGTCAGGTTGGCTTGGTTAACTGGCTCTGAGACTTAGTTACTGGGTTGGAAACTTCCCAAAGACTCCCACAAGGCAAGAGGGCGCCCCCTAGCTGCTAAAGCTGGTCTGGAGTGGCCTGGAACCTGTTCCCACACAGCCTCGGGGTTTTAGGCTACAAATGGGTTTTAGGCTAAAACGGGTCATACGAGTCGGATTTTCACGCCGTAAATTGCTATACGGAGCTCGAACTAAGACGTACTGGACCGAGTACCTGCTATATTTAGCAGCTCCCGGGGTCCAAAAAATGCATTTTTTTCAAATTCGAGGTATGGGTGCAGTTTTTCGAGACGGTCAAAACTGAAAACTAGACGGGTCGGGCGACCAAAAACTTTCTATTTTTGGAATATTTTTACAAAAATTATTTTAATTCACATTTCGAAGCTTTAAAACGTTCTAAACATCATGGCACTGACAGAATCTGGAAAACTACTAAAAATAGTAACTTATTCCATTATGTTCATTTCATGGTACAATAATGCTCTTTTGATCGGGGTCAGAGACCTTACAACCTCCCCAACATGAAAAATTTGAGATGTGCTCATCTCAAGAATATGTTTGGGTAATCTTTTAAGAGTGTTGGTTCGTCCTCCCAAGTTGCATCTTCTTCAGGGTAATCGTTCCACTTTACTAGATGCTCCGTGATAGTTCTGTTGCGTAACTTCCTTTCCCTTCTTTCAAGTACATAGTCAGGTTGGAGCTCGAGAACTCCTTGTGCTGACGTGACTATTTGATCTGAGTCCAAGAATTGATCAGGGTTAGGAATATAGGGTTTGAGTAAGCTGACGTGGAACACATCATGAACCTCAAGTCTCCAAGTAACTTTAGCTTGTAGGCTTGGTCACTCACAACCTTAACAATCTCGAATGGTCCACAATACCTTGGGCTAAGTTTCTTATATCTACCTAGTGATAAGTTGCTTTTCTTTGGTCGGACTCGTAGAAAAACCTTATCCCCTTCTTTGAAAGTTCTTTCCGAACAGTTCTTATCTGCATAGTGCTTCTGTCTATCCTGAGCTGCCTGAATGTCCTGGCGAATAGCTCTAGTCTGTGCTTCCATATCTTCTAACATCTTCCTAGATGCTTCTACCCTGATGGTTGGATCTGAAAATTTCAGTGGTGCTAAACAGTCCTGTCCATAAAGAGCTTTGAAAGGTGACATTCCAATGCTTCTGTGTTCGGAAGAGTAGTAAGCATACTCCACCAAAGGTAGATACTGTAACCACTTCTTTGGCTCTTGCGAACAATAGGCTCTGAGAATGTCCTCGATGACTTGATTAACTCTTTCAGTTTCCCCATCTATCTGGGGATGATACGCTGTACTGAAAGCTAATTGTGACCCAATAGATTGGAAAAGAGAAGTCCAAAATTTTGATGTAAACTTGGCATCTCTATCACTGACGATACGCTTGGGCAGACCATGTAGCCTAAAAATCTCCTTGATGAATACTCGACTAATATCTGAAGCAGTAAAGGTTGTCTTTACGGGTATTAGATGAGCCACTTTTGTGAGCATATCAACAACCACGAAAACAGAATCATACCCTCCTGTAGAAGGTAATCCTGTAACAAAATCCATACTAATGCATTCCCATTTCATCTAGGGTATGTCAAGAGGTTGAAGTTGCCCTGGTAACTTGATCCTTTCGGCCTTTATCCGTTGACAAGAAAGACACTGCCTCACATAGCGAAGTATGTCTCCTTTCATTCCAGTCCAAAAATAACTCCTCCTAACAGCATGAAGAGTCTTAGCATAGCCTGGATGTCCGGATGTAGGGCTATCGTGTGCTTCATACAAAATGGTCTTCTTTAAGGGTGGATCTTTGGGTACACCGAGTCTATGTCTGTAATAAAGACATCCTCCCATAAGAGAGTAATCTTTAGCTTCAGTCATCTTATTATGTTGGACTAGAGATACTATACGCTGGTATTCTGGATCTACTAAAGATGCTTCTTTGATTCTATCCCAGATAGGGTTATTTGGAATAGAGATAGCTCCGAGAAAGGATTTTTGGCTAAGACCATCTGCAGCTGCATTTTCCTTCCCTGGTCTATACTTTATGTCAAGGTCATATTCATGTAATAGCTCTATCCATCGTCGTTGTCGCATATTGAGAATAGGTTGAGTAAAAATCTATTTTAATCTCTTGTGGTCTGTAACCAGCCGAAACTCGCGCCCAAGAAGATAATGTCTCCATAACTTCAGCGCATGAATAACTGCTAAAAGTTCCAAATCATGAGTAGGATAATTCTTCTCATGATCTCTCAGCTTTCGCGAAGTATACGCCACTGGTCTTCCTTCTTGAGTAAGAACCCCGCCTAGAGCAAATTTGCTAGCATCGGTCGCTACTTCAAATTCCTTGTTGAAATCTGGAAGCTTTAAAATAGGAGCTGAGACCGAGAACTCTTTTAGTTTAGCAAAGCTAGACTTGTGCTCGGTCTTCCATTCGATCCTCATTCCTTTCTTTAGGAGTTCCATCAAAGGTGCAGCAATACGTGCATAGTCCTTGACAAAAATCCTGTACCATCCCGTTATTCCGAGAAATCCTCTTACTTCGCTGACAGTGGATGGTTGTGGCCAATCAACGATATCCTTGACTTTGTCTGGGTCTACTGAAATCCCTTCAGCCGATATGACAAATCCAAGATAGTTGACCTTTGGTGAGCAAAAAGTGCTCTTGCTCTCTTTAGCGTAAAGTTGGTGTTCCCGAAGAAGATCAAGTACTTTGCGAACATGTTCTTCGTGGTCTACCTCGTTCTTAGAATAGATCAAAATTTCATCAAAGAAAACCAAGACAAAATCATCCAAATAAGGTCTGAAAATATCCTGCATAAGTCGATTGAAGCTTGCAGGAGCATTTGTTAGACCAAAAGACATTACTGTGAACTCGTAGTGCCCATACCTAGTGTTGAAAGCTGTCTTTGGAATATCTGATTCTTTGATTCTGATTTGGTAATATCCTGACCTTAGATCAATCTTTGTAAACATTTTGGCGCCGTGGAGCCTATCCAAGAGTTCGTCAATCCTTGGAATTGGATACTTGTTCTTGACAGTTACTTGGTTCAGTCCACGGTAATCTATGCATAGCCTTAAGGTTCCATCCTTCTTCTTTTGAAAAAGAACTGGAGCACCCCAAGGAGAAGTACTGGGTCGAATGAATCCTTGCTCAATGAGTTGTCTAAGTTGTTCCTTGAGTTCGATGGCCTCTGGAAGTGACATCTTATAAGGTCTTTTTGAGATAGGTTCACATCCAGGGTTAGTCTCAATCTCATGATCTACCTCTCTATGTGGCGGAAGATTCGTAAGGTCTTCAAGGAATACATCGTCATACTCCCTCAACCAGTTTGGTCAAAGCAAGGTATCTGATTGGTCCACTTTGTTGAGCTTAACCGCATAAATTTGTTGACCCTTCCTTAGTCCCTTCAAGAGTCTGCTGGCCTTAACTAGAGTAGCCCTAGGTCTCCCATTTTCCCCCTGGATTAAGGCTTCATTACCCAAGTTATATGTAAAGGTAAAGTTTCCTTGTGCACAATGTATGTGGGCCCTATTTTTCTTTAGCTAGTCCATCCCTAGTATCCCATCAAAGAATCCTAAGGGTAGGGTTCAAAATCGGGCAGAAGTTGGGTGTCCCCCTAAATCAAAGTCGATTTTTCCTGCAGAATGTTGAGATACTACTTCCTTGCCGTTTGCTAACTCTACAACTATCTTGCTTGTTAGGTACTTATCTAGCTTTAGCTTCCTCATGCATCTGGGTGAAAGAAATGAAAGAGTACTACCACAATCTATAAGGAAGTTAACTTGTTCACCTCTGAGAGATCCTGGCGTATGAATGACTGCATATTGCTCGCAACCATTGGGATTGTCAATTACAGCATGTAGGGTTTCTCTCTCCACTACTTCGTCACCCACAATTGGTTGTACCACTGCGGCATTCACTCTGGCGGTAGCTCCACGCCCTTGCCCTCTGTTCATCCTTCCTCGTCCTCCTCTTCCATTAGCTTGGACACGCCCATGGGTATTCAAGGGTATGGCATTGGCGTTGGTTGCCTGAATGTTTTTGGGGCAATTGGATCTATAATGTCCATGCTCGTTGCAACCATAGCATCGAACATCAGGGAACTCCATGGTTGTGGTGGTAGCCACAATAGGGCGCCGGTCATATGCTTGGTTGGTTGGTCTATTATTCCAAGCAGTTGTCCTTGCCCTCTTTGCCCAATGATTCCTCCTGTTCTGATTAACCTTTTGTACTTCAAGAGCTAGAGGTTTGGCCCTCTACAAGGCATCCTGTAGTGTTGTCGGTCTGAGAGCTTCCAACCGAGTATTCAAAGGATCTGTTAGTCCTTGGCAGAATCTCGCCACCTGTTGTTCCAAGGTCATCTTAGGATCGTATCTCCGAAGAGTGACAAACTTTGCATAATATTCTTCGATAGATGAATTCAGCTACCGAAGTGAAAAGAATTCATTCATCCTCAAGGTTCTATAGGGAGGTGGTAAATAACGTCCCATTATTGCAGCTTTGATGTCTTCCCAGGATTGGAAAGATCCCTTAATATCCAGGTCCCTACAATGTTGCTTCCACCATATCTTGGCATCACCAGTCAAGCGGAACATCGCAAGCATGGTCTGATTTACGAGTTGGGTTCCTACAGCTTCAAAGTAGTCGTCCATGGCTTCCATCCACACTTCCGCATCTCTCTCCACATTTGCCCCCTCGCCCTTAAAGATCGGAGGTTGGGCTTGCTTAAGGAGAAGCTTCTTCTCTTCTGCTGCCGAGTACAGAGCAACAGGCGGTGCCTACATGGGTTATACGAAATTCTTGATACCATTACTTGGATTTCAAAATAGACACGAGACTTTAATAAAATTTCAGAATTCCACTTTATCAAGAGACAAGATTCAGAGACAAAAAGCACTTTATTGATAAAAATTTATTACAATCAAAACCCCTCAAGGTTTAGAATAACCGATGATCAGCTTATTACATGGCTTTACGGATTGCGTATGACATACGCCTAGGAGATAGTATTCACATGATGCACTACTTCGTTCGTGAAATAGTTCCTATACTCATTCTTGAGTGGATAATAAACTAAGATATCAAGACGAAATTCCTCTTTTGGTACTCCAAAGGTTTTGACTATGTTTGCTGGGATCACATTGGTGACCTTCTCCAAGAGCCAGTCGTTGAGGGTTTGATTGGTGTCGTCTGAGACAGTCTGGTCCAATCGTGTAGGCACCAAGTAGAATATCTCTACTACCCTCAACTCTTCTCCCCAACATATCTTCTTCAAATCGGTAGCCAGGCATCCTAGCTTCCGAGCGTTGATGTAGTAAACCCCTCCTGGAAATGTCCAATCAAGTTCCCATCCTTTATCAATGCGAGTGGAGTGTGGCGTATGAGCCTTCATCAGTATCTCCATGACATCTCGCCTGAACTGGTAAACTGGGGATCTTCGAGTTTGCTCATAAATAAGCTCAAACACTTGAAACTTCCGATGTTTGAGCACGAGGTCTTCCTGCAACACCAATGCAAGGAATTCGGATCAACTACCTATATACTTTCAGTTCCTTATTTAAATATTCAAACAGTACGACTTTATTTCCCAACCTAACCTAGGCTCTGATACCAAGTGTGAGGTCCCCACCCCGCCGTATCAACCAGCGGATTGGATGGTGAACCTGGTGGCCACTAGATCTATAGCGGAAGCAAACAAAATGGTTCAGGGTTCGACTAGCGGACGATCTCTCATCACAAAGTGAGTCGAGTTCGAGCCTACTAGCAAGGAGATCTAGCTCCACCTCGCAGGGGAAGCGTACTTAAACTATCTAACGATCCTAAGACTCACCTTCCAAGAGGAGAGAAACCCCGAGTGCCTTTTTCCCCATGTTTCAGTGGCACGTACTGTGGAGATTTCACCGCTCTAGGGGCAATGAGTATTACTAATATCGAAGTAAGCACTATGGGGACAGAGAGTTCCCGACCAATCGGGACCACCCATCTCGTAGGCATTGGCAACCTGAGCCAAGCCCCCACTTTCCTCCCCACACTCACACTTCCTTGTGTGACCTAATTACTACCACAAAGGTTGTTCAACATAAACATTCCTTGTTTTAATTCCGAAGCACATTGTTCATTAAGATAGCCCTTCAACCAGTATTGCAAACAACACCAAGACAGTATTCTAGTAAAAATTCTACTCAAACTTATTCATTAAAATTCCAATGTTCTGGAGGTACAACATCCCCCCTCTAGCGAGAGTTCACTCCTCCCGTTGTCGCCTAGCTGTCCATACAACTAGGTATGTCCACTGCATAGAAAGCACATCATGGACACTCCCACCGCATAGAAAGCAAGACATGGGTTCCCACCACATAAAAAGCAAGTCGTGGCTATGCACCGCATAGAAAGCAAGTCGTGGATTCAAGAGCCCTTAACGAGGAACTCTGCCCCCTGTGATCAGTAGGGGGGTCAGGACTGATTCAACATTGGAAATAAAATGAAAATGTCGAGCTAAATTTTCCCTAGCAGACATTCTTTCCTATTGCAAACAGCATACCCATCAATCATCTCTTTCCTACTTTAGACTTTAATGTACAAATGAGTTCAGTGCCGAGGTTTCCGTCGGATTTCTCCAACATGTTTTTGGGGATATGTTCATTCCTAACTAGAGGTGTGCAATTTTAATTCAAACGACTTGAAAAAAATATCACCTACCTCTTCCATTTCTTCCTCAATGGCCCATTTGTTCGTCCATGGGAGCTTTTCCCTTTCCGTTCACCTTGCTCGTTCCTACCTCGTGGTCGTGGGCTCCACCAAAGCGAGTCCTCTTAACCGGGGCCATTTTAAACTCACTACTTTAAATAATTAACTTGGATAAAAGAGCTAATTTCCGCAAGCGTCATAACAAGCCAAATGATAGATTAGCAACATCAAACAATGTCTGCTACATGAGAGGTTTAGATTTTTCCATATAGCAATCATTATGGATGATGCATATTCCTATGGTAACCGGCCCTAAGGGTAATTACTCGACTTAGATGATTAAGAATAATAAGGTCTCATTAATAGATTTACCAGAAAGATGAATCAAGCATAATTAATCTCTTCCTAGTAGCTAGAGGATGCAGATTCACCTCATGCATAGGTGTGAGAAAAATTAACTCTTAGAGACTTAATGACGGATTTAATTTTACCTTAATTACATCTTAATGCATAAGAGAATGGATCTAATTTAGCTACATTGTTAATAAAAAAGTGATTTTCATCAATCTACACAGTTACCGGCTTATCGATTAATCACTATGCTACCTAGAGAGAGAAAATTATGTTAATCATGCACTAATCACTAATTAAGGATGATGAATGGCTGATAATTTAGCTATGGCGTGATGATTACATAATAGAATTTGGTTAAAGAGAAATTAGAGAGTAATTATAGAGAATTACGACTAGGAATAAGCATAATAGACGAGAAATTTAGATGGTAATGAAAAGGATTTGCAGAAAGCATTAATTAAACCGTGGTTACCGCGATTAAGGGCTAATAATCCTCTCGATTCTCTGATTTAATCGAGCTTCTTGAGGCAAGAATCCGACAGCACCTCCCTCCTTGCTTCTCCTTCAAATGATGTGTGAACCGGCAGCACCTTCCCAGTGTGTGTAGGTGTGTGTGTGTGTGCACTATGTGTGTGTGAGCATATGTCTGTGTGTGTGTGTGTGTGAGTAGGCCTTTAAATAGGCTCCTACAAGCTGAAAATCAACCAGCCTTGCTAAATGCATTTGCAGGAGCACTCAGTCTCTGCATTAGCAAGTCTAGTTCCCCTACCACCAAGTGTCAGGTTGGCTTGGTTAACTAGCTCTGAGACTTAGTTATTGGCTTGGAAACTTCCCAAAGACTCCCACAAGGCAAGAGGGCGCCCCCTAGTTGCTAAATCTTGTCTGGAGTGGCCTGGAACCTGTTCCCACACAGCCTCGGGCCCCCGGTGCCTCCCCGGACAATTTTATGAAAAATGGGTTTTAGGCTAAAACGGGTCATACGAGTCGGATTTTCTCGCCATAAATTGCTATACGGAGCTCGAACTAAGATGTACTGGACGGAGTACCTGCTATATTTAGCAGCCCCCGGGGTCCGAAAATGCATTTTTTTCAAATTCGAGGTACGGATGCAGTTTTTCGAGACGGTCAAAACTAGACAGGTCGGTCAACCAAAAACTTTCTATTTTTGGAATTTTTTTACAAAAATTATTTTAATTCACATTTCGAAGCTTTAAAACATTCTAAACATCATGGCACTGAGAGAATTTGGAAAACTGCTAAAAATAGTAACTTATTCCATTATGCTCATTTCATGGTACAATGGTGCTCTTTTGATCGGGGTCAGAGACCTTACAGAAAGGGAGTGCAACTAGGGCAAAGGGCTAGGGGCCATGCTATATAGTGGGTGGTTGGGTGTCGGACTCCTAGGTTCTAGTTCCTCTTGTCTAACATCTTTGCATCCTGTGTATGCTAATTAGCATATTATTTATGCCAATTTTCATTCTGGTATGCTAATGGCATAAATAGTATGTTATTTAGCATAGGTTTGCTAGTTTCAAGTAGAAGAGATAACAGCTCTCTATATACTGTGTATGCCAATAAGCATATCATGTATGCTAATTATCATACTGTATGCTGGTTTCAAGAAGGGATGGCAGCTTTCCATATACTGTGTATGCTAATTAGCATACTATACTGTGAGTGGAAGTTAGAAAAAACAAAAATCCACAGTATGCTAATTGAAGGAATGATATTAGCATACCATGCATACTAATTAGCATATTGTTTATGCCAGTTGGCATATACAGTATGCTGATTAGCATACCATTGCTGGTTTCAAGGAGAAAATAAGGCAGCTTCATGTATATTGTATATGCTAATGAGCATACTATGGTATGCTGTGAGTGGAAGTTAGCACAAACAAAATGCTCAGTATGCTAATTAGAATACACTGTGAGTTTGCTAAATAGCATACATGGTATGCTAATTAGCATATTGTTTTGGTTGTGTTAGCATAAACAATCTGCTAACTAGCATAAACATTATGCTAATTAGCATACCTTTGCTTATTTCCAACGAGAATGTATACAAGTTCAATGTTTACAAGACGCCAATAGTACACATAGTACTGTCTTCAAAACAAGAATAGTACAGGATTTGATCATCACTATTTGAAGTGAATGTCAAAATAGTTACAAATATTGGAAAGGCAATTTATAAATTTCCCTCATAATGTTACAAAACTGCAGAGAGCCTCCTACTCTGGATAAGATCGTGGTTTAGCGCGCTTGTACACTGGCTTTTGCCCAGTGTCTGTTTGCTTCTTTGTGTGTTGAGATTTTGGGTCTTGCTCTCTTTCTTCTTCTTCCTGAAATTTTGGTTCTTGCAAATCTCTTTCTTCTTCTTCTTAGTGCTGCTTCTCTAATTTTTCCCTATGTAGCCTCTCTGTCTTATCTCTTTCAGCTTCTTCATCAGCCTCCCTTTGTCTCCTATGCATGGCTCATTATGCTAGGCCTCGTTGCACCGGTGCATTTCTCATTCCAGCTTCCTGATCACTTGATGTGAAAAACAATCTGGGGCAGTATAAAACGCATTTTCAGTTGTATACGCTGCATGATCCTCTGATTGCAGCCATAGGAACAGCCAACTACTCAAAGTATATATCAGGAAGTTTTCCCGATGTTCTTTGATATGGTCCTCTATCTTAGGAGTAACGAGCCAACTTCCTTCAGGGTTCTGGCACACTTTGTACATACTATCATCAATAATTAGACTGTTTTGGGGCCCAAAGTTGCAGTTCTTCCAAAACAATCTCAAATCCTTCAAGAATACAGGCTTATTATTCATCTGCCAAGGCTATCCGCTACAATGACTCTGTGTAAAAACACCTCTCAGCTTATCCCGCTACACTTTGAATATTGTTTCTAATATTGCATTCCCTTTAGGTGCCATGCTGGTGCTCCATATATACACATGGAAAAAACGGAGGCACCAATCCAAAAATTTGTGGCTGTGTTTGCGACAAAATACCAACCTTCTATCTTGCACATTGTATTTTATCGTTTCCCTTGCATGTTTAGGGGGAATGTCACCGTGCATTGGCTCTACAACTTGAATAAACAGGCCATTTAAATTAAGAAAAAAGGCGTGCCCCTCATCTGGCAATGGCTTTGGCACACATATTGGGTCTGGCAGTGCATACCACTCAGCAAAAATAACTTCCCCAGGGATGAACATAATTGAAGTACTCATTTACTTTTGTTAAGCGTTTAAGATAGCTAGCCAGGCACTTCTCAATCTCGAATTTTTCTTTTTGTAGCTGTCTAGCGTTGGCAATATGCTGCTCTCGTATGGTTTTGCATGCAATGGCATAATTAAAATCATGCAGGGCAACTAACTGCAATTTCTCTTGCCCTGTGACACAAGAATGGTATCGAATAAAGACATCATAAAGGACAAGAAAAAACTTCTCAACTGCTGCACAATAAAATAATATTAAAAAGAGTTTTTCCATTATAAATATCTAGAGAGATACATACCACAACAGTCATCCCACTGTCAGTCCTGAAACCTTCCTCTTGAGCACTTCTACCTTCCTCTTGCACACTCCTAATTGTTTCCTCTGAGACGCTTGTTTGATCATTTGTAGGGGGCTTGGGTTTGGGATGAGTAATCATGATAAAATCTTCATCATCATCATCTGTTTCTTTACCATCTACAACAGCCTCCTGCGTTGTCCCATTATGTGGCATTACATCTGCCCTTTCATGCTGTCTATCCAGCTCATCAGATTCATCATTACAGAGCTTCTTTTCTTTCCTTTGATTGACAGGTGTCTTGTCAGGTTTGCATCCTGCATCATTGATACATGTGTCTTCCATTCACCCTTAATTTTCATCAATACCATAGTTTGCATAGTGTGACAAGTAGCATTCCATGTATGGTAGGCATCTATATCCTGTAGACATTCATATTGTCTATGCTAACTAGTACACAAAGTGTGCTAACCACCATGATCAATATGCTAACTAGCATACAAAATATGCTAACAAGGAAGTGTGAATATAGTGTGTATGCTAACTAGGAGAGAATGTATGCTAATTAGCATATATAAATGTTAATAGGCAAAATTGTGTGTATGTTAATGGTATGCTTATTATTGATGGTGTGCTAATTAGCATACATAGTTGTATACTAATTAGCATACGATGTATGCTAGCATAGTATGATTGTTAGCATACCTCTATGCTAGTTAGCATACATTTTGAGCTAGCTAGCATGATTTGTATGCTAGTTAGCATACCTCTTTGCTAGTTATCGTAATGTGTATTTTAGTTAGCATGCACAATATGCTAACCAGAAAAAATGGTATGCTAATTAGCAAAGAAGTTAGGTTTATTAGCATAACTTATCGTCTAGTTAGCATACCATCTCACATTATGCTAGCTAGCAAAGAAGGTATGCTAACTAAACTTTGAATGCTTGTTAGCATGCACCAAATGCTAGCTAGCATACTGAGTATGTTGATTATCATACCTTCTTTTAGCTAACAAGGTATGTTTATTAGCATATATAATATGATAATTAGCATTCTTTTTATGCTAGTTGGAACATTGTGTGTACGATGGCTAGCATGCAAGTATGATAACTATAAGAAAAGGTATGCTTATGCATGCTAATTAGCATACCTTTTTCCTAATTAGCATACTTGCATGCTAGCCATCATATACTGTTCTAATTAGCATACCTTGTTTCCTAGTTTGCACATTGTGCACTAATTAGCTTATTTAACATACTGATTAGCATACTTTGTGTCTAACTGGGAAAATCTCTATGCTAGTTAGCATACATAGTTTGTTAACTAGCATAGAAGGTATGCTTATTAGCATACACAGTATGCTAACCAGCATACAAAAAATGCCAACTAGTATTCACAATATGATAGTTAAGATAACTATCAGTGCTAACTAGCATACACAGTATGCTTACCACCATGATAATGTATGCTAGCTATATCTCATAGTATGCTAACTATCATAGCTAGGTTTGACAACTACCATACACAACATGCTAGACACCATACCCACTAAGCTAACTAGCATACCTTCTATGCTAGCTAGAATAACTAGGTTTGACAACTACCATACACAATATGCTAGACACCATACACACTAAGCTAACTAGCATACACAAGGCTGGTGTAGGAATCAAGGTTGGATAAATTTTCCTTAACATTATCTTACCAGAACTCTGTGTGATTGGAGGTCCTTGCCCTGTGACCTTGCCACACCATTCAGTTGGGTATCCTTCGCTCGCAGGTGGAGCTCTACATTCGGTCCCCAAGGAGCATGCAGCAACAAAGCAGATTAGGTGATAGGTATGCTCACATGGCATTTTGACCATTGCACTGATTTCGTGTACTTATAGTGGTAGACCAAAGTCAGTACACACGTTGCTTGTTGTCCCATCGCGTACCCCTCCTATACACTCTATAAAAGTGTCCATAGCTATCTTCCATAGGGCAGTGGGGATGAAGGAGCCTTGTATCATCCTACTTATTTTCATGAGAAGCTACAATTGACTATCGCAAGGGTGCACTTTTGCTTCCCTCACCTCCACATTAATCTACAAACCAATCAAAATAGAGGCATGGTAAGTACATAGGATAGTTGTGCACATATTCAAAACATAAGGTTCAATCACAAAAACCATTGGCACTAACATGAAGACATGTTATGTCAATATCAAACAGCAGTGGGGGTGTCCTCACTGTGAGGAAACTCCAAACCATCCAGTGTCTCCTTCAATGTCTCGATCTTTACCTTGAGCTTTATTTCTCTCCTTGCATCCACACTGTCAATGAGGCCTAAACACTGCAATTCATTCTCAGCATCATGAAGCTTATGTCTCGTAGCAAGTACTCCAGGGCTCATGGCTTGCTTTCGAAACCCTTGCAGCTCCAAGATCCTGACTCGCATTCTTGAGCTGATGTTTACCATCATGCAGTCGATTTCTGAGATGGTCATTTGCACTCATGATGTGCTACAAATCAGAGAGCCCGAAATATGACAGGCTTGATGTCACTTTGTGAGAGCTGTAAATAGAGAGGGGTGTTGCCCTGGCAGCAGAAACAACGTTCAGAGCTACTTGGCCAGCACAATCGTCCTTTGTTTTTGCAGAGCCTTCCTCTGTTTTTTGACTTGAGAGGTGGGTATTACGCACCTCCACTTTTCAACATGGGCATCGTATCCTTTTTCTTGAAGGTCCTGCAAATGCTGGACAGCAAACTCAACCCAATTGAACTGCATGATTGAGCCACTTGCAATTGCCATTAGACTGAATTGTTTTAGACAACCCTTTGCAAAAGACAAATTAATTTCCATGTTGGTGGGGGGCTTCTGGTACACCCTGTAATGCAGCTGAAGTACTTAGTCGTACATGTCGCTACGAATGCTACTGCATTTGAAGCGATATTTGTTGCAATCCTTTGCCTCTCTAAATACAGTAAACCAATCCAAATCTGTAATCTGCTCCCATTTCACCAATCTGGGGTCGTCACCGTTCATGGAGAGGCCATGGACAACATCAAACTCTCATGCTGTTACACAAAACTTTTCCTACAGTGGGATGTTCAGCTTGGAAGCTTTCCATCAGCCTACACACCACACGGGATTATAAGATTAAAGCCTTACAAAACCCCACTAGAATAGGGTTGTCAAGTAATTTCTACACAGGCAATTATGCGGGCTCTCCTTAGATGCAATCATCTAAGCATGCACCTTGAATGCCTAAGGCAATGCACAAGCACCTGATCAATGTGAGAGAATCCACAACTAGATTGCAGCCAGAGGCAACACAATTTTCTCATGGGCGAGAGGATTCACTAACAGATTAGTAGTCGGGGCATGCTGGAGGAATGTGTCATGCTTGCTTGATTTACAACTTCCAAATGTGGCCCCCTCATTGAAGAGAGAGAGAGAGAGAGAGAGAGAGAGAGAGAGAGAGTACCGGAGTCCTGCTTCCCCTTCTTTTCATGCATGTACTTTGACATTGGGGATCCCTAATAATTAGAAGCATTCAATATTTTGCAGTACAGAGGAGAAGCAACAGAACCTTTGCCCCTCAACTTCCTTCTCGGTCGAGTACTGTCAAGATTGTGGTCGGAGGTGACTGGCTCCAGTGGTGAGCTATCCCTCCACTTGGGCTAACTGCTAGCCTCTGGCTGCAGACCTACTTGCATCTTGCAATCACTTTCCTCCCTGTCTCTAGCCTGTGGCCCTTGCATTGTGCTTCCCTCCATGCTTCATGACTACACCACTACCTCAACGTAACGAGACTGAGCTTAAATGTTAGAGATTTTAAAAATATTATGATTCATTTTTTTGAAGTCCAAGTATTACACTTTGTATAGTTCATGATGGTGGCCCACACACTTGAAAAAACATGACTATCCTATCCATGTGTTATGCTTACAAGATGTGCTTGTTGGCATATGTTAACGAGCACAAAAAGCGTGACACATTAACATGCTTTCACCCACCAATATTTTATCCTTTGACAACCACCAAAGATCCCTTGAGATCTTCAAATGTTTGTTTTTGAATGCAACATTGTGACCTTCGTCGCCCAATTGTCTTGTAGAGATAATTTTTTTACAAAGAGAAGGAACATGCCTAACATCTTTCTTTAAGCTTCCATTCATTTCCATTAGCAGTTTTGACACAAAATTGTACCTTTGCCAACAATTTCACAAGCTTCATCATCTCCCAAGTATACATATCCAAAATTAACTTTGGTGTAATCTTGGAAATGTTGCTTGTGCTATTTTGCATGGAGTGAAGCACCAAAATCTACTATCCAAGAACTAGATACATGGTCTAATGAGAGAATTAGAACATCTTGCTCTAATTTACCTGCCACATTGGCCTTCGATGTCACCTTGTTGTTTTGACACTCCGAATCCTTATCCTTCTTGGACCATCAATCCTTCTTGATGCGACCTTTCTTGCCACAATTCCAATATTCAAGAACTGATTTTGTTTGTGACTTGCTCCACCTTGAGCAATCACAACCCTTTTGGTTGTTCAAACTCTCCTTTGATATTCCCCTCGTTTTTGCTGACAATGTAGTTCTTGATGATTCACTTGTGCTTCTTCATTGAATTTTCTCTCTTAAGAGACAACCACAATGTCATCAAACTTAAGAGTCTTTGTGTCAGAGACAGAGTTACTTACAACCAACAAGGTTTTCCCAACTATATAGTAGAGATGATAGTATAAGGAAGGCTTGCACTTCATCTTTGAAATTGACCTTTACCATTCTAAGTTGGCTTATGTTGGTGTTAAAGTCGTTTGGACTCCCTTTATAGGTCAAAAGGGCTACCCTCTCTCATGAGAGGAAGCTATGCATACCTGCCCTTGTGTAAACAAGTCCAAGTTGGGGTGTCCAATGTGCTTATGTGTGGCCTCCCTTGAGAACACAATTCTACCTTGAAATCGGCCACCGGCCATTGACTACCGACCATCATCCAACAACCTAACACCCATTTTTTGACCACTTTTCGGCCGCCAAGAAATATTCCGACCGTAAATTTTTCATTTCCCGACGAGTGATTTCTCTTTGTGCATGATGGTTTCTCCTCATAACAAGGGCCTTATAAATGTACGTTTTTAATACTAAAAGTTACAAGGGGTAAACTATGCCCCATACTTAACAGCTACAACTTCCATGTAGACTACTTTTTAAAATTTGGATGGAAAGTGGACACTAAAATTCCACAAAAACATGTCTTTCTTCTCTCTGCAATAGTCTTCAGGTAGATCCCTTTGCATTGAACTTACTTATGGCTCCGAGAATATACACATGATAGTATATGTAAGAAAGATTATGATCTTTGAAAAGAGTGTCCAAGAATCTATACGCATCCCGATAGAATATAAATATGAATTTAAAATAAATAATAAAGTATGATAAAATGAAAAATAGGATAAATGTAGTATAATCATGATATCTGACAGGATCTAGATAGTAGATAAACAAAATGCAGAGTCGTTAAAACTTTTTATCCATGTAATTATTAGCAATAAAAGTTAGAGAGTTTATCCTCAAGGTTAGTTGGTAAATAAGATAGATAGCTTTGCCGTATGATACACACATACTTATGATTGAGAATGCTATAATGCATCTAAAAATGGAATCATAGCATTTCTTCCCATGATACTAGTGCCATAGCATGAAGACACGATTGTCCACAAGTTGTTTTTGTTTCCTGCTTGGCAGCTCATGGATATCATGGTTCAACACGAAGTAACCTATTGTGGCCACTTCCAGTCGTGGTTGAGTACAATGTAGTCCTCGTACCTTCAATTGAGTGTGTATGGCTCAGATGCCTTCTGGCTTATTTGGGTGTTGGATCAGACATTGCCAGCATCATCGACACTAACAACGATTAGAGCGCATTGGCAATTGCAAGGAACCCAGTTTTTCATGGTCGCACAATGCACAGTGAGGTGCATTATCACTATGTCGAAGAGAAACACTCAGTAGGAGAGCATTAGGGAGAATTTGGACTCTCAAAGGGGCCCTATAAGGACTTTGACTTCTCTCTCTCTTGTCCAAAACGGGCACAGAGTAAAAATTCTACAAATGAAATCAAAACTTGTCCGACCTTTTGGATTTAAAATTTACTCATCGATATATAGCATGCCATCAGCTTCCTTGTATTCTGGAAGATTTTGTTTTTTAATTTGACAGCTCTGTCTTATAAATGGAATCTCTCCCAGCATTTCAACTTTAGTGGGGAGGCCATAACTTATACAAATCAACTCCAAATTTGTCAAAACTTTGGGGATTTAGAATCCCCTTGCTACAATCTTTCCAGTAATATGTTGGTTTGACAAGGTTTTGACAAAGCGTTTGTGTACTTCCAGGTTACCCACTTTGGATAAGGAGGCAAAGTCCGTGAGTGTGTGAATGTGGTGCGTGTGTGGAGAGTGAGAAGGTGATAGGGAGAAAGAGATAGGGAGCATGACACAAGGATGTGGGGTGGAGCTCCCAAATCTCATTTTATGAACACAATGTAAGAATGAGTGAGAGCTTCTTATTCTTTGTATGTATAAAGAATAAGGACATAAATGTAGGCACCTGAACACTGGCCGGTGGACACGAGCAAAGCAGGGCGAGGCACACCACCTTTATCTAAAATTCTTCCACTAAAGGTTGTGTGCCGATAAGTGGGAAGAATACTAGCCTACGACTAGTATATACAAGAGGTGAGAGAAGACGTCTCTCAACCTATACCCATTGGCTCACTCCAAACATGTGAGTGCGTCTATAATCTCTCTATTGTAGATGCAACATGCATACCACTAGGGCTAGAGCTATGATGACACTCTGATGTAGGTATCGACTGAGGACGTGCATGGCTCCATAATGCACAATTCTAGGGTCATTTATCGCACAACTGACAACTCCCACTACATATGCACCAGCCACATAAGCAAGATCAGGTCTCGAGACCAAAAATTCAAACATGAGAGACCCAAAAGCCGATGAGACATGCACTATGTGTGCCAACCTATCCCTGTCAACAACCTCAATGCCATATGCATCCTCATCAGGAACCACCTGACTATGCATCACCATGCCAGCATCATCTAGCAAAGGTATATGTGTTGAGAATGACTGCAAAACCAAAAAATCAGCACCATTGCGATCACACACAGCTATCTGAAGGGCACGATCTCCCTCAAACATATCATATGCATCATAGAACAATGCATCGATCTCTAGCTCAACTGATGTCACCTCAACTAATGACTGACCAAGATGTGCATTTCCAGAGATAACACTGTCTGCATGAATGTCACCACAAGACAAATGCACAACCTGCTCTCCATGCAGCACATCCACAAAAAGACATGCCTCATCTCTCGCTCCAAACATGGCTACAAATACACAAAGACTACATCGCCTCATATGTCAAAAATATGAAAAGGGTAAACCATACCACTCCTAGCACCTCTAGCTATCACCAATGATTCCCACTGCATCTGAAATGACCGCTAACCAAGCAATACACAATGTCCACTACTCTGCAAGTGACGCACTGAAATGAGACTCTGGCGGAGTTTTAGTACATAACGTACGTCTTGTAGCATATGCAATGCACCGCTAGGTAAAGACATGCATACATATCTAGCACCCTCAATGTCATATGCTAAACCATTAGCAAAATGCACACAACCAAGTCTCCTACTAGAGAAAGAGAAACACAAATCATGACGCAGTGTCACGTGAAAAACTACATGCTTGTATAGTAGGAAACGCGTAGACAATGTGCCATCCCAAGACACAAAGTATTCTGGAGGCAAGTTAGACTCAAAAGTGACATGCCTGTCACATCCATACTCTCTAGCATCTTTCCTTATAGTAGCACCATGCATCTGCCTCTTTTGTTGCCTCATACACATGAAGCAACAACACCTAATATGTCCATCATGGCCGCAATGCCAACATGTCAGTCACGATCGTGAAACCTTTATCTTGAAGTGTCTCCATATCCATGCCAAAACTATGGAAAACAATGCTCGAGATCACAAGACTCTCCCTCCAAGAGCAAATTACTATCTCAAGCAAAGAAGGTGAGCAAACAGTGAAGCTCACTAGCCTCGTTCAATAGGCATACATATTTGGAAAAATTTTGGTAGATTCTCCTCTGTAAATGGAGAAAAAAACTCAACAATAAATTGCAATGGAGACAACAAAAAATGCCCAAATGGACAATCCGAGAATGCACTTGATCGGAATCATCTCACAAATTCATACACAAAGCCAAACCTCTCTAGCCGGAGTATCACTCAACGTCGCCATAAATGATATACATCTGTGAGTGAAAAGCTGTTGCTAAAATGTGTCAATGAATGAACAATGTGCCAGAAAATCGTAGCATACACAACTCATCACTCCTGCGAGAGGGACAAAAGAACACCAAACTATGCCCAAACTGACAAAACATGTCAAAATGAGATTAAACACTCCATCACTGTCAAAGTGGGAGGCGAGAATCTGGGAAAAATTCAACAAAGTTTTCCTTGAAAATTAAGCAAATACTCAAGTACAATCTCTACCATAAACCATGACACTACTCAATGCCAATGAGTAGAAATGCCAAAATGGCTCCACATTTTCACATACAATGGCAATCTCCACTCAATGTACATCAATGGAGTGACTGCACATAAGCAAGCATCAAAAGAGTTGAAATCCAAAAACTTGATCAATGCGAAAACAATGCTCTCAAGAGCGCTCATCGGCACCTTTTTGAAAGTGCTTGCTAAAATGCATGTACAATGGGCATCAACAATGTTATATCACCTTATGAAAATCATCCACAAATACCATGAATCCAAGCACAAAATCTCAGTCAAAGTACTCTAGGAAAACCTGTGAAAGAAGCTCCACCTGTGTTTTCCAAAAACAGTGTCTCTCAAGAGATCACTTCGATGGTGTGTAAATGCCTCCGTACTTCGTTGCCTAAATCTACCAAAAAATCCTCAAACCACAAGCTCTACACAAGCTTAAATTGCATCTTCAACTCAATATTTATGCACCCACTTGGAGCATTTGTCGGGCTTCCAAAAGTGCATCAAACTCGCACACTATGTAAAAACCAAAAACTTGCAATTTTTGTATACAATCAGTCTGACCTGAATATCTGCAAAACGATGAGGAATTTGCAAAAAGTTTCTGTTAAAAAGTTGTAGACCATGTTAAAAAGGATGGGCATTGTGGGATCTACATTCTATAAGGAAAAAAACAATTTTGAAAATAGTGTTCTTGGGCACACAGTTTTTAGGACAGCACATTCACTTACACACAATCTTCCACACTCCTTTTTGAGCTTCCACAAGAGCATACATCACTCTCAACTGAGCTCAAAATCTCTCATTGCATTCTCACAAAGCTTTCAAGATTTCTTCATCTCTCCACCACGGCGAACAAGCAAGCTATCACCTCGAAGCTCTCGAAGTGCTCTCAATCACCATGCACTTTGATACCAATTGTGAGTGCACGATTGATGTGCGCGTACGGAGCGTGAGAAGGAAAGAGAGAGAGAGAGAGAGAGAGAGAGAGAGAGAGAGAGAGAGAGAGAGAGAGAGAGAGAGAGAGAGAGAGAGAGAGAGAGCACAACACAAGAATGTGAAGTGGAGCTCCCAAATCTCACTGTATGAGCACAATGTGAGAATGAGTAAGAGCGTCTTATTCTTTGTATGTAAAAAGAATAAAAAGATAAATGTGGGCGGTCGGACACTGGCCATTGGACACAACAGGCAAAGCAAGGTGAGGCACACCGTCTTCACCTAACAAAAAATTTCCTTCTAGGAACCCTTTGAGAGTCCATTTTTTTCCTAATGGGTCAGCTTGGTTTATATAAAAACACAGGACAACCTTGCATCTTTGTTCACAAAGGCATTTCCTCGTGAGAAGTTTGAAGCTTTTAAATATATGGGCTTGCTTGCCTTTGTGGATTGATCATGTCCTCAGGACATGGGACTTCTTTATACATTACATGTGCTATCACTTGTTCACTGCATCACTCACAGGGATGATTTGTAACCATATATATGGTAGTGATGTGCATGAATATACTAAGGAGCGTCGGGGCATTTTTTCTCGCACTAGGAAGTTTTTTCCTCATGAATTGTATAGACGCCCAATCATTCTAGGGCTAACTTGACTTTCCATTGTGCACTAAAAAATATACTCTCTGATGTGTGTCGTGAGGTTCTTCATCTTCTCCAAGTTGTGTGTGTTTCCTTGCAACCCTAATTCTGACACTCTCATGAGACTCGATTGACTAGTAAAACCCAAGAGCCAGTTCTTACAGGCATTGACCCTCTTGGGCAGATTATTGATCTTCTTATCAACTTGATGAATCTTTTGGAGTCGCTTAAAAGTGCTGGTGTGGTCAAAAAGAAGAAGGAAAAAAAAACATGTCTCATTTGTGTTGGTTTCTCATCTTTCGTGTCACGGTGCCTCCCTTGTTAACCCGTTTTGGAGTTGTCTTTGTCTTTAATATATTGTTCCTCATGGATTGTGTGACATGAATTTATTATTAATTTTTTTCAATTTTAGTAATATAATATTCTCACATAATGTAAAATTTTTATTTTTTTTTTAAGTTACGTCTATTTTAGTTTCCCCATCGAGAACTTCCCTTTTAGAAAATTACTTTTTCTAAAAAGTTAGCTCCATTTTAGTTTTCCCACTTGGAAACTCTTTCCCTTTTCTTAAGACAACACCTAAAAATTTAAAAATATTCCTAATGGCTTTAAAAAATTAAAAGGTATTCCTAATTCAAAGATTCTTCCAAAATAGCAAAAATGATGCCCTAGTCTATAGCACGAAGCAATGGACAATGATGAAGCGTGTCGATTTGCAATAGTATTGGCTAGGAAGGATAGATACAACATAGAGAGAGAGAGAGAGAGAGAGAGAGAGAGAGAGAGAGAGAGAGAGTACAAGGACACTTTAAAGAGAAGAAAACGCGAAAGGGAAAATAAAGGAGAAGAGAAACACCTCTTTATATAGACACAAAAGGTTTTTTGACTTCCACCTTCATTTGTCTTTTGATGTCTTAAACTCGCCTATTATGCATTCGATATGTTTTGAAAGAAGATTCAGAGGCCTAATTGTTGGATTTCCCTTTAAGGAATAGGGTCTTAAATTGTGCCCAAATAGGTGCAAAAAATATTTTTTTGGGGACATATTAAGTGGAATCTTGCAAGATGCCTTTGGATTAAAGAATAAATGGGAGACTCTGGAAAACGTTAAGGTCCACATGTTAGCATATCTCTCTCTCTCTCTCTCTCTCTCTCTCTCTCTCTCTCTCTCTCTCTCTCTCTCTCTCTCTTCTAAGGCTTGGAGGCAAGGAGACGTTGTCCATGCTTCTTCCCTGAAACATATAGAACTATAGGACAAAGAGTTTCAAGAGGGAGATTCTCTCTCTTTCTCTCTCTCTCTCTCTCTCTCTCTCTCTCTCTCTCTCTCTCTCTCTCTCATGGTCGTTATGGCGTGAGGTTCATAATGGGACTAGTAGTCTCTTCTAGGCATTTTGTCATCTTTCTTTTTATATATAAAAAGAAAGGAAAAAACCCTTTTGTGTTATATCATTTTTCTGGGTAGCAAAAGACATTTCTCTCTACCGCATGATACCATAAGCAGTTGTGGGTGCCAACAAAGTTGCTTGGCAACATGGATGAATGCTCAAGTAACCAAGCTAGCGTTGTTAGGAGTTTTTTGAAAGAAGTGATTGCGCATATGTATATACACATGCATGGTGCATTAAATAAATAATTGCCCATTTTCTAGAGCCAGGTGGTTATGTGGGGCCCACATGTGTACAGGTAGGACAGCATATACATAGTGCATCGATTTTCACTATCAACAGTACCAGTGTGTTTTTTCTATAATAATGAGGATTTGGTAGCGCCTAAAACTTCTCGACGAAGCTATTGGTGGGCCGACGACATGAGGTAAGCAGGCACGTCAGATGGCATCTAGTGGTGTCAGGAGGTCGAATGGGGTCAATATTTGCATGTGGATAAGTACGGACACAATGTGGGTGTTTTCTTGTGATAATTATGCAAAAAGGTCATCATGAGAAGAGAAGAAAAAGAGATTTTTAACGCCATAGGAAATTATCCCAAGAGACTTTCAAGTTCTATCTGACGAGGAGAGTTGAACTCTAGACATGTTGTGAGAGAGAGAGAGAGAGAGAGAGAGAGAGAAGCTACATTGCTATTCAGCACTAGCTTGACCAGTGATGCCAGCATGCAAGTGGCACCCACTGCAGCTCTTCAAATAGTTCGATCATTGACACCATTGCCCATCTTGCTACAACATCCAAGGCCTCATGCGCAGAAGCTGCATTGTGCTTACGCAATGGTGTTTACCTGGTGCATTTGCAATGGATGTAGTGTTTACTACCTCGCTTGCAAAGCGAGAGTTTGATGCTACAATTTTTTTTTTTAGCATTAGGAGGATCCACCCCGGTCTAGGTGAGCAAGAAGGGGTTCAATAAGAAGCCAAAAGAGTGGAGGATCTTGCATGATTTTTGGCTGAATGTTCAAGGCAAAAATGGGATGCATGTGCCAATTCTAAAAAAGCAATTGCCTATTATTTTAGTAATTAATTAATAATACAATTATGGAAAATACATTTTTCCTACACAAAGAAAATAAGTGTATCATGGCACAACATGTAGCTCAGCTCATACTACAGCTACCCCATGATGTTTTTGACACACGTTCTGTGTGCACCATGTCGAATATATGATTATGATCGATGTGGCATTGTTGGCAAGGAAGGATTCACACACTTTGGTGTAGTCAAAGCAATAGGTGGCCTTGAAGGATTGGACACACAAGCTGTCATTCACGATGTTTGAAGGCATGCTACGATGTCCACAGACGATGAAGACATGAACAGTGTGTCATCCATGAGAGAGAGAGAGAGAGAGAGAGAGAGAGAGAGAGAGAGAGAGAGAGAGAGAGAGAGAGAGAGAGAGAGAGTATGCAAAGTAAGATGCCGCCTACGGGCCATACTTCCCAAAGAGAGACAATCGTAGAGATTGGTCAGGAATGAAGGAATCTAATGGACTGGTGGAGAATAGATGAAACATGTGGGAAGAAAATGGGGCCTTCTCTTTTGTGGAAGCAGGAAATCGCTAGAGAAGAGCAACATAGACATTGCATACATGAGCATGCTAATGGATGCTACAATTGTCCATAAAAGCTATGGATTAGGGAAGCACAGCTAGACAACACTTGGAGCTTTCCATAGACCTTGCAACAATAGGTAATTGTTAAAGAAGAGCAACAAATATTCTCAATGGGCAGGGAGCCCCGAGAGAGAGAGAGAGAGAGAGAGAGAGAGAGAGAGAGAGAGAGAGAGAGAGAGAGAGAGAGAGAATAGAGTACATTAAAATAAGGGACATTTATATTCAATTTTGGAAAAAAAATATTAAAATAAGGGATCATTTAATTCATTTAGACATGTTAAAAGAGTTTTTAATACCCCATGAATTTAGGTTATATACGGGGGTACTGAACGGTGAGTCCCCCCGAGCAATGTAATGATTCCATCTCCACTTGCATGCTCTTCATCCATTCTTCTTTGGATTTGTGTTGCATAGCTTCTTCGTATGATTTTGCCTCTCAAGAATTTGAGATCAAGAGATGGTTGAAGAAGGAAAAAATCTTTTTGGATGTCTGCTTGCTCTTGTAGATCTTTCGGGTATAGGTTGAGGCTCCTTATTTGGTTGACGTTGTTGCATGTTGTCACTGCTCGCACACTCCTTGAGTCTTCACTGTCCTCAAGCTCCATGTACTCATCGCCTTTATCTTTTGTTTGTTTTCTTTCTAAGTAATCTTTGTACATATTTTGTTCGTTGAAAATTATAGGCCTACTTCTAAAGATTTTACCATATTCGATATTCCATAGGCGATACCCAAAGTCAGCCTCTCCATAGCTAATGAAGAAACGCTTTTTTGGACTTTGCATCTAGCTTTGATCTTAGGCTTCTATCTATGTGTATAAAAGCCTCGCACCTAAACACTTTGAGAAATGAATAATTCATTGGTTTACCTATCTATTCCTCTTTTGGAACTCCCCAATCCAATGTCATTGAGGGTGACCGATTGATTAAGTACACATATGTACTTACTGCTTCTGCCCAAGCTCAAGCGATAGGCCTACATGTAGCCGCATTCTTCGTTCTTGCTCAATGATTGTACAGTTCATTCTTTCCAAAATTCCACTTTGTTGAGGTGTCCTCGTGATTGTCCTTTGCCTCAATTGCCATTGCTATTAGAAAAGCTTTCAAAACCTTGGCTACAATATTCACCTCCATTGTCGAATCTGAGTTATTTAAGCTTGGTACCTGTTTCATTCTCCACAAAGGCTTTCCATCTTTGAAATATGGAAAACACATTGGACTTATTCTTCATTACACAAACCAATGTTTTCCTAGTTGCATCGTCTATGATGTTACATAGTACAATGAGCCACCAAGTGATGTGTACTTGTAGGACCCCAAACATCATAATTAACCAATTCAAGTTTTTTATTTTTTCGTTCATGCCCAAGCTAGTAGTGCCACACCGCACTATCAACTTTTGTAGATGTAGATTCAAACCTCCTTATAGGGCCCCTTTGAGAGTCCAAATGTTTCCTAATGGTTTAGCTTGGTTTATATACCAACACACGACAACCTTGCAAATTTGTTCACAAGGGCATTTCCTCGTGAGAAGTCTGAAGCTTTTCACAAAGATTTGGGTTTGCTTCCCTTTGTGGGTTTCATGTCCTCAGGGCCTGGTACTTTGTTATACACTATGTGTGCTAGCACTCATTCACCGCATCAGTCCCAGGATGATGTATAACCATATATGTGGTAGTGATGTGCGTGAACACACTTAGGATTTTCGGTCATTTTTTCCCTCACTAGGAGGTTTTTTCCTCATGCGTTGTATATATACCCATTCATTCTAGGGCTAGCTTGTCTTTCCATTGTGCACTAAAAAATAGATTCTCTGATGTGTGTCTTGAGCTTCTTCATCTTCTCCAAGTTGTGTGTGTTTCCTTGCAGCCCTAATTCTGACACTCTCATGAGAGTTGATCGACTAGTAAAACCCAAGAGCCTTTTCTTACAGGCATTGACCCTCTTGGAAAAATTTGATCTTTGTATCCACTTTGTGAATGGTTTGGAGTCGTCTAAAAGTGTTGGTGTGGTAAAAAATAAGAAGGACAAAAAAATTAATGTCTCATTTGTGTTAGTTTCTCATCTTTCATGTCAGGGTGCCTCCCTTGTTAACCCAATTTGGTGGCGTCTTTGTCTTTAATATATTGTCTCTCATGGCTTGTGTGACATGACTATATTATTTATTCTTCCAAGTTTAGTACTATAATATAATACTCTCACATAATGTGAAAATGACTTTTTCTTTAAAAAGTTGGCTCTATTTTAGTTTCCCCACCAAGAACTTCCCTTTTAGAAAATAGTTTTTTCTGAAAACGTTAGCTCCATTTTAGTTTCCCCACCTGGAAATTCTTTCCCTTTTCTTAAGACAACAACTAGAAATTAAAAGGTATTCCTAATGTCTTCAGAAAAATTAACGATATTCCTAATTCAAAGATTTCTTCAACAATAACAAGAATGATACCCTAGTCTATAGCACGTAGCAATGGGCAATGACGAAGCATGTATATTTGCAACAGTATTAGTTGGAAAAGATGGATACAACATTGAGAGAGAGAGAGAGAGAGAGAGAGAGAGAGAGAGTACAATGACACTTTAAAAAGAATAAAACGTTAAAGGACAAATAAAGGAGAAGAGAAACACCTCTTTATATAGACACAAAAGGTCTGTTGATTTCCACCTTCATCTATCTTTTGATGTCCTAAGCTCACCCTACTTATGCACTTAATATGTTTTGAAAGACCTTTTTTTTTTTTTGACATTGGGGAGACCTAATTGTTGGATTCCCCTTTAAAAAAGAGGGTCTCAAATTGTACCCAACATGTGCAAAAAATATTGTTTTTCACGCATATTAAGTGGAATCTTGCAAGATGCCTTTGAATTAAAGAATAAATGGGAGATGGAAAATGTTAAGGTCCACATGTTAACATCCATATCTCTCTCTCTCTCTCTCTCTCTCTCTCTCTCTCTATCTATCTATCTATCTATCTATCTATCTACATGCTAAGGCTTGGAGGTGAGAGGAGATGTTGTCCATGCTTCTTCTTTAGACTTCTTCCCTGAACTTCTTTCTCGAAACACATAGACCCGTAGTGCAGAGAGTTGCAATAGGGAGAGAGTCTCTCTCTCTCTCTCTCTCTCTCTCTCTCTCTCTCTCTCTCTCTCTCTCTCTCTGTGGCATGAGGTTCATAATGGGACTGGTAGTGATAGATTGTATGAGACAACATAGAGGTGGTGCATCCTTTGTACAATCCCCTATGGCGGCCATGTCCCTTGGTGCTACATGCATGCAAGTAGAAAATGCAAGGACTAATCTGGGTGATTGTGGCTACTCTTTGCAACTGCTTGTTGCAAGGAGGGGATATATATATATGTATATATATATATATAAATATGTATAGATATATATACATATATATATATATATATATATAGATATATATACATATATATATATATATATATATATATATATATATATATATATATATATACATATACATACATATATATATATATATATATATAGAGAGAGAGAGAGAGAGAGACCCTCTATCTATGTGGAGAGGAAAGGGGGTCGTGTAGATGAGATTGCATAGAGAGGGAGGAGAAAGCGAGGGACGATGCGCACAGGCGGCCATGGCATAGGGGTTGGGGGGCCTCTACAAAGCAGATGACATCCATAGAAAGGGTACTTTTTCTTTCAAATTGATAGATTTTGAGGTAGTCTTAGACACTAATTAATGATTTTGGATGATTTCTATATCAAGTGTAACATCAGAGCTTTGTTAAAAGCAGGTAGTAGCGTATTTTTACGAAAAGGCCAATCCTTTACACAAGAAGGCTCGATAGGATGGTGACGGTGTGAGCGGGATTAAAACACACACAGCGCCTCTATAACGACCCGACACACACTCTTGGGAAGATACACACACACACACTATGGGGCACCACTCGGCTTACACAACACACCTGGCCGAGACAGGGAACACACCTCTGGAGTGAGAGGAGAGAGACTATCCACTTGCCCACTCCACACAGACACACACACACACACACCCAAAAAACTCAGCTCAAAAGAGGATAATTTCTGATGTTTAGATACAATTGAGCTTGGGCCAACACCAATGGGGCAAATAGCTCACACAATATGGGTAAAATAAGCAAGATATAATCACAAACTGGAGCAGAAACTTCGCTCATAGGAGAAACTTACACAGAAAAACAGCAGAAAAAGAGTGAGGAATTTGGCAAAATGGACAGCGCCATCCCGTCCGGAACGGCCCAAAACCCCAGTCTACAATGTCAAAGTGCTCAAATCCGACCTCGGATGAGTAGTTTACGGCCAAAACAGGCTCCAAAAACCCAAAAAACACACCTGCGGCTGTTCCTCCTCTCTTCTCCACGTTTTTTCTGGTCTTCTCTCTCTTTTTTCAGTTCCCACACTTAGCTTTATTAGCTGGGCACCCTTGGCCTTTTAGATGACCTCAAATGGACCCCGAACAGGCCAAAAACTGACCTCGCAGTGCATAGTTGTCACCTTTTTGCATCATTTGCACACCTGGCACTCAACTTTTTTCCAATAATGCATCTCGCCACCACATGAAGTGGCCCCAAAAAGTGTTCCTAATGATGACCTTTCTGCATAACTCTCACCAGAAAACACCCACGTTGTGTCCGTCCTCATCCGCGTGCAAATATTGACCTCGTTCGCCCTCCTGACGCCACTAGATGCCATCTGACGCACCTGCTGACCTCACGTCGTCGGCCCGCGGATAGCTTCCTTGAGAAGTTTTACGCGCTACCAACTCCTCCTTATTGTAGAAAAAACACACTAGTATTGATAATAGTGAAAATCGTTGCACTATGTACATGCTGTCCTACCTGTACACATGTGGGCCCCACGTAACCACCTGGCTCTGGAAAATGGGCAATTCCTTATTTGATGCACCATGCATGTGTATGTACATATGCGCAATTCCTTGCTCCAAAAAACTCCTGACATAATTTGCCCATCCCCTAGCCTGCTAGATCATTCATGATCAGCAGAAGCAAAGAGAGATATGAGACTCGCCGCATCACAGGGCTCCTCATCCCTCACCAACACTGCTTGATCCACAGATAACTCATCTTGATCCACCATCATCAATCTAGCATGATACAATTTAAGACGCAACCCATTTACCCTTGACTTATGTAGAACACCATCCTGGTTAGCCAGCTGATATGTGCCATTTGGAAAACACTCCACTACCTTGAAAGGGCCTTCCCACTTAATTTGAAACTTCTTTTGGAAGGTGTTGTCCAGCTTACTATTGTAGTGCAAAACCAAGTCATGTATCTTGATACCCTAACTTTTAACTTTTTCATTTATCTTTGCCAAAGCCTTATCCTGCATCTGCCCATAATGCTCCAATGCGCTCATCCGATCCAACTGGACCTCTTGTAACTGCAAGAGCCTCTCTTTGAATGCATCACTAGGCGACCCAAGCAACTTCTCTAACATCTTGACCGCAGGCAACTCTACCTCCACAGGCAATAGTGCTTCCTTTCCATACACTAAATGAAATGGAGTAAACCCTGTACCTGTCTTCACCGAAGTACAGTAAGCCCATAATGCACTAGGCAATTCCAAATCCCAATTCTTTCCTTGGTGCTCTGTCACTTTAGAAAGAATTTGTACCAACTCACCATTGAATCTTTCATTTAAGCCATTACACTGCGGGTAATAAGGAGTGGTATGCTGGTGCCTAATCTTCATCTTTGTGCATAAGAAGTCTAGCAGTTTAGCTCTAAATCCTGGCCCCTTATCTGAAAGTAGCTCTAATGGCACCCCAAACTTGCAACATATTTCATCATACACAAATTTTTCCACATCCTTTGCAGTGATCTGTTTTACTGCTATAGCCTCTGCCCATCTAGAAAGATAGTCCACTGCCGTCAAAATATAGCTTTTGCCCCTGCTTGTGATAGGTAACAAGCCTATTGCATCAATCCCCCACTTTTCAAACACATCAAACGCCATAATGGTTTTTCGTAGCTCTGGCTTCAACACTCTCTTCCCAAATGCTTGACACCTATTGCAAGACCTACACCAATGGTGAACATCCTTGTGCAAACTAGGCCATACATACCCCTCTTGCAAAATCTTATGCAAGGTGATCTTTAGAGCAAAATGGCCACCACATGCGCCTTCATGATTCTCTTCCAACACTCTGTAAAGCTCCTCCCGCCAAGGTACACGTCTCAACACGAGATCAGCCCCTTTCATGTATAAGACATCGCCAATCAATTTGTACCTGTATGCTCTACGCACAAAGCCATACTTCTTAGACTTCTGAATCTCCTTTGGAATGATTCCTGTTAGCAAAAACTCCTCTTCTTGAGCCAAACTTTCCCGGCCATGATAAAGAGGTAAATTGGTCCTCAACACGAATAGCTCCCCAATCATGCCTTGAGCTGCTTCATGTGCCTCTCCATTTAAATCACGTTCAATGTGTTTGATGCTCCATGCTTCAAACTTTTTTAACAGGCCTTTAATTCTAAAGCACATTTCCTTCAATGAGGTGTTCTTGCTCTTCCACACACCCAGCACTTGCTTCACCACTAACAAGGCCACCTTTTATGCTCAACCTTCGAACCCCATGCTTCAAACAAATGTGTAATCCTGCTTCCAATGTAGCATATTCAGCCTCATTGTTACTATGCGCATCCAATTTGAACCCTCTCTTGCATACTAGCTTCCCCTCTGGATCATAAAGTGCTATACCCCCTGAAGCTGCATTGTGGCTCTTTCTGTATGAACCATCAAAGAACAACACATGTGCATGGCTGATCTGTGGCACTTCTTCAACTACCTTTCTCACCACCTCTTCCTTAACAATAAGGGGATTCTCCTTGTAGGTCAACAAATCAGCTAGGGTAGCCCTTGTACTATCTTCCACTAGAAAAGAGAACTCAAAATCTTGCAGCTCAATTACCCATTTCTTCACCACATTTGACATGTTAGTACCATTAATTAACTGTGGCAAAAAGGCATAACTCGTCAAGAAAACAAAAGGGCGTGGTAGCAAGTAATGACGAAATCGTCGACAAGCAAATATTACACTGGCCATCACTAGCTCTACTTCCGATAACTTTCTCTCCGCTACCAACTTCACTCGGCTTGCACAATACACTGGCCTCATATAATGGCTGCCCTTCCCCTTTTGCAATAGCATGGCTCCAATGGCATCATCCCCTACTGATGGATTTACATAAAAAACATTCTCCCAATCAAGAGCCCGCATGGCTGACAACCCCCCTAACACCTCTTTCACCTCTTGAAACACTTCTTCACACTTGTCATCCCATTGCAATGGATCATGCTTTGCCACTTGCTGTAATGGATAAAGAAGCTACGAAGACAATGGAATAAACCGTGCCATGTACTTCACTTTGTGTATAAAGGTTGCCAATTGCTTCGTACTCATAGGTGATGGAAGAAGAATAATAGACTTAACCTTGTCTGGATCAGCCTCAATGCCATTTTCTGACACCATATGGCCCAATAACTTCACCCTTGGCTGTGCTAGATGACATTTCTTTGGATTTAGTTGTCCTCCACATTCATCATATCGAGCCAATACCATCTGCAGCTTCTCATGGTGATCAGCCCTACTGCTATAGACACAAAAGTCATCCATAAAAGCTTTAACACAACTACCAATGAATGGTTCCAACACCCAATTTGCTCTCTCTTGATAGAAGGAAGGTCCATTTGACAACCCAAATGGCAATACTGTGTAGCAATAGCAGCCCCATGGCGTAATAAAAGTTGTCTTTGTGCGGTCTTTAAGAGCAATCTTCAATTGAAAATAGCCTGAAAAACCATCACACACACTGTACCTCTCATAACCTGCCACTGAATCCAAGATCTGATCGATGAATGGAAGAGGATATGGGTTCTTCTTAGTGGCTGCGTTTAAGGGTTTAAAATCCACACAAATTCTCCACTTCCCATCCTTCTTTGGACTGACTACAACTGGACTCACCCATTCTGTGGTCTCCACTGGAACTATGAACCCTGCCTTCAATAACTTGTCCACCTCTACCCGCAAGGCTTCCATTTGCTCTTGACCCATTTTTCTTAGCCTTTGCCGCACTGGCTTAGCACCTTCTTTCAGCTCTATATGCATCTCTTCACCCTTGAACCCTCTGATCTCTTCATATGAAGTAATGAACAAATCAGGAAAACTAGCCAGCATATGCAAAAATATATCCTTCTCCATAGCTGAGAGGTCTCCACTAATCATTTGCGTCATTAATTTCTGCTTCTTTGACAACTCAACCTTGGTTTGCATCAGCCCTTCAATCACTTCATAAGGATCTTCACTTTCATCTTCAACCTCATTCGGAAATGCAACTAAACCAATCTCCTGGATTTCTTTGTCCATCAAAAGAAATGCAACATCAGCATCCTCATCACTGCTGGTAGTGCTATCACTGTCCTCATCTGTCACCGTGGAAGAGTCTTCATCACTAGACTCATCCTCATCTTCATAAAGCTCCTCTAATCGTTTCCTTCTATCCATATTATAAAGCTTCTTGGTACCCGTCTTTCCATAGAGGCTAATCGTACCATGTCGCCAATCTTGAACAGCTCCCACTGCACGTAACCATGGTCTTCCTAGTATAATAGGATATGCTCCCAACCCTGCTGGCATCACATGAAAATCAACCACTGCCTTTGCATCATATGCCTCCACTTCTAAGCTCTTTACAACACCTAAGCATTTTACTTTTTGATGGTTTGCCAATCTGATCCGAAACCCTGACACCCCAGCCACTGTGAGACCCATCTTCTCAACGCATGAGTGTGTTATGACGCATATTTGGGCTCCACCATCCACATAACCTTGTCCCAAATTTTCCCTTTTATGCCACACATCTACTATTGGACAAATGTCTGGTAGCTCGTCCATTGCCAACACCTTCACTGAACCTCTCTCTGGCTCTTTCTCCATTGGGTTAACCATCCTCTTCCACTGTCGCTTTAGCTTAGGCACCATCTCTATAAGCTGCCCAAAAGTAACATCTGCCTTCCTGCTCGTCAGATCCTCCTCAAGTCATAGCTTAATTGCCCATCCCCTAGTGGAAAATCTGAAACATGAAACTTTCGACGAGCTCTCCTTTTCCTCTTGGCCTTGACATCCTCGCCTTCATGGCTCTTTCCTTTCTTCTTACTAGGACCTGGGGCACTTCTTCCTTCCTTATCCTCTGTGGTCCTCTTCCCAATAGGCATCACTAATGTATCCTCTAGCTTTGATGCCTTCTCCAAGGTGACTACACTTAGCACTTTTGTCTTTCCCTTTTCCTCCTGGGTCAGTCCACTGGTTCCTTCGTCTCCCTTAATTTCGATGCCATAATCATTTGACCTAGTTAGCACCTGTCTTGGCAATGGATACATGTCTCCCCCCATCCTTGGTGGCTTATCACATTGCGGGCTGATGTGACCCAACTCTCCACAATTATAACATGTGGGCGTCTGCCTCCAAAACCTACCATTGCTTTGTCCAACACCATTCCTAGGCCTTTCTTCACCTCCTTGCTGATTTGCAAACCTCCCTCGACCTCGATTATTTCCCACTTGACCTAGCATGTTTAGGCTGAGATTCTTCATCAAATCTACCATTTGCCTCATGTCTTGCCTTAGCCCATCATCTTGCACTGCTGTAGTGACCACTGCTGGCATAACCTGAGTAGTAACAGGAACCACTGGTTCATGATGAACCCCTGACATGCGCCCTTGTAAAGACTCTATAGGCTGAAATTCAGACCTCATTGGCAAAGACTCCACCCCTAACTGGCTCATTTTCCTCAGCTTCCACTCTTTGTTCCTTGCTACCTCTAGTGCATCCTCATATGTCCTAGGCTTCTTTAGCTCCACTCTCCAACGTATATTCTCCCAAAGACCAGCCAAGAACCTGTCCTTCTTCATCATGTCAGGCGGGGGTACCTGTGGTGCTAAAGCCTTGCACATTCGCTCCCATGCCAATGAAAACTTACGTATGTACGCATCTACTGGCTCACCTTCCTTTTGCACCAAAGCCTGTACTTCTTGCCACACCTTGTCAGGATCTTCTATCTTCACAAACTCCACTTCCAACCCATGTCGTAGATTGTCCCAACTCAACCTTACAGGTGGATCAGCCACACGCAACTCCTCTTCAAATGCTTTAGACCAAACTCGTGCATCACTCTTCAAACAAATTTGGAGAAGGCGTAACATTTGCGTAGGGTCATGAATCTGGTTGCTAATGCAGGCAACCTCCATCTTTTCCAAAAATTCTTCCACATCTTCATCACTTCTTCCATGAAACTCCGGATAAGAGAAAGCCATGGCTACCCAAATTATGATGCTTTGAGAACCCCTTCGAACACACGTGCAAGAACCCAAAACTTTTCACTACCCAATCCCCAGAAACTTCAATGGAGATCAACTTTAGATAAGGACAAACACATGCACATCAAATGAGTTTTCATAGTTAATCATCGGAATGACAACAGGCAAAGGACATTCCAGGATCTCTCTCAATCTTCTTGGCCCAAACATAAAGACTATGCGCTGCTGGAAAAAGATCTTCCTGGACACATGAACATTAATCTGAATTCTTTGAGTTAAATGAAAAGGAGTGAACTGAGGGCCATTTTGATCATCCATTAAAGCCAACCATGAAGCTCCCAAGAAGGCACACCTGACTCAACCTCTGATTTTGCCAAAATTTCAGCAGCATAACAGCATAAATGGCTCAAAATACCAAAAAATGAGCCATCATAACTTGGGAAAATTTCGACAGAGTTTCCCCAGAAGTAGAGCAGTAGGAACCCAAAATATAGACTGTCTATGTATGCATAAACTGTCAACAATAGAACCCGAGCATCAAGTAGGACTCACTAGTACATAGCCTATGGCGAGGTCACAAAAAGGGTGCTCCAGCTACCTGTATCACCGAAAGGATCTCCACATTTGAGAATCCCCCAGCTCAATAGAAACCTCACGCTATCGACCCTCACACGAAGGCTAATGCAAATCGCATATAGTCAAGTCTCAGAAATGACTATCTTCCAGACCAAGTCTTAGAAATGGCTGGGACTGCCAAATACAACCAAGTATGGCTCCACAAATGCGTACAATGGCAGTTTCCACAAGTAACGTACAATCCAGCAGACAATGCGCTCAAATAGGCGCCAAGTGATGCATACCCACAACAACTGCAAGTGACATCACTGCTAGTATATCACTGTATTCCAGCTACCTGTACCTGTGTGAATCACCTGTACCTGTACCTGTACCTGTAACGTGTAACCTGTAACCTGTAATCTGTCACTTGTAATCTGCAACCTGCAACTGTAATCCCGAAGCTCGAAGCTCGAAGCTCGAAGCAGAAGGTACTCGAAGAAGATCCTCCGTGGGGGCGCCAAAAGAATGTGAGCGGGATGAAAACACACACAGCGCCTCTATAACGACCCGACACACACTCTTAGGAAGATACACACACACACACTATGGGGCACCACTCGGCTTACACAACACACCTGGCCGAGACAGGGAACACACCTCTGGAGTGAGAGGAGAGAGACTATCCACTTGCCCACTCCACACAGACACACACACACACACACCCAAAAAACTCAGCTCAAAAGAGGAGAATTTCTGATGTTTAGATACAATTGAGCTTGGGCCAACACCAATGGGGCAAATAGCTCACACAATATGGGTAAAATAAGCCAGATATAATCACAAACTGGAGCAGAAACTTCGCTCATAGGAGAAACTTACACAGAAAAACAGCAGAAAAAGAGTGAGGAATTTGGCAAAATGGACAGTGCCATCGCGTCCGGAACGGCCCAAAACCCCAGTCTACAATGTCAAAGTGCTCAAATCCGACCTCGGATGAGCAGTTTACGGCCAAACCAGGCTCCAAAAACCCAAAAAACACACCTGCGGCTGTTCCTCCTCTCTTCTCCACGTTTTTTCTGGTCTTCTCTCTCTTTTTTCAGTTCCCACACTTAGCTTTATTAGTTGGGCACCCTTGGCCTTTTAGATGACCTCAAACGGACCCCGAACAGGCCAAAAACTGACCTCGCAGTGCATGGTTGTCACCTTTTTGCATCATTTGCACACCTGGCACTCAACTTTTTTCCAATAATGCATCTCGCCACCACATGAAGTGGCCCCAAAAAGTGGTCCTAATGATGACCTTTCTGCATAACTCTCACCAGAAAACACCCACGTTGTGTCCGTCCGCATCCGCGTGCAAATATTGACCTCGTTCGCCCTCCTGACGCCACTAGATGCCATCTGACGCACCTGCTGACCTCACGTCGTCGGCCCGCGGATAGCTTCCTCGAGAAGTTTTACGCGCTACCAACTCCTCCTTATTGTAGAAAAAACACACTAGTATTGATAATAGTGAAAATCGCTGCACTATGTACATGCTGTCCTACCTGTACACATGTGGGCCCCACGTAACCACCTGGCTCTGGAAAATGGGCAATTCCTTATTTGATGCACCATGCATGTGTATGTACATATGCGCAATTCCTTGCTCCAAAAAACTCCTGACAACGGTTACCCTAAGCCAATCACCCACCGAGTTATGCCTTTTATCTACCACATATATTATCTCTTTGGTTTTTATAAAATCTTTGAGAAGCTAGCCACAAATAGGTCACTATCAAGAACATAACAGTTCTTAGCCTTCCACATATTACTAAAGAAACAATATCTAACAATCTAAGTATAGATTAGAAGTGCAAACTTCAAAACTGTTTGCCACCAAGGCACGGATCCTTCTTGGAAAACCCTATCCATTTACACATAATTCTTGCAAGGCCTCGCCGGGCATTCCATGAAAAGGTGGACGAGGTCTTCGCAGCCAATCTACACCCTGAACATCTATCGGACCCGATACCACGTGCTTGAATCTTGACACCTGTCGGCAATGTCCCCATAGTACCTTCAACAAAACAATCTTCATAGAATGAGGCCACTATGGATTCCAAATGTTATTCATGACCTCAACCCATCGAGCCTTTGACCATTGCTTCTTCCAGTGCTTGTTTAAAGAGGAAAATCAATCATCCTCGTGTAACGCTTGGTAAATACCCTTGATTTGGGATTTAGAGAATTGGCTACTCATGGCCCATTTCCAAGATTTCCACTCAAAAGTAGATTCACAGGTTGACATCAGAATATATTCCAGGCCTTCTATATCCCTGTTGACAAGTAGCTTCCTAGTACCACTAAGTTGAAATTGGGCAGCCACCTAGTCAAAGGATTTCTAGCACTTGCTATTTCTATCCCAGTAATAGCAAGTTGGCTCAACCGCTTTAGTCATGTATTGTTCATCCTTCTTGCATTTTCTCTCCAATAAGGGACCAAGATTATCCCAACAACTTTAGACATCCATGGGGACCAGTGTGAGATGGAGTTATGGAAGTAGATTCTGGTTGATTCATCCCATTTTAGTGCCCATGTTTCTCTAAAGAACTTTTGCACAAGCTCTCTCGTGATGCCACTCAGTCTTATGCTAGACCACCTCAGGGCTAATAGTTTTTCGTGCACCTCCTTCCCTTTCCACTAACCACCTTCATAGAAAAGGTTTTCCTTGTTTATCATATCCTTGGTCATGGTGGCCTAAGACTACGCAATAAAAGATAACCAAAAAAAAAGTCACAATTTTCTTTTGGAGGGTCGGGTTGAGGAGCGCAGAGATGGTTGTTTCCTGTAGCTCACTGTGTGCCCTCGCACATTGGGGGGGCCCTAGGAGGCCGTTGTTGGGGTGGGGTATAGTCATCTTGTGTGTATGCGGAGATGTTCTCTACAAGGCCATGAAGGACTAGTCCCCGAGAGGGGGGGCTCTGATGCTCAGCGCAGGCTCTGTTTCTCTCCCTCTTTGTTGGCCGACAACCATGTTTTTTGGATCTAGGTCTGTTGGGCAATTCCCGCCGCCCCCCCCCCCCCCCCCTCGTCACTATATGGCACGGTTCTAGGCCAGAGGGGATCTAGGGCCCAAATTTGGGGGCACGAGGCGGTTTTAATCTCCGCCGTCGTATCACAAAGTGAACTAGGGGTGAACTAGGGGTGAACTAGGGGCGCCTAAACTAGGGTGTGATCATGTGTCATGCCAACATGGACATTGACGCGCGCTAGCGTGGTGGTAGAGCATTCGTGTGGCAACCGAGACGTTCCAGGTTCGACCCACACCCCACGAGGCAGGTGAACTAGGGGTGAACTAGGGGGGGGGGGGGGGGGGGGGGGGGGGGGGTGAACTAGGAGTGAACTTGGGGCGCCATTTTTGCCCCGAGTTCACCCCTAGTTCACCCCCAGTTCACTGCGTGATCCGACGGCCGAGATTAAAGCCGCCTCACACCCCCAAATTAACTTGGGCCCTAGATCCCCTCTGGCCTAGAACCGTGCCATATAGTGACGAGCCCCCCCCCCCCCCCCCCCCCCCCCCCCCCCTTTTGATGGTGGAAAATAGTGTGCTCTACATCAACGGTGCAGCCTCATCCAGCCTTGGTGGTTGGATGTTTGGCTACATGTTGCGTTGGGTGGATCATTCTCGGTTTGCTGCTTTGTTGCCACTTGTGCTCTGGTTGTTGCTTGGGTGATGGGGACTTTGGGCCCCATCCCTTTTTGGCTTTATGCGGATTATATGATTTCTTTTGACTCTACATCGACCTTGTATCGCTTGGAGGAAGGTCCTTCATGTGGTAGGTGGGCTCCTTTTGTGGCATCCCTTGTAGAGTCTTTTCTTGATATGCTCGTATAATTTTGTGGGATGTCTCCACTTTTTGCCAGATTTATGTGTTGTTGAATATCTCAATGGTGCTAGATATGATCTATTCGGTTGGTCTGGTCATGTTACTTCGATGACAAGCATCATGTTGAGCATTGGTACCTTTGTAATTCTTTTTGTTATGCAACATATATCTACTACTCACAATTGTTAGTACTGCCAAAAAAAAAAGTTTTTTTTTCAAAACTCAGAATGGTGAGTATATTATATTGACAACCACAAAATAATTACATAGTCTTGGCATGCTTGTACCGAGCCATGACATCTCTAGGAGGTCACTGATTATATCAGCTAATGGGGGAGCCACCCCGTGAACAACATAGTGTCTTTATCTTCACGAGTTGATTAAAGCAATGACAATTCACATGTTCCATTCATCAGAGTTCTTATGTTTTCCAAGGGCTAGGATCGACCCATGCTTTCTTCTATTTTAATATGCCAACATGAGCTTTCACCTTGATTGTTTTAGAATGTCAATATGACACATCGCCTTACTCTCTTCTAAGCTTTCTTTCTTTCTTTTAACCCTTTTGTGTTGTATTTTCTTTTGAGGATACCCCAAACACGAGCAAATATTTCCGAGCAACACCATATTCGAGCAAGTATGAGTGTCAATTCTATCGAAATCTACTACATATTACTATAGCAAAACACAAAAACTCTAATTGTGTGACGCAAAATAATATGACAAGGTGGACGAGGATATTGACGGGATGGAGAACACAACAAGGTAGCCCCCCTCTCCCAAAATCATCTATTCTATATAATAAGAACATACGGATTTTGAGGGGCATGTGGTTGTCTTTGGAGCCTCCCGCCCTCCGGCTTCTCGGCGTGCTCTCCTAATAATGGGTCCACGCTTGTTGTCACAGCTGCAACTCCATGTTATTACAACTATTCCACTGCCAACCTAACTTTTCACTTCCATGACCCAAGGTGGTGTTTTTGTTTCCGGCTTTTAAAAAAGTAAAAAACCTTTAAGCGGAAAAGAGTAGAGATTTATGGATAGAATTCAGAGGTATTTGCATTAAATCCACTGAAAAGGTCTTAGATTGTAGGTATTATGGCTGTTACTTATACTTAATCAGGAGCCGATAAAGTTTTGAAGGTGGAATTACACTAAACCTATCTTTTTAGAGAGAGAGAGTGGGATCAATAGCCATCTCTCTCTCTCTCTCTCTCTCTCTCTGTCCCTCTCTCTCTCTCTATCTATATATATATATATATATATATATATATATATATATATATATATATATATATATATATATATATATATATATATATATATATATATATATATATATAATATATAGATATATATTTCTATCGCTGTGTGAAGGACTAATTTAAGACTTCTAGTTTTCATCAAAGACAAGACTTTGTTCTTCAAGTTCCATAAGACACAAAGGGAAAAATTGTGGAAACATTCATAGTTTAATCCAATAAACTCCCTACCAATAAACAACCATGAAGCAATCTATACAACATATCAATGGCCGACATTTTGATATACATTGGACAGAACACCAAAAAGATAGAATAATATCGATTAGCATCGCAACAAAATAAGCATCGGATATATTACGGCGAAGGTACTATGTAGCTATTCCAAAAATACTTTCTAATCTCAAAAACTCTAGGATGACACTTGTTGAGAGGCACATGTCAAAAACTGACTCTGAATAGCTAAGTCGGATTTTGACTTATCGGATATTTACTGAGCTGTATTTTGCTAAGTCGGAAGTCACTGTATTTCAGTTGCAGTCTGCTGAATGTCTTGTGACTGGGTAGTTAAGTCGGATTTATCTATATAAGTGGGGAATGTATCTGCGCACGGGGTATCTGTTCTCTGATATGAATGTGATGATGATGGTGCAGTGCAGCGACTATTCAGTGTATTTTCTGCTTACTCTGATATTTAGAGTAGTCATGTTTACTGTGTCTGAATTGTTGTTAATGAAGTATGGTGGAGTAGATGGTTATTATTGCTGTGTATGATGTTCATGTGTTGACCTAACCCACAACACATTTGGCGATCCTACTGGGTTAACGTTTATTTTCAAGTAATGATGCATGTCAGAGGGAGACAGGAGAGTAGGAAGAGTGTACTACACAAGGGCTCAAGCACAGGCTGGAAACATTGATCCATTTAACTATGATCATGACAATCAGCAATCACCCGATGCTCAGGGGCAGCAACCTGTAGACCAAGGAGGGGTAGGATCAGGAGCAGCAGGAGAAGAGAGAGTGAGGCAATTTATTGGAGCTTTATTCCTGGCAAGGAGAACCACCAGGAGAAGGATCCAGTTTGACCCACTTCAGGGGGCTACCAGGCAAAGACCTAGGAGACCACCACAACCCATTCCAATGGCTCAACCACCACCCAACCCAAAGGTCAAGGCAGCCAAGTTTAGAGCAGGGAGTAAGGAAGATGCTGACTGTCATGTGGCACAGTTTGAAACTAAGTGGCAGGCAAGTGGCTATCAGGTGATGTATGCTGATGGAGTAAAGATGGAACAGTTTGCTGCCACATTGGAAGGAAAGGCCATGAGTTGGTTCAGCCAATATGGCATTGCACATTTTGCTACTTATAATGCTTTGAAGCAGGCATTTCTGCAGAGATTTAGAAAGGAGAAGACTCCGACTGATGTCCTGAGAAAACTCAGAGACATTAAGCAAAATAAGATGCTGGTTGAAGACTATGCACAGAAGTTCAGAATTTTAGTAGAAAGATTGCAGGGGAATGAAAGACCCACTAATGAAATGTTAGCAGGTTATTTTTTGAAAGGATTGAGAAGCAGCTTAAAGGGAGCAGTAGCTAGCATTGATATTGCTGGAGGTCTGGATGACCTTGTTACTGCTGCTGCAAGGGTGGAGAAGAGACTTGGAGACTTGGCATGACCAAAGCAAAAGGAAAAGAAGACAGTGACTCAGATTCAGAAGAAGCATCTGAAGACACAGATTCCAGTGGGAACTCAGATTCAGACTCACCATCAGACAATGATGAGGAAACAGAAAAAAGAAAGAAGAAAAAGAGCAGTAAGAAGAAGAAAGTTAAGCAAAAGCAGAGTATTGAGCAAGATTTGGTAGGCAAACTTAAAAAGTTTGGTTATTCTGTTGTAGCACCTAAAGAAAAAGTGTATTGTAACATTTGTGAAAGGGATGGACATAGTACTGCTAGCTGTTGGTATAATCCAAAGAATAGAGGGCAGACAGCACCTAACATAGGAAGAGGAAGACCAGAAATTGGAGCAAATCAAGCAGTACCATTTAGGGGAAGACCACCATTTCAGAGGGCAAGACCTCCTAGACCTCCTTGGAGAGAGCAGGAGAACAATAATAATAGGAGACCCTGTGTGTACTGTGGTGCACCAGATCACTGGGTAGGTCCCAATTGTGCTTTATGGGTGAAGCATAGGGAAGAAAGGGGAATGCCCATTGTGAGATATAATCAGCCCAATCACCCTGAAAATCAGCAACAGCAGTAGCAGCAAAATCAGCCAGCAGCTCAGGCAAATGTAATCTTGTTTGATGTGTTTTCTCAGGATAAGCAGATGCAAGATACTGACCAAGAACAGGAGTAGCAAGGGAATGAAGAGGAACATCAATGGGCTTGTGACTGTAACCAATGTGTGCAGGAGGATCATGTTGAAGTTCTAGCAGTGACTAGGTCTAAGGATAAAGCACCTTTGGATTGGAAGGAGCAAAAAGGGGTAAGAGACCAGGTTACAAAAAGGATTGCCAAACACCAGGCAAAGCAGGTGGATATTGAGGATGACCCAAGAGAAAAGGAAGAGCAGAATAAAGGGAGTAAGGAGATGGAAAATAAACAGGATAAGGATTGGTTTGAAATACTTATTAGCTCACCTCTTCAATTATCTTTGGATCAGTTGTTGCAATTGGTTCCAGCTTTCAAAGACAGATTGTTCAGAAAGCTGCAGAACCTGAATGGACTTGGCACAATGGACAGGCAGTTTTATTCAGCAGCAGCAAATAGAATTGATCCAGCAGATGTGGACTTTGTGGTACCAGTTATTAAAGTACACTTTCTTGGAGAAAATTTTGATGATGTGTTATTGGATGGAGGCTCTGGGGTGAATATTTTACCAGAGGCAGTGTACAAAAGAATGGAGTTGGGAGCTATGGCTCCAGCACCTTTTCAGGTGAAAATGGCAGACCAATCTAGGGTACAACCTTTGGGAATTCTCAAAGCACAGGAAATTCAGGTGTCAGGATTATCCTTTTTTGTTAATTTTGTGGTACTCAGAATGTCAGACTCAGCAGCTGCATATGAAATGCTATTAGGAAGGCCTTGGTTCAGATTGGCTAAAGTAAGACAGGACTGGGGAGAAAATGTTGTCATATTGAAAAAAGGGAAAAAGAAAGTAACCATACCTATGAGGGGAAGGAAGATGGTTCCATTAAGTGAGAAACCACTGTTTGCTCAGACTATTAATTTTGCTGATGAGGTCACAGATGACCAAGAGGAAGAGTTCTTGAAGGCCAATCCAACTGTTGTACCTGTGTTTGAAGTAGATGTGGAAAGCATGTTACAGCAGGGTAAGAAACAGGATGAGCCAGATACAGGTTTAGCACAAGGACAGACAGTGCAGGGTAAGGAACTGTTACAGTTGGTGGACCAGAAATATGCTATGTCTGATAAGGAACAGATTCAGCAGGAAGAAAAGGAGGCCAGGGATATGGCTGAGACAATCTATGAAAAGAAGTTTGGGGCATCAAGCAGGGTAGAAAAGGAGGAGCTTCAGGAGCTAAATTTTGAAACAGAGGCAGAACCAAGAATGGTCAGAGTGAGTGCACACATTCAAGGGGAATTTCTGGCACAGCTGTTGCAATTATTGGTTGATTATAAGGATTTGTTTGCTTGGGATTATTCTCAGGTGAGAGGCATTGACCCAGCACTACATCAGCATAGGATTAATTTGAAAGAGGGTGCAAAACCAATTGTGCAGCAAAGATATAGAATGAATCCTAACTTTGCCAAACAGGTGAAGGAGGAGCTTGATAAGCTCCTGGCAGTAGGGTTCATTAAACCTGTACATGAAGTATCATGGTTGTCTCCTATACTGGTTGTGCCAAAGAAAAATGGAGCTTTAAGAGTATGTGTGGATTATAGAAAATTGAATGCAGCAACCATTACTGATCCCTTTCCTATGCCATTTTGTGATGCTGTGTTGGATGCAGTAGCTGGTCATGAAATGTACAGCTTTTTGGATGGATTTTCTGGTTATAATCAGATTAGTGTTGCTGAGTCGGATCAGCATAAAACAGCTTTTATAACTGAATGGGGAGCCTTTGCCTACACAGTGATGAGTTTTGGGTTAACCAATGGACCACGTTCATTTAATTTTGTTGCTCATAAGGTGTTTGAACCTTACTTACAGGACTTTATGAGAGTCTTTGTGGATGATTTCTCAGTGTTTGGAAAGAAGGATAAAAAGGATAAACATCTGCTACATCTGAAGCTCTGTTTTGAAAGATGCAGACAATTCAGGATGGCTCTGAATCCTTATAAAAGTGTAATTGCTGTGAGGAGTGGAATACTTTTAGGACATGTGGTGTCAGAAGCAGGAATGGCTATAGATGTCAAGAAAATAGAAGCCATTCAAGCAGCACCAGTTCCTACCAATGTTAAAGAGTTAATGAGGTTTGTTGGACAGACAAAGTGGCACTCCAAATATTTGAGGTATTTGTCTAATGTATGCTTGCCATTAACTCAATTAACAAAGAAGGATGTGGCATTTGTATGGGATGAACCTCAGCAGAAATCATTTCAGATGTTGAAGAAAATGATATCAGTAGCACCAATTTTGCAGCCACCTGATTGGTCATTGCCTTTTCATGTGTTTTTTGATGCGTCGGATATAGCAATAGGAGCTGTACTGATGCAGGAGAAGGAGAAGGGATGGTTCAGACCTGTGTACTATGCAAGCAGGGTTCTCACAGGTGCAGAAAGAAACTATCCTGTGACAGAAAGAGAAGCTTTAGGGATGGTATATGCATTGAATAAGTTTAGGCATTACTTGTTGGGGAACAAGATAGTTTTTCATGTTGATCATCAGGCCTTGTTGTATTTGATCAAGAAGCCACTTCTTACTGGAAGGCTTGCAAGATGGATGTTGTTATTGCAGGAGTTTGACTTTCAGATTGAGCATACTCCTGGGAAGGAGCATGTAATTGTAGATTATCTAAGCAGGATTGAAACAGGTGAAGCACCTACTGGGGTAGATGATGCACTTCCTGATGCTCAGTTGTTTGATGTGCAGACTGCTGTGACTGAGTCTTGGTATGATCAATTGCTGATGTTTTTGACTGATGGAACTATACCAAGGGAGTTCAATGCTGATCAGAGAAGAAAATTTGCACTGAAAACCAGACCCTATTTAGTTATTGCAGGGGCACTATATAAGAAAGGCATTGATCAAGTGATAAGAAGATGTGTACCAGAATTTGAGCAAAGTGCAGTCTTGCAGGAAGCACATTCAGGCACAGCAGGAGGGCATTTCTCTGGAGATACTACAGGGAAGAAGATTTTGCAGGCTGGATTATGGTGGCCTACAGTTTTAAAGGATGCACATGATTATGCCAAAAGATGTGTAATTTGTCAGAAAACAGGTCAACCTGATTCAAACAGGGATAGGATGGGGGATCATCCTATTTTGCCTTTGGAACCTTTTCAAAAGTGGGGTTTGGACTTTGTAGGACCTGTCAAACCAACTTCCAAGAGGGGATGCAGATACATTTTAGTGGCTACAGATTATTGCACTAAGTGGGTAGAAGCAGTAGCATTGAAGGATAATAAAGCTTCAAGTGTGGCCAGATTTCTTTATCATAACATTATGACCAGGTTTGGGTGTCCAGTGGAGCTGGTAAGTGACAGAGGAACTCATTTTCTGAATGAAGTAATTTCAGAGCTAACAAGGACACATATGATTATGCACAAGAAGTCTACAGCATATCATCCACAGGCTAATGGTCAGGCTGAGAGCTCTAACAAAACACTGGTAAGGATTTTGAAAAAGATTGTGACAGAGAATCAGAAGGATTGGGATGATAAGTTGGATTCTGCCTTATGGTCCTTTAGAACAGCTTTCAAAGTCACTACTGGTATCACACCATTCAAGCTGGTGTATGGGCTGGAAGCTGTGGTTCCTATGGAGTTTGTGGTACCAAGTTTAAGAGTCTCAGCAGAGAAGCAGTCTCCAAAGTTGTCAGTACTACACAGGAACAAATATCTGATGCAGCTGAAGGAGGATAGGTTGGTAAGCTCTTACATTACTGAAGTCTTACAAAGAAGAAGACAAGCATGGGTGACCAAGAATGTGAAGTTCAAGATCTTTCAGGTTGGAGATTGGGTAATGTTGTACAACTCTAAGCTGGGACCACATCCTGGTAAATTGTCATTGAGATATCAGGGACCATATCAGATTGTGCAGGATAAAGGACAAGGGACATTCATCATAGCTGATGTGTTTGGTACAAGAGTGGAAAAGGCAGTTAATGGTTTCAGGCTGAAGAAATTTCAGGGAAAGCCACCTCATTTGGACTGGCCAAGTGTAGCCTGCATAACTGTAATACCCTTACAGCCAGGAGATTCAGAATCAGCAAAAGGAAAAGGAAAAATGCTGGTTTGCATGGATTTGAGGAGGTCTTTTCATAGTATCCCATATAATTCATGGGTTGGAGGAAGTAGGCAGTTCCAAAGTGCACATCTGATTCAACATTGCAGATGTTGGAAGAGTACCTGTGTCGGAACTGACCAAGTCGGAATTTTTAATAAGAAATTATTAGGCCGGACTAATAACTTCGGGGAGTGTGCTGAAAAGAAGTTTCGTAGCACTTCAAGGATACTGGGTGGAGATATGTGTGCATGGTGCAGCGAGTATAATCATACATGCAACAAAAGTTTAGTACACATGCAGCAGCGTGGAGCATTCGGGTTTTCGCTTGAAGAAGCTTTATTCAGTCCTGCCATGCCGAAAGCAAAGCAATTGATGGCCATGCAACCACAGCCTGATGAGGAGCAGACCGAAGGTTCGGGGCGACGTTTGAGAAGCAAAGCTTTGCCTATGCGGCTTGACGTTAGCAGTGCAGACGAAAATAGTGACTCTGCAGAAGAGGAAACGCCAATGCCGACTCCTGTGTCAGAAGGTAAGGTGATGCAAACATTAATGGACCCTTTTATGGATTTCAAAGTTGACATAGATTGTCAGGCAGAGCGCAACGCCATATGGTTGCAACAGGTCGGATTGTATGAGTTTGCCATTCTGCCTTGGGAAGAATGTAAAAACAATGTATATGCAAAGTCTCAGTTGGACATACTTAGGAAGACTAAGGGGAGAGTGTCACCGCATGTGGTACTCAATGTGGAGTTGGTGTCTGAGGTATTCAAGCTGCCTTTGCATCCTAATACACCTATTCCAAAGTGTTCAGAGGAAGCACTGAAAAAGGAGTTTGGTCCAAGAGAAGGAGGCAGGCAGTATTACATGTTAAAGAATGTGGCATATGCTAGGAGAGAGCAGCTTAAGTGGTACTTGGAGAGGCTATGCTTTATTGTGAATTTTGATTATATGTCAAAAGAAAACTTTGCACCATTAAGCTATGCAGAGCAGGGAGGAGAAGTGAGCTGGGCTCACTGGGTGTATGAAAAGCTGGCAGCAGAGATTCATTCTTCAGATAAGAGGAAGACACAGGCAAATAGTAGGTTATGTGGTTACTTGTCAGCATTGTTTTTTTTTGCACAGAGAGTACAGAATGGTGAAGCAAGGTGGCCTGTGAAAGCAGAAAAGCTGCTGCAGGAGAAGCAGCAGCCAGTTCAGATTGAGCATCCCATCATGGTGCATTCTGAAAAGACAGGATTTGTGAAGTTTAATGCTAAGCATATGGAGGCTTATGAGGATTTGGTGAAAGCCAAATATACTCCAGGAGAGGCCTTTGAAGAAATCACAGCAAAAATGCAGTTTGCAGAATTTGGCACCATGGATGTTGATTCACCAATGCAGGTAAAAGCAGAGGAAACACCAATAAGGCTTGGTAAGGCTTTCACATTATCCAACAAGAGGAAGAAGTCTGAACCAGTCAGCAGAGTGTTTTCTAGATTAGATTTCAGTACTGAGGAAGTCTCTGTAGTATCAGTAGATACTGGGAAGTTGGACAGTGATAAAGTAGTTCAGATGCTGCAGCAGGTGCAGGAATTTGTGAGGCAGCAGAATAATATGCTGAAGGTTCAGAGTATGCAAGCTGAAAGGAATGCAGAAAAATTGATGGAGTTTAAAGGACAGGTGTCACAGGTGAAAGAGTTTGAAGAGCAGATAGCTATGATAAAAGTAAAGTATGAGCAGGATATGGAGGAAACAGTGGGGAAACAGAAGATGGAGTTAGCAAAAGTGAAGAGATCATTGGGGGAGTTTAAGCAATGGACTGAGAAAGTGGAGGCAGCGGTTGCTTTGGAATTGGAAGACATGGCAAAGAGGAATGCAGAGTTACAGGTCACTGTGGAGATGCAGAGGTTGAGATTGGAACCTTTGCAGATATTAGAGCAACAGATGTTGGCACAAGAGGAAATTAGCTTGAGTGCAGTATTAATGAAAGAAGGAGAAGTGTCTATTCTCAAGCAGCAGTTAGCTTTGGTTGCACAGGAGATGTGGCAAAAGACCAAGGAAAGAATGAGATTTGTCATTAAGTATCCATATGAGGTGTTAAAGGCAAGGTTAGTGCATGAGGTAGAAGCACAATTGTTGAAGGAAGTGGAGGAATTGCAAAAGGAGAGAGACTGTTTGAAGCAGCAGGTTCAGCAGATGGAAGAGAATAAGAGACAGCAGCTTGCAGAGTCAGCAAAGAAAGAGGAGAATTTTACTAATAGTTTTTTGATGCAGGATGTAGCTGAGGAGAAAGTGGCAGAAGAGCAGATTGATACTGAGATTGCAGATAGAGCACAAGAGGTGGAAATGGGAAAAGATGATGCAACAGAATCAGATGCAGTAAAGGAAGCAGAGCTGGTGGATCATAAAGTGAATACTGAGGACCAGAGTAAGGAAGAAGCTGTGCAGCAGAGGGTGGATTCCTGATCAAGGGATATGTGGATCCGGGTCAGATTTCTGCGAAATCTACCACCAGGGCGTGCCATGTGTTGAGAGGCACATGTCAGAAACTGACTCTGAATAGCTAAGTCGGATTTTGACTTATCGGATATTTACTGAGCTGTATTTTGCTAAGTCGGAAGTAACTGTATTTCAGTTGCAGTCTGCTGAATGTCTTGTGACTGGGTAGTTAAGTCGGATTTATCTATATAAGTGGGGAATGTATCTGCGCACGGGGTATCTGTTCTCTGATATGAATGTGATGATGATGGTGCAGTGCAGCGACTATTCAGTGTATTTTCTGCTTACTCTGATATTTAGAGTAGTCATGTTTACTGTGTCTGAATTGTTGTTAATGAAGTATGGTGGAGTAGATGGTTATTATTGCTGTGTATGATGTTCATGTGTTGACCTAACCCACAACAACACTATACATTTCATCTGTTCAACACTCATGGTTTCATAGTCATCCTCACACTTCCCAATACCTGAAATAACTCCACCTTTGACAACGCAGCTTGATGTATGAATTGGTGAGCCTCAGAGTCCAGGCCAAGTACTTGCAGGAACACATAGTATAGATGCTTACATGGCATGTATGTCAGATGCTTGCTTTCCCTTTTCTGAAAACCCTCACATGTGCATCTAGGGAAGTCTGACATTGTCACAGAGTAGTTCACGCCTTTTGCAAGAGACCCTTCTGTGCTTATATAGAAGATATGTGTCTCATTGCACACTACAATCACCTCTTTAAGTAGATCTGCATTCATTGATCTGCCACAATCTATCCGGCTAATAAATTCCTTTGTTAACTTTGAACACCACTTGACAACCTTCCCATCTCTAAATTTTGGACGGAACCCACTTGGTAGTCTATGCTCTCCAGGAACTGAACAACGAACATCTGTTGCATCACTCCCCCCTCCAAGAACAAAGCCATTTTCTTGGAGGAGCTTTGCCTCACTTGGTTGCATATTAGTACCTTGCCCCACCACCCAAACGCCAAGAGCTGGTCCAGGAGGCCCTACCACCATGTCATGGACCTTCCATGTGTGAGTGTTTGTGTTGTTGCAAACCCATATGAATCCTTCCACAATCCCTCCTGGTTGCAATCCATTTGAGGGATATTTCCTTCGGCCCCAAAAGCAAGGAGCAACAACACCCTTTTTGACATCCAAATTACTGTCATTGATGAACCGTCCACATCTGTCCCCTTGGTCTCCAACCACACCAAAACAAGTCATCTTTCTCCCCGGCTATGTTCGTCGTATTGCCCACACTGTCTTTGCAACATTTGTCTCATCGCACATCCCACCATCATTTGCTTCACCATCTGGTTTTTGCTTACCAGCCACGGGTGTCGTGGCTATAACGTACTCGGGCCTGTGGCTATCCTCGTCGAGTAAAACATCTGCATCCACTAAAATATACCTCTTTCTTCGTACACTCTTCTCTTGCACACTTCTAATCATTTATGGGCTAGAAATTCCAATCTCACGCATTGACGAGTGGGTAAGATCCACTAATCTCTTTGCAGCTCCCTTAGATGATGATTCACTTATAAAATGGTCAGCTATGTCTTTGATTCCAGGCCCATGGGCACTATGAATGCCCTTCAAATATGCATTGTACCTTACGCTTTGCAACACTGACATTGCCATGTCACCACAAGCCGCTTCATAAAGACTAATGTGGTTTTTGTACCCGACTGATGCACGCATGCTTGCATGCTTCGATTCAGATAGGTTTGTGGAGGGCACAAATGCACTAGAGTCATCTTGAGAAACAAATCTTCCACCCCAGTGAGGAACCCTAATATCCCACCATGACAACCATGTCTCCAACGATGGAACCTCCCCTTGTACTGCATGTCCTGCTTTCCAAAATCTTCTCAACTCTCCCTTACATACCTCGGCTGCATTATCACTAGGGGCATTCCGCCACTTGTGGCACAAGATCTTATGCTCTTCCTGAGATGATGCATGAATGCACTTGACGGTGTGTCGTACCATGATCTGCTCCCAATGAAAAACACAAGATCTTTCCCTCTTGGGATCAGCCTTCTTAGATCCGCCAAAATAAACTGTGCGTAATTAGCCTTGTCAGCCATGAACCCTCTAAAAATAGGTTTCTCAAAGCCTGCTTCAAGAACCACATTGTTTAGCATTTTCCAAAACTCTGTCTAGGAATATTTATTTTCAACTGTGAATTCACACGATGCAATGGTCAATAGCTCTCGGACAAACGGGTCATAAACGTGTGCAGACATTGTAGGCCAGCCCTGCACTTGGTGAAAATGATCAAAATGTACCCACATCTGCTCCAAATTTCCACCGGGTCGCATCCTATTAACCAAATCAACTCCACTCCCTGGTCCCTTAATGGACATTTTGAATACGTGAGGTTGTTGCCTGTCTCTTAGTTGACCTGGATACAAAACACTTTGAATAAATGGATACCGACATCTAGTCTTGAGATCTAATACTGCTTCCAAGCCTTTAGAACTAATGTTTCTTGATTGCTTTGCCTTTTCTAGACATCTTTCAACTCTTCTTTTGTTAGATAATGGAGTTATTGAGTCTAAGAACTCAGCAAATTCACCATCCCCCAGAGCATTGAGATCATCAACGCTCTCACCAACCAGCCTATCCAATATAACATCTTGAGTAGTGATCCGCTCCAACTGCTTGGCGGTTGTGAAGGGGTCCTTCTTGGCACTCTCTCCCAATATGCAATCTATTTGTAATTCAACTGCTCTACTCCTTCCTTCTACACATGGATGTCTATGTTCTCCTAGATGAATGGCACATCTAGTAGTTTTGTCTTTATCTCTAGGCAAGCAATAGTAAATAACAGCAGGGCAAGTAGCAAGACATTCTGGCATTTAACCATAGTGAAAGCATGTCAAACTGCCATTCTCCTTTTCTAGCAAACCTTTTGTACCACAACAAATCAGACGTCCACGCCATTGGACCTCATTCTGCATATTGGAGCGGAAATAATACAGACATTCATTGTTGAGACACCTGAGATGTCCACAACATCTACTAAATCTTACAACCCCATTAAAAAAATCACTGCTACATGTCACATACTCTGTCCACACATAACTATCATGCTTTTGCTCCATTCCAATCATCCCTGAACCTTTCTTTGAAGGAGGCAATTCATGTGCAACATGGCCATCGTAATAAACAAGAAGCTCATGCACACTAATGACCTCTTTGACCTATTGCGGTGCAACATAAAGATTGCTTTGTAGGGGCATTTTTCGAATAATAGATATGACACTTGTGTGAATTGGAGAAACCTGTTCACCATCCAAGTCAACATCAATGGGTGAAATCCTGCTCCCCTCCATTTTCGTCATAGCACAGCTTGAAGAGACATCTACCTTATAGAACTGATGTTGGTCATGATCTAAATGAAACATCAAGTTCCCTTTACCATCATCAGCAGGCTCCAGCTTTACTTGAGCACCAGATAGTGTCAATGGATTCAAAGAGAACCCTATCCCTTGGAGTTCAAAATGCAACTTAATAGCATCTACACCAACTTCAACCACCCTCTTGTCTGACTGCACAATCAACTTAGTTCCCAATTTGGGCCCATAGATAGTTAGGTGTCTTGCCATAGATAGTTAGGTGAGAGCAGACGAGAAAATGCCAAAATCATAGACGAGAAATACCAATGCAAACTTGAAGTTACTAGAGAAATACCATAGGAATACCAGTGCACGATTAAATAAATGGTCTATAAATACTTCAAAGCTTTTGATTTATAATTTTTTACCAACATGAGAAAAGGATGTTCAGTTAAATGTGACGTTTCGGAATCAGACGTTTCTCGTAAATGATGAAATGTGACGTTTTCAGGTATGTTTCAGAATCAAAAATATATTTCGTTGTCAGTCATATTAAACAAATATGTATAATAAACTTCGTTTTCCGTGTGGGCTCGACGGCCAAATCATCATCGCCACTCGTGTACACAATAAAAAAATCTCTGAATATCTATTAACCTCATAATCTCTGAATATCTGTACACTCGTGAATAAACTTCGTTGTCCGTGTGGGCTCGACGGCCAAATCATCATCGCCACTCGTGACCTCATAAAGATTTTTCAAATTTAATAAACAAAGTATTTTTAAAAATACTTTTGAAATAGCTCTTAACAAACCTAGTATTTTTAAAACAAAGAAAACAAGCTTTGCCTAAAAACTTGACGATTAAAGTGAAATTCAAGCTGTTCAATCACAGAAGAAACCTAAAAACACAGACAAAGAATCTGCCATGCCTCGCAAACCATCAACTTGTAGAGATTCTTCACAAAGGTACACAAGTCCGCCCTCTCTGCACATTTAAAAAAAAATTCGTGCTTCAGTTGGCGTTAAAAGAGGCATACAAAACTGTGCAAAAACAGTCCGCGTTAACCCGAACTATTTTTGCAGAGTTTTAGATACCCCTGTTGCGTCTTTCAGAAGCATTGTTTTTGCTTGGAAGGTACACTAAGGCTACGTTTTCAACCAGCGTTTTTCACAAGACTGCGAATCTGTGAATCTCGTTTTTGTGCGAATCTACGAATCTGTGCGAATCTTGTTTTTCACAAGACTACGAATCTGTGTTGTATCTGTGAATCTCGTTTTTGTGCCTTCACTGTGTTGATATATAGGATTGATTGTCTGAGTCATGTGAACTCACGCCTTCAGGGCTGCGCAGGTCGTAAAATATGGGTGCTCTATTGCAATTTCGTAAATGATTAAAGTTGAGCTGCGCAGGTCGTAAAATATGGTTGCTTTATTGTAATTTTGTAAATGTTTAAAGTTGTGCATTGTAATTCTTTCACCTACACACAATGTAGAGAGAGAGACACTGTGACAGAGAGAATGTATGCCAAATGTGGACATGTATGCCAAATGTGGTGATGTTTCAACTAGGCGGCGTGTTCTTGAGGAACTCCCGTCTCGAAATGTTGTCACTTGGAGTACATTGATTGCAGGATATGTGCAAGAAGGTGAAGCTGATCAAGAACTAGATTGCCTTGAACAGATGCAGCAAGAAGGCATCCTTCCAGATGCGATAACTTATGCTTGTGCATTGAGAGCTTGTGCCACAATCAGGGTTGTCAGAAGGGGGAAGCACATTTATGAGGGCAGGGGCTTTTGCAGAATAACCTTATATTGGACAATGTGCTCGTGGAAATGTATGCCAAGTGCGGTCATGTTACAGAGGCGCGGCGGGTGCTTGAAGAGCTCCCTTTTCGAAATGTTGTCTCTTAGAGTGTATTGATTGCAGGGTACGCTCAAGAAGGTGAAGCTGAGGAAGCACTAAATTGCCTTGAATAGATGCAGCATGAGGGTATCCTTCCAGACATAGTAATTGAAGCAAGTCCAAGGTTTCCATATCAGCTGCAAATATCCATGTCATGGGCTCCTTAGCACCTCATCAAGCAGGCAATCCTAATGTTTTTGGCAACTCCTCATTACTTTCTTGGTTAGAATTTCTATGTATACCACTCGATTCTCTGCTTAACATCCTTTTGAAGGACATTGAAGGCTGAGGTTCCTCAGTGGATGAGATGAGCAGGCTTCTGGGTCAAGAGAAGGAGCAGTGTCGAGGACTATGTTGCCTCTAGATATGGGGATGTCTATGCTGATGCAGTGAGTGAATGATCCCAAGCAAGATATCGATGATGAATGTGAGCATGATGTGTCTTTAATGGCAGAGCTTGAATGGGTTAGTGCAAGTCTTTGGCTGAGATACGCAGAGCTGAGAGCAAGTGTTGACATGTCCGATTGTAAATATTGGTTAAATTGCTTGTTAGACAGCTTAAAAGCATGTATAATGAAGCAACCAAAACTGTGGAAAAACTGTGGAAAAACTGTGAACAGCTTGATATTGGGTCGGTCCATGAGACTGACAATGCACACGATGCGGAAGAGGCATGCATGGAAATTGTTCCTTTTGTAGTGTAGGCTGAGGTTGTGGGTGAGATGGATGTCGAAGATGAAAATAGACTCCACATGCAAAGAGGAGAAGATATATTACAAAAAACCAGAATTCTAAGTTGCTTTGAATGTGCGACCATCCCTCTCTGTAGATTAATTCCATATGCTAGAGTGCGAGGACTAAGGGATGATGTTAGTGGACTCAAAGCTACGTTTGCAAAAGAAGGATACATGCAAGAAAAGGGAGCATTTATTGTGTCTCTTTGGACATGCAAGCAAGAAGATACCTTTGTGTCTGGTAAGCATAATTCTAGTTTGTTCTTGCTTGATTTCGCTTGATGTAGTTATGCTAGCTGGTTAGTCTTATATATGCTTTTCTTAGGATGGTTTGTATGCTCTAAATTTATAGATGCCATTAAAGATTCTTGGGATCCAATTTGGATGGAGGTAAATGAAGATTTTGAAAAAGAAATAGCATCACGAAATGAGCTTCATATCCTGTCAAAAAGGATGTTCTACAACCACAGGACCGTAGCTTGGGGAGTGGCAATTAAAGAAAAGTTCTCTTTGGTAAGAGAGAAGCATTGCAGGGTCCTATGTACTATTATTGATCCCACCAAGGTATCAGAGATTGCATTGTTGGTGGCTGGGCTATAGAGAATGAATTTGTAAGTTTCGTTTTTCATTTTTGAAATCTTGTTGAGTCTTGCCATGCAAGGAACTTTTGCAGAAAAATGTTTCATGTTTGATTGTCAGCATGAATACCCACACACTTGTGGCTTCCCATTTGCGAGATGAGATGGTTAATTGCTCAAACATATGTGGTGCGGATCACGAAGAATATCTAAAGTGTTTACCGAAAAAAGATCAAAAAGTAATTGCATTGATTAGGAAGAAATATTCGAAAGGAGCTGAGCCTTGGTATCCTTTGACGAGGCGATATTTGGGAAAATTACTTTATGATGTATGTCTTGTGAATATTTCATTTTAATTATTTTACTTGTTTTATAAGAGGGTTCATTTTTTAAGAGGCATATTATGACAGGTTCAAAACTCTAAAGAAATTCATATGCGTATGGATCAAGCACGACAAAGGTTGCCTACAGACGATCTAGTTAAAGAAGAGGAGAAAGTTGTCAATGATCTTGCTCTCAAGTATGGTGATCGAGTAGGGAAGGTAAGTTAAACATGAACACTTTTAAATGTTTATGATTGGTTAACAAGATTTCAAATTTTACGTATTTTGTGTCTCTTTTAATTTAGATGTTGAACATTGTGGATCCTCGACTTGGAGAGGATTGGTTGGCCCGTGTGTGGGCTCTTAGATGGGGCACCGATAGTTGGGCCACATTGGAGAAGCTCAACCTAATAGCTCTCCAAGACGCTCCTGTTGAGAGCAAGATCTTGTGGGTTTCTTTGTTGGAATCAGATAAGATCACAAGAGCTGCTCATGGGCTTAAGCGTGGAGATCTGTTCTGTTTCTTATGAGTTTAGCTATCATTGTGTTAGTTTCTGAGCTTGTTGTCTAAAAAAGTTGATAATGATGTACAATGTTGGTATTTTTCTAGTTGGATTCGTAGAGAGGGATTACTACAACGTATTTTTGGGAGGGCTAGCACTCTTCTTTTAGATTTTGTTGATATGCTCGATGGCGTCAGTGTGCCTCCTGAATGTACACTCTCCATGTATTTTGAAGAATTAAAGCTTGAGGCTAGAGCTCACCTCTTTCTTGTTGAGACTAAGTTTGGAGCCAAGACCAAGGATGCAGAGTTGTTGGCATCAAACAAGGAAGATGTGATTCCAATGGCGGCTCAGAGGCTTCTCTATCGGTGAGAACGATAACTTTAATTATATCACTAGTTGGTGATTAAAAACTTTGACTTATTGAGAGCCTTTGTTTGTAGGTATTTTTGTCACTTGAAATCTATGGGACATATTGTCATGATCCTATCATGGCCAAACAATGGACAAACATAGCTCGGGTGATGGTTGTATGTATCCCAAATCAATACAACATTTGTCGGAGTGGGAGTTGGGTCATTGTCCATGGTGGGTGGATATGGTCCAAGGGCATATCCTTGCTAGAGAGAGGGAGCTTCATGATGAGATGAAGAAGCAAAAAAATACAACCACAAAGACAATGGATCCTCCAATGATAAAAGAACATCTAACTACAGGTATGAGTACTTTATGGGTTTCCTTAAGAAGTATTGATGCTTTAGTGGTCAATGTAATTTTGAATTCTTGATTTAAAATTAGTAGGTGGTACTAAGGACAAGGGAAAACAAGCTGCATATGTGTATACAGATGTGGATGTTAGGGAAGAGTCATTAATCTCACATGGTTATATTCTTGAACTCTTGATTTCTTGAGGTCGTGTAGTTTACATTGCATATTTTCACACTTGGGAATCAATGCAGGTGTTGGTGGCGCTCTTACAGTGAGAAAGGTTCTCTCTTTTGTGCATGCCTCAAACTTTCCTACTGGGGTCTTTGGCTCTTCCAAAGATGTCAGATGTATGGCAGTGGTTGGAGACTATATTGCTATTGCCAGTGACTTTCGTGCAGGGCTGCAAAACCCAGTTTGGAATTCGTTCATGATTACATGCTCAAAGCTCGAGAAGATGGTGTACAATATACCCGAGTGGGCAAGAAAGTGGCTTGGGCAGCTGATTTCATATTTTTGGATTTTCCATTCGGTGGTTTGCATCATGCATCGACAACGACGCTATCTTGGGATGTCTGCATAGAGGATCATGTTCGTGGTGGAGTTCATCTCTCATTCTCTACTCTGGCTGATTCAGGTTGGGTGTTGATCATGACATCATGTGTTGGTGAGTCTCTAACTTCACTTGTCTAGTTTTTCATGCCTGGTAATAATTGTATCTCATCTTCTCTGTAGGGGATAGCATTTGGTGGGTAGAGCGTTTTTGTAGGGCATCCGACTTGCTTATTCATAGGCAGATTGTGCTCCTTCATCATGGCGCATATGGTTTTGTTCGTAGCTATGGGGAGCATATTGAGGTAATTTATAAAAACTATGAAATCGTGCTACTCATGAATTTAATAGTTTGTTTATCTCTTTTTTTGTTTCTTGTTGGTTTGCAGTGCGACACATCTATGCTTTTCTTAATTCACAGACGAGGGATGCAACCTCCTTGTTATCTTCCAGAGAGTACTTCACTATTTCGCTTTCTTGGTATGAGTCCTACGGATTCAACGATGAGACGTTATTTGCCTCCAGCCTCAAGAGCCCTTACTACTACAGGAGAGCCACTATGTGGAGGCCTTCAGATGAGTCATGCATTGTTAGCATGCTTCGTGGAGATGCTATGCAGACGTGGTGGTATCTGTTTGGAGTTCGGGTGTGGGACAGCACCCGTCCTTGCAGCTTGCCTTGTTACTGGGCGTGCATGTGCTTCCATTGATAGTGATGAGGGCTTGATATTGACGTATGTACAGCCATTACTGCTTCCACATGAGCGGAGTGTTGATGCCACCACATCTGTAGATGTGGAAGATGAGGGTGACAGACCTGGTGGGAACCCGTATGATGACTTGTGAGGCTCCCACCCTCTCATTGACATTTTATTGCATTTTTTTATGTTGGACTTTGCTTGTTGTCAGGATTGTGGCAATGGTTTTTTATGTTGCGTGTTTCGCTATGTATTGTGTTGGGTCAATAATCTAGTTCTCTTGTTTCATTGAAGTATTTTGCCAGTATATATAAAGGAGACCGCAAGAAGAATGGCCTCGGACAAGTGCTATGACTACAATATCCAAAATGAGCGACAGAGACGTAATTTGTTCATCAATGATCAGTGTGACTCATCATAGTGATATGGGTGAAACCCATGCAATCTCTTGATGGAACATTTTTGTTATTTTTTTTGGTGGGAGATATAATTGTTGAAATACAAAAATAGCAGGGTTTTTTATGTTGAATTTTTAAGTACTTGTTTTGTTTCGTAGTAGCTTCACTCTTACTTGACCTTTGTTACCACTAAAACACGCCAAAAAACTATTGAGAACAATCGCATATCGGACAACCTCTCACATATCTCTACAAGGAACAACTCTCTCTCTCTCTCTCTCTCTCTCTCTCTCTCTCTCTCTCTCTCTCTCTCTCTCTCTCAGATATGCCATTAAACACTCTCTTAGCTACGTCAATGAATAATACATGATATATGTTATTAGCACATAGACTCATGGATGTAGGATACATAGAATCCTCGTCAAAATACATCATTTGTGAGGCTATACCACCTTTTGTAGGGCTAGAGACATATGTAGATGCCCAACATATTACAACATTTTGCTTTTCATATATCAACCTTTATATTTCATATATATCTTATCAAACTCACTTGACTATGGTGTTGCTCGGAAATATCCGCTTGATGTATGGTAAGACCCCTTCTTTTTTGGGTAGCAAAATTCATTTCTCTGTGCCAGGTGATACAATGGGCATCCGTGAGTGCTACCAAAGTCGCTTGGCCACATAGATGAATGCTCAATCAACCAAGCTAGCTCCTTTTGTTTATATCATTTCTTATAATTTGTCTTTTTATCCAATGTGCAAGGTCTTTTCTCAAGACACTGTTGTATCCTAGCATTATATTGCCTAGAAATAAGCTTGTCTTCAAGGTTTTTTCAACAATAGAAATCCACGTTATATCTCTTGAGAGAGAGAGAGAGGGAGAGAGGGGGGCGGGAGTGAGACATAACATTGTTTCAAGCTATTTCTCACTTTAAATTTGATAAGTGTGACTCACCATCTTCAGGGAGCTATTGGTAGTCTTGTAGGATTTTTCTTCTTGCACATACCTTTAATGGGTGGTTAGACCCAAGGAACAAGGGACATCGGGATATTGGACCCAACAATACACTTAGAGATCATCATCATGAACACAAATGTGTAGTCTCCTTAACGAGTCAAAGGCAAGATTGGGCAACCATGGTTATGAATATCATTGACAAAGTATAGCTTTTTTTGCAAGGAGGCTAAAATGCAAGTCAAAATTCTTGCCCCAATTTGGGCTTGTGTGAAGCTTGGAGGCTACATTGGGGAGTTACAAAGAAAGTGCAATAAAGCCGCATCATCACTTGAATGGAGGGAGACCTTTAAAAACCTTCAAGTACTCCATCTTACATTGGTCCCCTTAAATCTCCAAGTTAGTAGAATGATCCTTGAATGCCTTTTGGAGGGAAGTCGCTAGAAAAATTAATAACAAAGTGATCTCCAAGCTGGCTCATCTCTGGAGCAATGACAACTACTATTTGAAAGATGTAGACTAGTTGTGGTGATACAACATAGGCTAAATATAATTGAAACGATTTTAATCAATAGAGTCTCAGAAAGTTTTATGCAATTGTCGAATTCATGCTGCTAGGTCAAAACTCGATTGAAAAGCTTGGCGTTGGCCCAAAAACACAATTTTTGCATTTCCCAAAATTAGTGGAAACTTATACAAGTTAATGTAAAAGGGGGATCTGTTCATACATCTCATCAAATTTGGAAGGCAAATTGGTCTAAAGAGAAATAGAAAAATAGGTAACAACAATTGAGAGGTAAATTGACTAAGTACAATGAAGGTATTCACATAGAAGTTATTATGGGGAGTTATCCTATTCAGAAACAAGATTCTTGTTAGAGGGCTTGGCCCAAACACTTTCTTTGGTTGCAAAGCAACTTCAAAGGATCCCTTGCTCACCGGTTCTTGCCGCCAAAAATTGTAGATTGGTGCAAAGGACTTTGGACGGTGTCTCTTTAGAAATGACTTGGTCTTGAGAGAAAGAAGGTTTCAAAACAAAGCAGTCCTAGTATGCACACAAGTCACCAAGCACTACTACCAAGGATATCATGCATGCAAGCACGGAGCATATATTCATAATAGGGTCTAATGCACTAGTCAAAAAGGAAATCATTCATCAAGTTCTACTTGTATGTGACCCGCATGTTGTTGCGACTAAGAAAAGCATGGTTATAGGATCTCTCTCTCTCTCTCTCTCTCTCTCTCTCTCTCTCTCTCTCTCTCACTCACACACACACACACACACACACACACACAAAGAGAGAGTCATATATAGGTAGGTGTGTGTGGGTATGTATGTGCCCACATGTGAGGTTGTAGTCTTTGGAATCACTCTAGGAAGATAACAATGTGCCTCTCTCTCTCTCTCTCTCTCTCTCTCTCTCTCTCTCTCTCTCTCTCTCACACACACACACACACACACACACACATATGTGCTCACATGTGCACACACACACACACACACATGCCTTAGGATAGATGTAAAACTTCTCCAGATATGTGAAGCTAAAGAAGTCGACGGCAATGGCTCCTAGAAGCCAAAACGACACTGCTAGCCATAGAAGAAGCCCAAATGCATCCAATGCTAAGATGCTTTGCATCCTTGCATCCTCAATTAAGGTCTTTTTGTATTCACCATTGCAAGAAAAGGACCCATTTTAACTTTTTTCTTCAATTACTACTTCACCGTCATAACCTGTAGATAAATATCTCTTAGTACATCAGCCCCCACAGTGCTCTAATGAAGTGCCATCGATTTTTATGGGGAGCTGAGAAAGAGCATGGAGAAGAATGTGTCCCCTAATTTTGGACAATGGAATGGGCTCCTCTCTCTCTCTCTCTCTCTCTCTCTCTCTCTCTCTCTCTCTCTCTCTCACACACACACACACACACACACACACACACACACTTTGTCCAAGTTGTGGCTACAATTGCTTCCACCTAAGCCATTAGCTCTTTACTTTCTTTCTACCAGACCAAACTCATAGTGGCTCAAGCAAACCCATGCACACCTATTGCCTTGAGCACCCATCTTCTACTACGAAGCACTCCACACCAATGGACGGTGCTTATTCCTTGTTCGTCTCTACATGATCATTAGTAGCTATCATGATCAAGGTCTTGGTCTTGGTCCCGATGACCCACCTCACTCTTTCTCTGTCTACTTGCTAGTGGCAAATCTCTCTCTCTCTCTCTCTCTCTCTCTCTCTCTCTCTCTCTCTCTCTCTCTCTCTCTCTCATACACACACACACACATAGATTGACAACTGGTTGTCATGCATACAATTTTGACTATGATTGAAAAAGGATGGAATCGCATAAAATCTGAGCTAGTTCACTTAATTTTCACAGGCTCTTTAATGTGTCTATGATAAGGAGGACAACCCATCAACAACTCAAGTTTGGTGTTGATCCAACAGGCCATGCAAATCAACCAAAAAAGAACACGTGGAGGCCCTCTCCTTCCTCTAATTTTTCAAACTCCCTTATAAAGATTTTAGATAATGGACTATTGAATAATAGCAAAAATCTATTGTGTACTCAAATGCTCAAGAAAAACCTAGGTTTAGTATAATCTCGCCTATAAATTTTCTGGACTTATATCTAATGCACCTTGGAAGCCCTTGCCACGTGACATAAGGAAACGGCTTGGAAGGGGACCGGGAGGGAGGGAGACTAAGGAAAAGAAAGAAAGAGATGGATTGGGTGCCAAGAAAAGGGTCTCTCTCTCTCTCTCTCTCTCTCTCTCTCTCTCTCTCTCTCTCTCTCTCTCTCTCTCTCTCCATCCATAGGATGGGCCACACACTTGTAAGATTTAATTTGAATGTTAGGATACCCATAAAAATTGGAGGAAAAAAATTAGGTTTAGTATAATCCCATCTAACTTTTTTGAGATTTATCTCTAATTCCAAATGGCTTTTATCAAGTAGGAGGAAGCGGCTTGCCAAGAAGAAGAAGATAGGTGCTTGATAGAAATATAATGTACTTGCAAAAATGTTCGGGTATGATTTGGGTCATAGTGTGCATATGTTGTATTGGTTGGAGACCCATGTGCAAAGATATGCCAAGGACTGCATGTATTCTTTTCTAGTTAATTCAAATCAAGCTCTTAAGAGCATTTTTATAATAAAAAAAGGAAACTACAAAGGTTAGAGAATATAAATTAATTTTTAGAGAATCTAAAAAATACAGAGAAGTTTAGTGCAAGAACCTTCATATAGTAAATTTGCCTCTAAAATGCTAGAAAAAAGGTATGGTATAGCCAAATGCTTGAAAATTCCTCTATTTAATGTAATCCCACTTTTTGCTGATTTTGAAATTTATCTCTAAATTATAGATTTGAAGGTGAGAAAACCTACAAAGAAGAAAGAAATTGAGTGTAAAAGCCTTAAAATATAATCAAGTTGCCCCTAAAATTTCTCATACGCAAATTTTCTATGCTTTTAGCAGAATGCACTATGCCTCAACTCGATTTAGTATAACCCTCCTTACAAAATTTTGAGATTTGCCTCAAACATTCTAATTTTTCTCTAAACGCTTGAGAAAACTTAGATTTAGTGCAATCCCACTTACAAATTTTGAGATTCACCTTTGAATTCCAAAGTCAACCCAAAGGCAAGGGCACTCACAAAGCTCAAAGAAATCTAGCGTAAAAACCTTCAAAAATAGCCGAGAATTGTTGTAGTTATCTCTGGTCATCCACCTTTGTTGTTTGTTGAGGTTTGATCCTGACTTTGGCTTGCACATCTTTTGCCAAGGATTTTTTGAATTGAACTTTCCAAATTGCATCAACTCTCAATTTTGTCAATTCTTTGTAAATGTTGATGTCGTTTTTTTTTTTTTAATTCTTGATTGTAGATTTTGTTGATTGTCGCTTTGTTGATTGCTAATTATAAAACCAATGCTTATTCTCCCACCCGTCTTTCTAGTGCCGGTGTGAGAGCCCTCTCTCTCTCTCTCTCTCTCTCTCTCTCTCTCTCTCTCTCACACACACACACACACACACACACATACACACACAATGTGTGCATGACATCCATATCAAAGTGTTGGACTCCTATCGTTGAATTGTTGAGATCAATGTATTTCAATAATGCAATGTAAATGTAAAAGCCTTCATGCAATGCGCCAACACCTTGGAGAATGGCATGTCGATTTTGTCTTTTATATTCACACACAGCAAGACAATCTCTCTCTCTCTCTCTCTCTCTCTCTCACACACACACACACACACACACACACACACACACACACGAGTACATGCATCTAGCTTTTGACCTTTGAGCATCGAGATCAAAGATCATTTACGACATAGAAGGTCCGTACAAACTTACGAAGGGAGGTTCATTGAACAACACATAAAAAACAAGTGAAAGAGTCACGACTGCTTTCAAAAACAATAAGAAAGTGACAAAATTGTTTGGTTGAATCAAACTGGTATCAGTGTTTGGGAAAGGATTGCCTTAGCTTAGTCTTGAGCCGATTGAAAAGCGAAACTAGCTAGTTGCAAACCATCGTAAACGGAAGAAAAACCGATGAAATATGTGAGAAAGTTGTCCAAAAAGTCTGCAAATCTCAAAATTTTTCTAGTATTTTCGGTTTTCTTCTTTGTGAGAGGAGGAAACTCGACCAGCAATCGTTTAATAAAAGAGACTTTCTCGAACGTTAACATTGACTGTAATCAAGTTATAGAATGCAAGAAGCGTAAAGCCATGTGAAGTTGTGAAATGAAAGGTGAAATAAAAAGAACTAATAAATATATGTGTGTGTATAGAATTTATTAGAATTATGCAAGGTGAAGCTTTACTTTAGCATTCTAAAACAATAGAATGCAAAAAAACATATATGTATGTGTGTGTAAAATTTACTAAAATTATGCAAAGTAAAGCTTCACTTTAACATTCTAAAACAATAGATTATAGAATGCAAGAAAAGTAAAAACATGTCAGGATATGAAATGAAAGGTAAGTCTTCATTATGCACTAAATGAAAGGTAAGTCTTCATCATAGACTGAAAACAATGAAAGTCTCTCTAACCCAACACAACACTAAGTGTTTCTTTTAAAACCCTCAAAATGTAAAGGAAAGCCATTCTTCAAATGATTTTCAAACATAAAAGTAGTTAGTGGTGAGCCTTTTTTTTACTTTCCAATGCAAAGACAACCTCACAAGTCTTTTCATTTTCTACCATCCTAGTTATTAATCTTCACTTTTTCATTTTTAATTAAATGTTCTTTGAAGGTTGTCTTTGAAATGAAGCAGAATGTGACACATCTCTCCTTCCTTAAAACTTTTAAGGTGCTTCATATATAGTATAGATAGATATAGATTAGATGAGTGGCTCATGTTGATTAATTATACACCTCTTTTGTGAAAATGTTGTCTCCTCAAAGCACATGTAGTGTTGGAGATTGAATTAATGTATCATTTTCACTCACAATTGTGAGTACGGCCAGAAAACAAAATCACACACCTCTATTGACCTTTAAGTCATAGTACAACTCCAAAACTTTATGTAAGGTAAACTTGCACTAGGGCTAGATAAAATTTCTTAAGGCTAGTGGTTGGTGTCGCTATAATGTGGATAGTCTCATACAGTGCGGCTATGTCTGATAGTGCATAAATAAATTGTCAGGCATTCCTTGTCAACTTGACAAAAGCACACAGTGCCACACACAAGACTGCTCAAAGAAGACCACTAAAAATCACAAGCCCGGGGCGGGCCCCCCAAGTCTTTACCACTAGGCATCCAAGGTGCTACGTCCAACTCCCACCTTGCATCTCGTGGCTAGCACTACAAAGACCTAGTTCTATGTTACAATATTTGAAATATACAATTTGAATTTGAAGGTGAAAAAATTTAAATTATTTTAAGCAATCTAGTCTAAAAGCCTTCAAATATATTCAATTTCTTGATAAATTTTTTTGACAAAGTCTCTAAGTAATTATTTATTTTTGAGATCTGTTTGTGGAATTTTAAGTAAGTGCGCTCAATTTTCCTTTTGAGATCTAGTAAGTGGAACTAGAGTGCTTCGTTAGCCATACCTGTATTGAATTAAAGTGGGTCCAAGGGTAAGAGAAAACAAGAACCTAGAAGAAAAATGATGTGTGTGTGTGTGTGTGTGTGTGTGTGTGTGTGTGTGTGTGTGTGTGTGTGTGTGTGTGAGAGAGAGAGAGAGAGAGAGAGAGAGAGAGCTTGTGCTTTGTTTTCCACAAATCTTATTACCTTAAGTTCACATAATCCTATTTTGACAAGGCGATGATCTTCATGTCCCAATGTTGTTATGTCTAAATATGTTTTTAGATTTTAGATTGTATCAATTCTTTGATTCATGATCTATTGTCTAAATTCTTATCATTTGTATATGCCACTTCAACCTTCTTAAATGAATAAAAATCAACAAATTCTATTATTTGATGCTATTAATTATGTCTAAGATATTTATTAATTGGGAGGTGAGACGTTAAAATGAAGCACAGAGAGAGAGAGAGAGCGTGTCAAATCGTGTTAGATTTTTTTACGTGAGAGCGTGTTTGGGATATTGATCATAGTGTTTCAGAGGTGTACCTTGCAAAAAACCACAAAGAGAGTTAGAGTTTTGTCAAGGTCAATGTTTGTAATCATAGAAGATGGCAATGTTATTAATTGTTTATTGTTCCATTTTTATGCTTTTTTTTTAAAACATGCAAGTCTCCTTGCATGGGGGAGTTTGGACAGTCCTCCCCAATCTGCGTGCAATTTTCAGCGCGTTCATTAACTGCATTCTCAGTGTCAAAAATTAGAAAATGGTAACGCTTATTCACCTTGTGATTATTGTCAATGCACATAGATTGCATTTAACCTTTCGTATCACCGCACTGCTCTGAACAAACATGATAATTGAGACGGAGTGGACACTGCAAAGACTGAATTTGCATCACCAAGTGTCATGAAACCTAATATCTAACCAATCTAAATGGTTTTCTCATATTAAATTGATCATTTAATGTGGGAGAATAAATGGGAACAAGGGTTAAAATATAGACATGTGGTTATGGATCTATCTCAGCACGGGGCCAAGGTTAAAGGGGTCCAAATGGGAGATGGTCTGTGGGTTGCTTCTTGATACTCCATGTGATAGCAGAACTCCCAAGTGAGAAAATGAATCTGCTGGTAGACCTGCGATTTGGTTTTGGAAGTGCACCACATTCAGCATACGTATCGACCAAGGCATTCCTAAGCACGACAATTTTTTGAAACGGCCCTTACTGAAGTGTTCCACATTTGGCATGCATATCGACCAAGACAGTGCCAAGCATGCCATATCTTTTCACGAGAAATTTGCATAGATCCACAAGCCTACAAGATGCACACGTAGGTGATAGCATCTGGAGAAAGTAGAAGAAAGGCCCTCGCTTTGCATCTACTAAAAAAGCCCAGACCTTGCTTGCCCAGCCATTGTTGGGCATACCCTGCAATCAGTGCGTTCCAAAACACATCTTGCATACATATCGACCAAGGCATTTCCAAGCATGGAAATTGTTTGCAACAGCCCCTTACTAACAATATCAGAGTTTGCCAACCACAACAATTTTTTGTTGAAGTGTCCCATAGTTGGCGTACATTACCGTAGTCAATGCACTCGAAGAGATGCCATTCGGGACATGAAACTCCTCAAGCATGTTTTGTGCTTTCTGAAGTGCACCACATTGAGCATACATATCAACCAAGCCATTGCCAAGCACGGAAATTTTATAAAAAAGCCCTAGTGAAAGTGTCCTACGTTTGGCATATGTATCAACAAAGGCAAGGCCAAGAATGCCATCTCTTTTAGAGAGCCTCTTGCATAGAGCCACATGCCTACAAGATGCACACGTATGTGATAGCATCTGGAGAAGGTCCCCCACTTCGCACCTATTGAAAACAACCCATAGCTTCCTAGCCTCTGGCCGTTTTTGGGCATATCTTGCAATTAGTGCATTTCAAAAGATGACATCCCGCACAGGAGCACCACATTTGGCGTACATATCAACCAAGGCATTTCCAGACACAACAATTTTCTGCAGCAACCCATGACTAACAACATCATAGTGAATTTTTAAGCCCATATCGGCATCTTGTGTACAAACACATGCCTTGTAGATGAACGCGTATGTGATTGCATTTGGAGAGAGGCCCTCACTTTGGATCCGATGAAAATAGCTGAGAGCTTTCTGTCCCTGCTCCTATTGCACGTATCCTACAATCAATGCACTCCAAGAGATAGCATTGGGAATAGGAAGCTCCTCAAGCTCGTTTTGTGCTTTTTGAAGTGCACCACATTTAGCATACGTATCAACCAAGGCATTGCCAAGCAAGACAATTTTTATGAACAACCCTTGCTAAAGTGTCCCACATTTGTCATACATATCGACCGAGGCATTGCCAAGCGCGCCATCTCTTTTTTAGAAAAATTTGCATAGAGCCACATGCTTGCAAGATGCACACGTAGGTGATAGCATCTAGAGAAATGCCCTAACTTTGCACCTGCTGAAAAAAGCCCAGAGCTTGCCGGCCCGGCTATTGTTGGGCATATCCTGCAGCTTGTACGTTCCAAAAGATGGCATCCCGCACAAAAGCACCACATCTGGCATAGATATCGACCAAGGCATTGCCAAGCATGGCAATTTTTTTCAATAGCCCCTTACTACCGATATCGGAGTGAATTTTTAAGCCCACAACAACGTCTTGTATGCCTTCAAGATGCACTCTTATGTGATTGCATCTAGAGAGAGGCCCTTGCTCTGCATCCATTGAAAATAGCTGAGAGCTTTCCAACCTTGCTCTTGTTGTGCGTATCTAGCAATCAATGCACTCCAAGAGATGGCATTCGGGACCGAAAGATCCACAATCACATTTTGTTCTTTCTCAAGTGCACCACCTTTAGCATATGTCTCAACCAAGGCATTGCCAAGCATGGAAAATTTTTGCAACAGCCCCTAACTAACAATATAAGAGTGAATTTATAAGCCCATGTCGGCATCTTGCGTACAACAACATGCCTACAAGATGCACGCTTATGTGATTGTATATGGAGAGAGGCCCTACCTTTGCATCCGCTGCAAACAACCAAGAGCTTTTTGGCCCTACTCCTGTTGCCTGGATCCGACAATCAATACACTCCAAGAGACAACACTTGGGACAGGAAGTTTTGGGCGTAGTCTGCAGAAAACACATTCCAAGCGAAGAGCATTCCTTGAAGACATTTCATGTTTCCATGATGGCACCACATTTGACATACATATGGACCAATGCCTTGCTAAGCAGCGCTAGTTGATTATAGTTGATTATGAATTATCTTACCCATATGAGAGTCTTGCGTAAAAACATAATCCATGTACGACAATTTTTTGAAACACCCATATCCAAAGTGCCCCACAGTTGGCCTACATTCCCGCAATCAATGCACTCCAGAAGACGACATTCGGGAGTAGAAGCTCCGCAAGCACGTTTTGTACTTTTTGAAGTGCAGTACATTTAGCATACATATCGATCAAGGCATTGCCAAGCATGACGAGTTTTTGAAAAAGCCCCAGCCAAAGTGTCCCACATTTGGTGTATGTATCAACGAAGGCAGTGCCAAGCATGCCATCTCTTTTACAGAGCATCTTGCATCGAGCCACATGCCTGCAAGATGCATATGTAGGTGATAGCATCTAGAGAGAGGCCCTCGCTTCGCACCTGTTCAAAACAACCCATAGCTTCCTGGCTCAGTCGTTGTCGAGCATATCTTGCAATCATAATGCATTCCAAAAGAGGACATCTCGCACACGCGCACCACATTTGGCGTACATATCAACCAAGGCATTGCCAGGCCCGACAGGTTTCTGCCACAACCCTTGACTTATAATAACAGAGCAAAATTTTAAGCCCATATCAACATCTTGCGTTCACACATGGCTTCAAGATACACACGTATGTGATTGCTTCTGGAGAGAGGCCCTCGCTTCGGATCCTTTGAAAACAGCCGAGAGATTTTTGGACCGGCTCCCGATGCGCTTATCCCGCAATCAATGCACTGGGGCAAGAAGCTCCTCAAGCTCGTTTTGTGCTTTCTAAAGTGCACCACGTATCGACCAAGGCATTCCCAAACACGACAAGTTTTATAAAAAACCCTTGTTGAAGTGTCCCACATTTGTCATACATATTGACCAAGGGAGTGCCAAGCACACCATCTCTTTTTGAGAGAAATTTGCATTACTATTTTCAGCAGGTGCAAAGCGAAGGCCTTTCTCCAAACACTGTCACCTACATGTGCATCTTGCAAGCATGTCGCTCTGAGCTTGTTGGCCCTGCTGTTGTTGGGCATATTCTACAATCAATGCATTCCAAAAGACGACATCCCGCACAGGAGCACCACATATGGCATACATATCGACCAAGGCATTGCCAAGCATGGCAGTTTTTTGCAACAGCCCCTTACTAACAATATTAGAGTGAATTATTAAGTCCAAACCATTGTCTTGTGTGCTTTCAAGATGCACGCATATGTGATTTCATCTAGAGAGAGGCCCTTGCTCTGCATCCGCTAAAAACAGTTGAGAGCTTTCCCGCCATGCTCTTGTTGCGAGTATCCTGTAATCAATGCACTCCAAGGGACAACATTTGGGATAGGAAGCTCCACGGACACGCTTTGTGCTTTCTGAAGTGCACCACATTTAGCATACATCTCGACCAAGTCATCATTGCCAAGCATGTCAATTTTTTGCAATAGCCCCTGACTAACAATATCAGTGTGAATTTAACAGTCGGTCGCTAACTAACAATTTGAGACAGGAAGCTCGACAAGCACGTTTTGTGCTTTTTGAAGTGCACCATGTTTAGCGTACGTCTCGACCAAGGCATTGCCAAGCATGGAAATGTTTTTGCAACAAGCCCTGACTAACAATATCATAGTGAATTTATAAGCCCACGTCGGCATCTTGCATACAGCCACATGCTTTCAAGATGCATGCTTATGTGGTTGCATCTGGAGAGAGACCCTCACTTTGCACGCTTATCTGGAGAGAGGCCCTCGCTTTGCATCCGTTGAAAACAACCAAGAGCCTTTTGGCCTTGCTCTTGTTGCGCTTTTCTCGTAATCAGTGCATTCCAAGAGACAACATTCTGGATAGGAAGCTCCTCAAGCACTTTTGGTGTTTTCTCAAGCACATCACAGTTGGCATACATATTGACCAAGACAATTCCAGGCATTGCATCTTGAACCTTTTGAACAACCCCTGACTATAGCACTCTCATCATGAATTATCTCATCTAGGGGGAGGCTTTCAAAGTGCTTGCACTTTGCTTTGAATCTTGTGAAAAGAACCCAAAGCTTCCTTGCCACATCCATGTTGAGTATACCCTGCAATCAAAGCACTACAAGAGACATCCCAAAAAGGATGCCCATCAAGAACTTATGTGCTTTGGTGAGGGCATCACATTCGACACACATAACGAGCATACATACTCTCATCCATGTCAACGTCTTGTGAAAGGGTGTAGGCCTTCAAGATGCAAGATGCATCTGGAGGCTTGCGTTTGCATTTGGCAAAGTAGTATGAAAACTACTGCTATGTGGACTCATAACCGGTGACGCTTACAAGATATTTTATCCACCCCGCAAAGATAATTTCAGAAAGGATACCCATCAATAACTTTTTGTGCTTTGGTGAGAGTCCCAAATTTGACATACATATTTGCTTAAAGCAGCGTGGAGGAATTCATGAATTCTCTCTTGAGTTGTTGATGCCCTACCTGCGATAGGTGCCTCAATTCAAGAGTTGCACCATGCAACAGAGAGCTGCTTAGATTCAAGGAGCTATTTAGCAGCATGAGGACCATCGCACATGAGTCGTGAGAATTCAGCAGATGTATGTGCACTTTCTTGTTGTCTTTTTCATGAAACACGCCATCATGATGAGGAAAAGTGATGCAAGCTGAGGTTGGATAAGAGACTACATAGGGTGGACTCCAACTCTGGAGGTAGGAGCATGCATAGACTCAGAGAATGTGGCGTAGTGTTGTCAAAAAGCGTACAATCCATATTAAATGACATAAAAAATGACATTTCCTACTAAAAAGCTATGACCACGTGGAGGCTTGAGAGCTCGAGAATTCAAAAGAGGCTGCTACGCAAACGAAGTAATCAAGCGCAGATTCCGCCATGCCTTTGAAGGGAAAAAGAGGGAAAGTTGCACGTTGAGGAGAGAGGGGGAGGTAGATTTTTTGGGTTTGTAGTGTGTCAAGTGGATGAGACGTGCAGAGCCAAGATGCGTAGAGGCTCTCTCTTTCCTTCATGTCCCTATGTAAGGGGGACCCGAGCTACAGCGCTAGCCTATCTCTCTCTCACACTCAATCTTTCCTCTGTAGGGTAGGCCCAGGGTGAAGTGCGCCCCCTCTCTCGCTCTCTCTCTCTCCCTATCATTTCTGTATAGGGACATCCCACTTTGGTTTTATAGAGGGGATGCTACATGTGGAGCCGTAGCTAGAAGCACACGCAGGTGGCACTCTCTTTCTTCTCTCTCTACTACCCGTGTGTAAGGACATTCCAACAGGGACCTTGCGGTGGTGTAGTGAAGGGAAGTTGTCACAATCCCGAGGAATGGTGAATGGAACAATAGATGGTGGGTGTAGGAGATAGAGGGAGGGATACAAACCTATTGTGTCTGAGACTCTGAGGCCAAGGTGGTTGTGTGAGGGTGAAGGCCGAGAGGGAGACAGAGCTATGTTTTGCTGCATAGACGGACGATGGCGATAACCCCTTTTTTTGGCTTTAGGACTCAGAGATTCCTTCCAAATTTGTGAATCTTTGAGACTACTAGTAGCATGTTTTTAGTAGATAGCATTCAATGGAAGTTTTCTTGAATAATTTTGTTTGCAGCTTCCTAAACCAAACTTGTGAAGAACACCCTTGAATGTTTTTTAAGGGTCTTCTATATGGATCTTGGCTTCCATCCAAATAATAGTCTTTATTTTACTTTTCAAATGGCCTCTTTCAAGAAGGCTAATGTAAGGGCATCGTTAATCATGAGGTTCTCGGCATTGCACTGATTAAATTTACATGAATTAACAAAAAACGACCACTTTTTTTCGATGGGGTAGTGCATTAACATGCTGTGAGGAAAACCGTTTTCTTAGGCCTTGATTTTTCTTTATTTTTCAAAACTTACAATAGTGAGTGGTGTATTAGTTACAGATCACAGATCACAAAAAAAAAAATACAGATCACAACACAGCCCTGCTCAAACCGAGCCAGGGCATCGTCAATACAAAATAAGACATTCACTAAATACACAGGCGGAGACCATTCATCTACACCTTGGTGAGTTCATTTTCTTTATGGACTCACCAATTATGGACAATACTACTGCAAAGGAATTATGGTAGTCATTATGCTCACTTTGGGATGGTAAGAGTGCCTCGAACAAAGTTTTTATCATGAAGAAGCTTATGCATTTGAACATGAAGAAAGGTAGCAATGTCAATTCCCACTTAAATGAGTTCAATAATTTGTTTACACAATTGAATTCAAAGCAAATTCTAAAGGGCTGAATTTTATTTCTATCCTCTTTGCTTGCATCATGGGACATGTTTAACACTACCATTGGTAACTCTACCCCTAAGCGTAGGCTTTTTTTAGTGATGTTACTAGTGCTTTTCCCATAGAAGAGATTTGACACCATCCTCTTGATACTAGTGGTCATGGTAATGCATATATGGCTAGTAAAAGTAGCCAAAAAAACCATCAATGGCAAAGAGGTCGTAGTCGCAGCCGTGCTTGTTCTCAGGATTGCAAGGATGCATATAGCAAGAGTCATAGACGTGACACAAGGAACATTAAATGCTACCATTGTCATAATAAATGACACATGAATAAAGATTGTCATTTATTGCAAAGATAAAAGGATAAAGCCATTGTCATAAGTCCTGCACCTCCTAAAAGCATTGTGAAGATAGAGGAGCTCAATGTCGTAAAATTTCAACATGTTGATATTATTCATGACGTGTTGTAGCCGTCAGATGTACTAGTCTTCACTTTTGATTTGAGTTCAAAGGCGTTATTAGCTCTTGAAAAATGCTATGCGTAGAATTGGATCATTGACTAAAGTGCCAATTTTTATTCTACTCCTCACAAGGAGTCGTTCTCTGGTTATTCTTCTACACATGGTTCAGTTAAGCTAGGTGATTATCATCAACTTGAGATATGTGGCATTTGAGATGTGAAGTTGTTATGTGTAATGGTACCAAGCTCATGCTTCGAGGTGTTAAACATGTGTCAAATCTAATTGAGAGCTTGGTTTCTGTAGGAGAGCTTGACAATTTGGGATATACTATAGTTTTTGGAAATGTTTCTTGGATACTCAGCAAAGGTAATTTGTTCATTTTGAAAGGCCAAACATCTAGCTCATTATATTCCTTGTATGTCTCTATATGAAACAGAACACTATTTATGTAAGCGAGTTGCCTTCAACTGAGATGTGGCATAATCGGCTTGGTCATATGAGTCAGAAGAGATTGAAGCAATTACAATGTTTTTGCTATAGCCATGTGTTAAACTATTCTGATTTTAGTTATGTGGGCATTGCATATATGGGAAACAGATTAGGCTTACCACTTTGTCATTGGAAAAGAAAGTTAAGGAATCCTCTAGATTTGGTTAACAGTAATCTATGTGGACTTATCCCTCATAAGTCTCTAGGGAGGGCATTATATTTCTTGGCTTTCATAGATGACTCTACTCGAAAGGTGTGGGCTACCTCTTGAATAGGAAAGAAGAAGTCTTTGGTGTCTTCCAAGAGTTCCTAGCTATGTTCAAGAACTAGTCAGGCAAGAAGTTGAGGGCTTTGTGCATTGACAATGGGGGAGAGTATGTCTCCACTGAGTTTAGGGACTTTTGTAGCAAACAAAGCACCTGCTCAAAATGGAGTTGTTGAGCGCATGAATAGAACTATTTAGAATAGAGTCAATTCCATGCTATTTATGGCAAATTTACCTTGAGAGTTTTAGCAAGAGGCTATTTTGACAGCATTGCATATAATCAATAGGTCGCCTATTACATTGTTGAACTACAAGATTCTAAAAGATATGTGGACAAGCAAGAATCCCAATTATGATAAATTACAAAGAGCTTAGAAAGAAGCTTGATCCCAAGTCACACAAATGTATCTTGATTGGCTATGGTATAGATGGAGAGATGGATTATCATCTCTAGCACCCAGAATCTTGGAGAGCTATTCGCAGCTCATAGGTGATTTTTTTTAAAGAATCATAGATGCATAGACATCATGTGAAAGAATTTGAGTATTACAAACTAGGATTCATGAATGTATCTTGAAGTCCAATTACGCAAATAACTCGGTCTACTAGTGATGTACCTACCTCTAGTAATGCTCCAGAGAGAGCTAGTGATGCTCTTGAGAGAGCAGAGCCTAGCATCCAAGCACTGAGGAGATCTACATGTTTCTCTTGTGCCCCTGAACTAGCCAGGGTTAGACTTATTTTTGATTCACTGATTATAGAGATCCTACCTACTACCAAGAGGATCTATTGAGATAGAAGATAGCTTGAAGTGGGATCAGGCAATGTAATTTGAGTATAACTTGATTATAAAAAATAACACTTGGGAATTGAAAAAGTTTCCAGAGAGAAAAAAATCTTTTCCTTGCAAATGGGTGTACAAATGCACAGCAGAAGATCCTGAGTCTAAGTATAAGCCTAGATTGGCTGCTAAGGGATTCAAGCAGAAGAAAGTGTAGACTTTAATGAGATTTTTCTCCAATAGTCAAAATGACTACATTGCATCTTGTCTTGTACTAGTAGGTGCAGCGTAGGCCCAAGGGTTGCCATTTCTCGAGCTAGCAAGCCGAGGTTCAAAATCTATACACAATTTATCCTTTAGTGATAGAAAATATTGAATACAAACGACTATATTTCGAGTAGAAAATTTGTCAAAAGAATTTTTTTACAAAATTTTGATGCCATCATCTTTGATCATAAAATCTATTCTAGCCTTTCAAATAAACTCGTTATCAATTAGGCTAGTTAAGCAAAGGTAAAGCATTGCCTTAAGACACTCCTTTTCATAGCAAACACTCATATTTTACTTTATATAGCTTAGAACTTGAAGCCAAAACAACAAAATCTGAAGTACAACATGATAAGCATTGGCTTAGGAACCCAAACTGATACTACATAATGGTATTTTAATTGTATTAGTTGAGAATGTGAGGTGCAAAAAGGAGGATATTTGAAGCACAAAAAGATGGCCTAGCCACAAAGGCACCAAAACTAGTATTATATCTAGGCTATCAAACTCTTGAGAGTGCAATGTGGAGCTCATCTTTTGTCAAAGCATCCTTGTGAGCTAGTTTAGGGACTTTCAAGTCAAGTTGCAAGTGACGGATAAGGACACAATAAATATGTTTACAAGGCATGTAACACTCTGCTCCGCATTACCTATGAATAAAGTCCTCACAAGAGCAAGATGGAAACACAGATATCGTCACAGAGTATGAAGTACCTTTCCTCCTTGACCCAGAAGTGTCTATAACAAATTCAACATACTCTCTCTGTTGAATAACATGTGTACTCAACAACTCATATTCCAATGACATTGCAATATCAATCCTATTCTGCATATCCTTACTGATTGATCTTCTAGTAATAATCTTTTGGCCTTCTCTGTACTCAGGCCTGGCTTTTGTTTGTGCAATATCCCCATGTGCTCATCCCCAAAAGGGTTTAGGCTACCCATTCCCTGTAGGCGATCAAGAACAAATCTTGCATCTTGAAGACTTTTAATTTCACCCGTAGTAGGTAATGTTCCTTTCACCACCAACCATTTAGTAGGTGTAGGTGATAGCAATCCATAAATGGAATTTGTTGGCTCCCCGCTATACTCAACACTATCACTACAAAACCATATCATCTGCGGTCAAATTTTAGAGTCATCTTGTGATATTCTTATTCTTCCATAGAAAGAAGGTGTCGAAACTCTTTCATTGCCTGCACGTCCCTTTGAATCTATGTATTGTTACACTTAGCTTTAATAGAGTTGAGATATCCTTGACATCTAGCCATACTGATTGGATTGGTTCGACGTATTTCCCACGTTGTTTGACTCTTATCTACCTCTGCTATTTGAAAACTATCATCTCGTTCAGGAGTAAAACTAGTAGCACACGAGGATCGTCTTTGTTGTTGAGGCATTGTAATCCTTTGAAACTTTGGCCTCTGTGAGTCAAACTCATGAATTGGAGATGCAAGTGATTTGGTCTCTTCTTTCTGACTGTGGTTGTATTTTCACATTCGACATCTACCTCAACATCAATACCAATTTCTGTAACAACTTCATTTGTGTGGTTTATTATCTTCCTTTTTGAGTATGTTTGCTTCATCCTCATTGTCTCCCTATGTTGCAAAGTTTGTAAGTTGGGTCCAGCTCCTATGTGTTGCCCCTTCAAGAAAGCGGTATGTCATGCACCTTGCAGGCATGCATCAATGAAGTCTGACACACATGCTTCATATAAGGACATATGTTTCACACCATTATTTGTGGCCAACCAGCTCCCATGAATAGATTTAGATAGGTTACAATGTGGAACCATATATATATCATCTTCCTCCATTGCCCAGAGAAAATATAAGAATGTTTGAAAGGAACGAAAGAATAATTAAATTAATCACAAGATTTCCAAGAGAAATCTAGCTACCTTTAGAATATATTCTCCCTAGTGGAGAACTATGGCATGCCACCAGGAAATCCAAGTTTCCAGCACTCTGGTTGGACACACTTTCTTGAATGTTTATCCAATTTTTCTTCCCAATTCCACAGGCAAGTTCGTTCTTTTCCATCCATACTATTTTTTGGACCTCCATTGAACACTGTCCGCATCGCCAACCAATTTTATTGAGCCTCATCAGCCATGAAACCATGGAATTCAGCTCTTGGGTAACCCTCCTTTTTCAACACTTCATTCAATAGTTGCCAAAATAATATTTGAGCCTCTGTATCCTCACATCCAAACTCACCAATTGCTATTGTTTGAAGTTCTTGCATGTATGGATTATACACATGACATGCCATGGTATGTCAATCTCTAATCTTCTTCACATGATTAAAGCATACCCAACAATTTCCCATCTCTCTGGATGGTCGCATTTTACTAACAAGATCTATACCTGAACCAGCTCTTTTTGTACTCATCTTAAACACATGGCATCTAGCATAGTTTGTTGATGAAAGCTGACTTGGAAATACTACACCATGTATGAAGTGCAACTTGCTTTTTGCTTTTAGGGCCACAACATTTCCAATCCATGTTTCAAAATAGACATACTATCTTTGTCATCTCTTTTCCACCTTGCAATCCTATTACAATTAAAAGAAAAGCATGATTAGTATAATTTTTAGTAAGAAAAAATGGTAATGAAAATAAGTGCAACCTTTTAGTACTCAACAATGGTTGAACATTCTGAAATAAGTCATTAAGCTCAGTATCTGTCATTTGGCCATTGTTTTCTGTAGATAGCACAGCCTCCAACACGAAGTCTTCTGCCAGCTTCTTTTGCAAAGCCTTAGGTCTTGAACTTGTACCTTGATGCAATATATCTTGCAACCTTTGTTTTATATCAACCAAATCTTGTTTTGAAGACCCTTCACCAACCCTATGCAGATGATAGCCTAGATGAATGACACAACATGTTATAGGTCTAGTTGGTGTATCATGTGGAAGGCGCAAGTACATCTTGCATCCACACAAGGCCATACAAGAGGGAGGGCACTTGCAATAGGGACATTTTAGGGATCTTGGAGCCAAACACCTAGCTGTGGGACCTTGTTCACACGGCCCTTCTGGTGACATTCATTTTTGGTTCCTGTTCTACTGATATAGGGGCAAAGATGATTTGTACAAAAAATCTGACCTGCACACTTTCTTAGCCTAATTGTCCCACTAAATCCCAAGATGTGTGTTGTAACATCTCCACTCCAAAGGTGCCCACTATATTTGGTCTCCATTCCCTTACTCTTTGGATCATCATGAGATGGTGGAAATTCAAATAAAATGTTTCCATCATATTTGTTTGGAAGTTCATGAACCTGTTGAAATTTTAAAACCAGCTTGATGGCCAAATGAAGAGTATTGTTGGAAGGTAACCCTTTAATCAAGCTAATAATGCTAGTAGTTGATGCATCTACTTGCAAACCAATCTGTGGACTTCTAGAAATGAAAAACTTAGCACCAAATTGAATGTCCAAGAGAAATTCTTTGCCATCTTGACCTCAATGGCTCAATACTCTAAATAGAACCTCACCTCCATCCTTATGATCTACTTGTTGATATAGCTCCATTGTATCTTCTTGCAGCTTGAAGTACAAAGCAAGATATGAAGAACTGACAATGGTGGTATATTGGATACACTCAACATTGAGTTCAAAACCGTTGGAATCCTCAATACATTCCATGAGAGGATCATCTACCATTAAAAGATTGAAGTATATAGATAACTAGTTGTAAATGGATAAATATGGACGTTGTTAACTGTCTTTGAAGTTTAATACAAAGCACTTGTGATAAACATGGGAGCTATTATAAATAATCGAGTAAAATAAATACGCATTGATAGTTGAGGGAAGTTTGAGAACGTGGGCAATAATTTCTATTTCTTTTGAGAACGTGGTCAGTTATTGCTTTTTTTGACGTGTTTTCATTATCAAACGAATCAAGAAGTGTTTTGAAGAACCTGCTAGTGCATAGGAACCTCGAAATTCCATTGCCTTTAGAAACGCATTTCCCTAGCCAGTGTAAAATGCAGAAACTCAGAGCCAATGTGAAACGCATTTCCCTAGCCAATGTGAATTGCAGAACCTCAAAAAAAAATTATGATGCTTTCAAAACACAGATCGCTCCTCCCCAGATATAAAGGATCACTCTTGCTGAATTTCGCTAACGAAATAGGTATTCAACTCTGTTTGTGCGCTTTTCTTCAGTTTTGCTTATCTACTTTCTTCAAACCTTGAAGCTGTTGTTCTAATCCAACAGACTCCTTGCGCTAAAGCACTTAAGCAAAAATAAACAATTTTGCTAGCAAAATATGACTTGAAGGCCCTTCACTGGCAACCCCGAAGGCTCCTGCTCTTCTAATTTTGCCAACGAAATAGGTATTCTATCCTATTTTTGTGCTTTCCTTCAGTTTTCTTATGTGCTTTCTTCAAACCAACAGAGTCATTGTGAATGCTTTTGAAGCCATTGTGCTCATGCGCTTCAAAAGATATAATCAAATTTGCCAACAACATACGATTTGAAGGCCCTTCATTGGCAACCCCAAAGGCTTCTGCTCTTCTAATTTTGCCATCAAAATATACAGGCTGGATAACTAAACTACCTTGTTAATATATTTTCATTCACAAAGATAGATTGTCATTTGTCTATCATCTAGATTGACAATCAAAAAGGATAACTCTACCAGGATGACACGCCTAGATGTCGCATAAAAAGAGTCCATACCATGCATTCTAGAGCCAAGAAAAAGGGAAATGTGTGTTTATCATGCTGTGTGAATGGATCTGGGGTGAACGGATTCAAGTGGAATCTCCTTCTCCCCATGTCAGCAATGCACTCATTTTACATTCATTGAGAGTAGTGCTACGCGTAGTGGAGAGTAAGTTAACTTCACTTTATTTCTACATAGCCATTTAGCGCCAACTATGTAGCCCTTGTGCTCCTGCTCTTTAGCGAACACGCTTAATTTTGCCAATGAAATTGGCAAGGACTTCAAGTATATTTCACCAGCGAAATATACTTGGTGAATGATTTTTTCATTTTATGCAGTTTGTTTAGTTATTTTTTGTGATGGAAGTACAATGTCGCAACATTGGATACATTGGAAAATTAAGTAGGGAAGCATATTTCCATTTGTTTGATTGAGTTGGTCTGACGGTACAAAATGTAACCTGGCTATCATTATAATTTTGCCAGCGATATTGGATATTTTTTATGCATACGATATTCATTGTTTGGATATTGATGATTAATGTAGCAATGCTTTTCTTTTTTTTTGGGTGGTAGCCATCATTATGACGCGTGCAAGTAGCCAAAAGAAAGGGAACAGAGTAGCAAGCTCAAGTTCCCAACCAAAGTCAAAGAAGGCAACAAAAAATTCAGAAGTGCAAGTAGAGAAAGTGGCACCTATGGAGTTGGAAGGTGAGATCCAAATCCAAGAACTTGAGCAGGGAGATGGTGACACTGAAATGCAAACTCTAGAGGATGACATGGAACAAGAAATGGATGAACATGTGCCTGCAATCATTGACAAACCTTTTGGGTCATACATTTTGATTGCACTTACTATGCACAGGGGTAAGCCAATTCTAGAAATACCTCTATGTCAATTGTGTCATTAACACAAGGGTTTGAGAATTGAGACCAGATCTCTCTGATTTGATAAGGGCTTTTACTCATGAAGGGTATGCTCCCAGTAAAGGTTTATTCATTCTTTCTTTACATCTTCCTGATGGCACAACTAAACATGTGGATGCTGACATCATGTCCACTTGGGACAAGAATTGGCGTTTTATCAATGACGAATTTGAGAAAGAGATTGAGGAAGATCCAATCTGTTCTTGTTTGTTTGGAAAAATGTTCTACGTTTGGGAGGGAAATCACAGAACAGCTTCTTGGATGGAAGTCAAAAAAGAAGTTTGGTCTAGAGATAAAGAGAGACATGTTAGGATCAGAGATGGGTTCATTGACCCCGATCCAAAACATGAAGTCAAACTTTTGGCTGCTCTTCAGAGATTCAATTTGTGAGTGCTTCTTATCTTTAAATATTATGAGTAATTAAAGTTTGTTGTTCTTTTTTTTATGATTAATCTTATTGCAGAATGAATGAAAATTCCATTGTTCTCACAAGCTTGAGGAACTATTTGCAATACACTAGTACTCTTTGCTCGTGTGATGTGGATGATTTTATGGAGTATTTTACACCAAGTGAGAAGATAGCTATTGAGAAAGCACATGTGACTGGAGCTTTTGGTGGTCGTAAAGTTTGGTATCCTCTTACCCAATCTTTGCTTGCTCGGATGGTATTTTTGGTTAGTATCTAGATTTGGGTTAGTGGTCTTGTAATCTCAAATGATTTCATTTGATTCTATTTATTGGTTTATGCTTCTCAACTTAGGCTGGCTACAAAAAGAGTGTAGAAAAAGAGGAAAAGAAGATTCCAAGTGGACTACCAAAAGAAGAACGAGAGCACAAGATTGTAATGATTAGAAAAGTTGTGACTAAAACATTCGTGCGAAAGATTCACAGAGTAAGTTTCTATCGAAGTGTGTTTCAATTTGTCATGTAATTAATATCTGTAATATGGTAGTAATACTATGATGTTAATTGCAAATGTTGTGTATTATTAATCCAAGCTTGGGAAAGTCTTGGTTTGATGTTCTTTGGGGTTTACCAATGTTTGATACGACAAAAAAGATCACATTGGATCAATTATACCAAATTTCAATTGCAGCGTGCTCTCAAGATAAAAATATTTCTATGCTCTCTTTTCTTGGTGCGGATGATAATTTAAAAAGTTCTTATGGTATTCTTGGAGGTGATCATGAATTTATAAGATGGTGTGCAAAAGAGGTCTGGATGGGGCAACTCTTGATGGAAGCCTCAAGAATGCTCTCACAAGTGATCAAGAAAAACATTGGAGGAGAGCAATTGACTTTACCGGAGCACCCGCCTTTGACAGAGTACTTCAATGATATTTTGTTCAGGTGCAGGGATACCCTTTTTGAGCCTCTTTCAAAGGAGATGGCAGTGGCAAGTCCAGCAATAAAGCAAGTTGATCTACCAAATGTTGCCCGAACAGTTGTTTATAGGTATGTAAATATGAATTTTTGAAAAAAGAGTATTGTTTATGATAATATTATGTAATACATATTTCGATGTTTTGCCTTGAAGGTTTCTCCTATCTTTGTTGAGTAGCAAGAAAATAATCAATCTCCCACATATTTGTAAAGCATGGCCAATGCTTTCACCTCCATCATTCTGCATGTATACTTCCACTATTTTTAGAGAGGATAGAAAGACATCCGGTGCATTTCTTCTTAGTGACTAGAAAAGAAAGCATTGTCCATGGTGGGTTGACATGAATAAAGGATGTTTTATTGAGGAATAAAGTGAAGCATATGCAAGGCACCAGAAGGGAGAGTGTAGATCAGATTCAAGGTCAACTGAAAACATGAATGAAGCTACACTAAAACATGTGCAAGAACGACAAAAAAACATTTTAGAGGCTGAGAAATTGCAATTGGAGCAACTGCCTGCAAGAACATGAAGATTAAAGCTTCAAACTGCTAGGGACACAAGAGGTAATGATTCTTTCTTTGTATGCCTTTTGGTTTTGTCTATTGCTTAAGTGATCATAAATTAACTATAAATTGTTATAAATGTAGAGAAATATTGTGTTGATGTTGAAATTATACATACTGAGAAGAGAAAGAAAAGCTTCACCACTAACATGATATACTTGCCAATTCAATCCTTCTCTCATCTCTCCCATCGTGCAACTAAAGAGAGTGTGGCCGTTCTTGAATGTGATTACATTGTCTTGGGTAAGGATATACTTGCTGGGAAGTTTGGTGGTGAGTTTGAAAAGATAAGGTCATTATTTTTAAAAACCAATGGAGAGAGAAGGCAACACCACAAGAAGACTTGTGCTTGGAGTGTTGATTTATGCATTATTGACTTACCTACTGGATCTATGTGTTAGGTAATGTTTGATTGCCTATGAAGAGCTTAAATCACAACTTTGAATAGTGATAATATGTATTGTTGACTTTATTTCAAGGTATGAGGTTATGCCTCATTGAAATGACATCTCTGATGATCATGTTCTCTACTCATTGGGCATTGCGGCTGCTTGTATGGATGATGGCATGGAAGTAGATATGCATGATGAAGATGAAGTGAGAGTCAAGTGTATGGCTTCAAAAGTGCGGCTGGAGGTTCATCTTTGATGGTTGGCTGAGACCATGGAGCCATAAACCTACACCAACAAGAGTGACTTTGTGGTGAAGGTTAGTTTAATTAAAACTTGTATAGTCTATATGTTATTGTACATATTGCATTGAGATTGATTGGATGTGATATTGATGAACATTTATGTTTTTTTAATTGTTTAGGAGAATGCATTTCATGTGCTTCTTTTGAAGAGACCTGGTTACCATTACTTCATTTTGAAAAAGGCAATGCAATAGCAAAAGAGTTACAACAATCTTTGGAGTCTTACATCCTTCACATTTTCTTCCATCATCTCAATGCTCTAAACAAGCAGGCAATCCTAGAAGCTGGCGAGGAGGAATTGAGAAAAGTCTTGCTTTCATGCTTATGTTTTTGGAGTTTCTAACTACCTCAAATAGTACTATGCTAGAGCTTGGAGCAGGGACGGGGCTCGTTTTGAGAGGATGTCTACATACAGGAAGGTGGTGTCTTGCAATGGAGGATGATAAATCCATTGTCAATAATCATCTTCGACCTTTGATAACTTCCTATTTTATGGATGTTGGAGCCTCTTCATCATATATACCAATGGATGAGGAAGAATTGGAGACCTTTGACTTTCAAGTTCCCACAGATTGGTAAGTTCTAAATAAAACTTTGATTTTTGTCTCTTTGAGTTACAATTTGTTGCATTTATGAGACATAGCTTTAAATCTAGGTCGTTGCCATGTTATGTTGCAAAAATGGCGAGTTTCATGTGTAATAGAGATGGCTACTTTGATCGACCATTGGTGGAGAAGCAAAGATCACGATCCGTTTTTGTTGATGACCATGCTGCACATAGCGATGGTACTACAAGTAGCGAAGCTTAATGAACATAACTTATTGATACTACTAATATTTTGGTATTGGATGTTGTGGATTGATTTTACATTCTATTTTGTATTTGACAATATGGTTTGTCTCAAATTTGGACATATTGCCTTGGTTTGGATATATAGTCATTTTATGGTATTGAACATAGAGCTGGCTATATGCTTAGTGTGATATTTTCCTATTTGACTTTATAAATTTTTGGTATTGAACATAGAGTGGCTATATGGTTAGTGTGATATTTGCCTATTTGATTTTATTATTTTGTGGTCTCATTGAGCTTTGCTTCTTGCGTTTTTCATTACGATAACAATGTTCTTGTGTTCTTGTGTTCTTGAGTTCTCCTTTGAGAAGGAGATGCGTCATCAAGAAGAATATTTTTGAGCCCTTCGTATGGATCCTCTTATTCTTCCCGACGGAGAGAGGCCTCTTTTGTAAGTCTCGCAAGGAGGCTTCCTAGGTACTCTCTCATCATGGTGGGGAGCTTCGAGAATTCCATGAGCACGAAGCTGCCATTGCACTTCACTTTGGAGGGATGGATTACCCATGGCTTGTTGAAGCTAGAAACAATATAGTTAACAAGCATAGGGGCATCATTAGTAGCCTGCTCATTAGCAAAATCAAAGTTATCAACATTAATTTCACTCTCTTTACTATTGTCAACCATTCTAACAATTTTTGGTGTAAACTTTTTAGGTGTACTTTGGCACTTTAAGCCCTAGTTTCTACTCCTTTTACCCCTTTAGAAAAAGCACTCAAGCTACTGTACCCGTGGCTCGAATACCATTAATTGCAAGGAATAGAAGAGAGGGTCGTTCAACACCAAAATAGCACTGGCTCCTGTCAAGCTTCTAATAGCTCAGTAGTGGTTAAGCCATAGGCAAGCCCTGTAGGACTCCACTATTAATACCATATCTCTCGATGGTGATGCCAGGTTATCTGCACAAAGGCAGGTGCACTACAAGGCTAAAAATCCCTATTCTACTTACTCATTTTGCAATTAATAATAACAACCATTTATAGCTAGCTTGAGGAACTCCCTTCTTGAGCAATAAAAGAGAAACTTTGTGCTCTGATACCAATGTAGCATATAACTTGTGTGTAGTGGAAAATAGCATGAACATAGTGAGCATTTCATTAGAATAGATTCCTAATGAGAATAACAAGAGTACTTGGGTGGAGAGAGCAACAAAAAGTATAACACCTAGTTAGATAGCATGAACAATACTTCAAAAGAGAAAGAAATTAAGCTATTGACAACAGTTAAGGACCGGATTTAGATGGAGCCGGTCCCCCCTCCAAAACCAGGCTTTGTATTATGGTTTCTCCCATCAAGAGAGACATTTTACAATACAATTCTTTGTGTTCCTTCAATACTAGCTAGTGCAATGAAGATGGAAAAATTCAAGCCCTAAGCAAAACACTTATTAAACACAACATCAATTCCCTCACGGTCTGAGACCCAAGACCTCACACACCTTCGAAGATGGTGAGAGCTAGCGGGATATGAGAGTAGATTGAGAGGAGGAAGGAGTATTCTTACAAGAAATATGTACATCTCCTCACATAATCACTCATATTAGCATAGCTTAGCTTAGTAATTTTCATGGTAGAGAATATGAGCATGCATTGAAGCTTGGCTCTTGGTTGGATTTTCATCACAAAGCCAAGAGTTGTTGGTGTAGGCCTCCCTTCTCACAGGCTTGGAGTAGGTGGTAAGCTTTCCATTAAAGCTTGAGAGAGAGAGAGAGAGAGAGAGAGTCTTCTTGATTCACACATGAGATTGTGTGAGTGTGTACGTGATAATGCCTTTGAAAAATCAGTCCCCCTCTCTCTCTTGGTCGACCCCTCTTGCTATTTGCTCATGCTCACACCCTATTGGCCCTTTCTACGCTTAGCCAATGAGTATTAAGAAGCATAAGTGATAGCCTTCTGACATGTGTCCCCATTTTCCCTTTTTTGAGAGCTTTTGCTAATTAATTAATGCAACTATACTCTGATTGGACCCATTTGTCTCCTGGCCAATAGGAATTAGGCAAGCCATTGGGCTATTGAATGCTCATTGGACCCCTTGGGAGACTGTCCAATAGTCTTCTAGAGAGCTTAATTCTTATTGGTTCTTTTATTAAGTGTTTTTAAATTAATTAAACTAGATTTACTCTAGCCTAATTCTCATTGGTCCACCTCCATGGCCATCCAATAGGAATTGAGTACACCTTGTGGGCATCTGGGCTAGGGAGTTGACATGTGTCCCTCTTTTCCCTTGTGTGTGAAGGAAGCTTGTGATTGTGTGTGTGTATTTATCTCTCATCCCCTACTTCTTGGGCTCGCCCCCTCCTTTGTAGGACTTGGGAAGAATTTTTTTACACACATACAAAGCATCCAAATTTCCTAAGCTTAACCATTGGACGCAACCTTTGAATTTTGGAACCTTAGCATTTTGGAAGTCTTAATGGGCTGAACCTTAGGGTCGTTTAAGCCCATTGTTGTAGATTGATCTTTTGCAAATGCCCCCCCCCCCCCCCCCCTTTGGATCCCTATTTTCCCTCCTTTGGATCCTATTGTGGCCGGTCTGCCAACCTAACCAATATTCTAGCTTTTTCTACCCTGGTACTTCCCCATATTAAATGATCAGTTTAACATTAGAAAATCATTTAGGAGAATTAGATATTAGTTATTATGACATGTATATTCTACTTTGTACTTTGGTACCCTCAAAAACCTTACTTGCTACTCTTCTTTGCTTTTGAAAATTAGCTCTCAAGCTGCCACACCCGTGGTTTAGAGACTGTTTATTGCAAAGAGTAGGGAATAGGGTCTAACCTTGATCGGTTGATTATGGTTCCTGTTAAGCTTGCTAGTAGCTCAATAATGGTTAAGCCAAAGGAAACCCTGAAAGACTCCATTATTAAGTCTATTAATCCCAACTGTGTATCTCAAACTAAGTCCTTTTGAACCAAGATCATAGATTCCTATCCCACTTACCCTCTTGGAATGAGCAGGTCCAAACTTTCATGGACAAATTAAGGACCTCTCTTCTTACGCAAGAAAAGAGAAACCAATAGCTCTGAGACCAATGTAATAGAATATGGCTATAACATTGATTGCAGCGGAATTTAAATAACAATAGTGAGCATTCTCCTTAAGAGAATTCTTAAAGAGCATAAGAAGAGTACTTGATTAAGGGTAGCAAAATGAACATTACACCTAATTATCTTGGCATAAACTATCCTTGTAAGAGAGAGAGAGAGAGAGAGAGAGAGAGAGAGAGAGAGAGGATTAGAGAAATTGACAACACTTGAGGACCGGATTTATGTGGAGCCAATCCCCCCTCCAAAATGCTCTTGTAGTATAGATTCCCCCATAAAGAGAAACTTGGTACAATACAAGCTTGTATTCCTTGAGACCTAGTTGGTGCAATGAAGATGGTAGACTTCATACACCAAAATTATTCCTTTAATTAACTTGCAAAATCATTAACAAATCCCTGGCTTCAATTCCAAGACCTCAAACACCTTCAAAGGTGAAGAAAGCTAGCAAGGAGTAAGGGAAGGGAAGAGGAAGAAGAAGTAACATACGAGAAATAAATAGTCTCCTCACTTGTTATCACTCTTATAGCTTAGCAGCATAGTAGCATAGTGATGGAGATGAAGAAGATGGAAATCTTGCACTTTGAAGCATGGCTCTTGGTTGGATTTGCATTCCATAGCCAAGAGTTGTTGGTGTAGGCTCTCAGCTTCTCAAGCTTGGAGGAGGAGATGGATTTCTTGCTCAACACACCATGAGAATGAGTGTGTGTGAGTGTGAGAGAGAAGGTATATGGTCAAGCCCTCCCTACTTGGGTCATCCCTCCTCCTAGCTCTAGCTTGAAAATGATTGTACCTCCTCAAGCCTAGCCAATCACATGATTGAGTCATAACAAGAAACAAGGGTAGCATTTGGACAAGTGTCCTCCTTTCCCCTTTTAGAGAGAGGACTTGAATAATGCTTTTTAAAAAATTCAATTGAACTAAATTCTCATTGGAACCCTTTAGAGGCCAATCAATAGGATTTAGGCAACACTACATGAGGGCAGCATGTGTAGATGCTTGACATGTGTCCTTATTACCTCTTGAGTCTTGGGCTTGCCTTGAGTGTGTGTGAGTGTGTGTTCTCTCTCATGCCCCTAGCTTTAGGGCTCGCCCCCTCCTTTGTAGGGATCATGTTGACTTTGGAACACCACAAGCCCCTCAAGCACCTTAGTCATAAATCATGACAAGCACCTCAAGCACCTTACTCATAAAGCATGACAAGCACCTCAAGTATCGTAGTCATCAAGCACAACAAGCACCTCAAGTACCCTAGTCAGCTCAAGCATAACAAGCACCTCAGGCGTAGGCTTAGCTTGTCTAAGGTCTAAAATACCCTAAGCTCTTAGTTCTAAGGACTTTTAACACTAACCTTTGGAGGTCTTTAATGAAGCTAACTCTAAGGTCTTTTAAGCTCCATTATCTAGTCCTTTGTCTTTGATATACCATCTCCCTTTTGGACCGGTTGCCGTCTTTCCCTTTTCTCCCATGCTGAGAGAGACCTAAAAGCACATGTTATATTCTAACTCTTGTTTCCGTTTATTTCCCCACATTAAATGATCAATTAAATACAAGGAAAACATTTGGGTTAGTTAGATATTAGATTTTATGACAACCACCCTATCAGCCTCGGTTGCACCCTACTTCACCCCCCTCAATTTGTGTACATAGGGAGTGTCCTTTCCTCCCTCCTCTTCTACAAGAGGGTTTTGAAGACCTAGTTTGTCTAAATTTGCTTTTGCTCTCTCCATGCAGTCCTCTGGCAAGGCGTTTGGTGGGTGGAAACCTCCACCCCTTGGTGGCAGTGGCTCACTACATGGGAAGGGGCTTGGCCCCCCTTTTTTGGCCTACTGACCCTTCGCAAGTGGTGGTACTTCTTGAGGGTTTTATGTTGGTGTTAGACTCTCCAAAAAAGCCTATGTTCTATGTTCTAGATCTGATGTTGAATTGGTTTCTAGGTTGTGAGGTGATGGAACTTGCATGCTCCCCCCTTATGCGGTTCTAATTGGTTTATGGCTATCCTTTTTTGAGATGTACTAGGTAAAGGGCCCATGTAAAACCCTTGTTTGGTCTTCATGAGTTAATGGTTGTCTTTGCTGTGGGGTGGCTTCCGTGTCAGCTGGTTGGATTGTTCATGTCTATGGAGGTAGTGGGAGGTGCCATGCCCAGTGTGAGCATTACCTGCAATGTACATTTTTGGGTTTAATGCCTTGCACTCACAATATGTGAGTTTTGCCCAAAAAAAAGTTCAAGCAATGAACGTCAAACTTTGATGGACCAAAATTTTGGTGAAAAAATCCTCATCTCGTGACCTTGGAGACGAAGTTGATCTTTCTAAAGGTCCTCAAAGCCCATAATGGCTAGATGTTCTCGTGCATACATATCATGAACACATATATCGAGCACTATGTCCACTATCATACATGTTCTATGGCGAGGCCACAATAAGGGAAACTCCAGCGACCCAATCCACCTTGCACTAGGGAACCAGGGCCCCTGTGTTTAGCTTCAAAAAACCTTACACACGACTCTAACAAAAGGCTAAGCAATGACACGACTATAGTCTCGAAAATGGCTATCTTTTGGAACAAGTCTCAGAAATGGCCAAGATTGCCATACTAGCCAAGATGGCTCCACGAATGCGTACATAGATAGTATCCATAAGACCATGCATCAAAGTAATCAACAATGCGCATAAGCAAGCGCAAACCCGCAAGATGCACTATCAACCATAAATCTCCTCAACAAACATAATCAAATCTCATTTGTGTCCTTCACAAGCTAAACATAAATTTCTGCCATGTATGCTCAAAATGCCAAGCAAATCAGTCACGCATTGAACAAATGAAGTATGTAATAAGCATCCCACTTCCAACAACTCTTCACAAAAGCATTTGCAACTTTCAAAACACCCTCCAGTCGGCCCTCCGATATCTCTCAAAATTTATAGAATTTGCAAAAACTTCCTTTTGCAAAGTTATATAGACCACAAAAATTGGTTAGGATTGACTCCAATAGTAGTCAGTCACTACTACTGGAGTCAATCAATATCTATATATCTATATATATAGATATAAATATAACTATTTAGTCATACTACAGGGTCTACTCCATCGATTAATTAATTTCTTTCAAAGATTCCTTGAACACCTTAAGTTTTGAAAGTAGGCATTCAATTGGAGGTGATGCACGCGCTCCCTTCTGTATTGCCTGTTTTCCCCTTGCGCGTCTTGCTCGCCCCGCCCTTCTCTGTGGTCTTGTGACCAGTCAAACCACTCCTACTGCATCAGAGACAATCAACCCCAGCATCTGACTGGCCTTGTTGGGTTCATGAAAACCTGCAACAAAGAAACCGACACACAACATCATCGTACTCCTCCCTGCAACCTCGTCCTCATCCTCCTCCGTGTCCGGCCTAACCTTTGTGAAGTGTAAGCTCTCGCCCCCTCTTCGTCCTCATCCTCCTCCACATCCTCTTGCTCCACACTCCTCTTGCCTTGTGTTGATTGTCGGCTCATCCTCAAGTCCCATCGTGTGGCAGTGGAAACCATCGTCTGAGAGAGAGAGAGAGAGAGAGAGAGAGAGAGAGAGAGAGAGAGAGAGAGAGAGACTCCATGGCTTCTGGGTCCTGCACACGAGCATGAGAGAGACACGAAGGCAGGATCGCCTGCACAATTCCACCCCTCTTGATCCCTCCAACGAGTCGTCTGGAGTAAGTGACTCCAATCTGTGAGCTTTCGTTTCGTGGTCGCTATGCTATGCAGTTTAAAAAAACCTAATGTTGCCTTGTCTTGCCTCGCACTGCTCATGTCCACTACGATGCACCGCAGTCCACCATCTGGGCGCTAAAGGCATTGCCTTCATGGCCTGCCACCTAATCTCTACATCGTGCATCGCCCTGTCATGTGGCTCCGTTTCATTCACTCAAAGCTCACACCAAGATATTCGCTTTCACCATTTTACTTTGCTTCGAAAGGGTATCTTGCTAAGATACCCCTTAATAAGACCCGTTGAAAAAATTGTATGGACATATTTGTCTTTCATTTATTTTTTAAAACCCAAAACGTTGTCTACACGAGGAAATAAATTAGTGCAAAGACATATGACCTGTTAGCCTCATACCCAAAGGCATTCTAGGCTAAATTTACCTATAACACACAAAGTTAGTCCCAAAAACTTCTCAATGGTAGCTACTTGCTCCACTTTTGTTTTTCATTACCACCAACCCCCCAAAACCACCACCACCACCACCCCACACACACACACACACACACACACACACACACACACACACCCACCCCCACAAAAATAAAAACTAATTAATCAATGACTTCTCAAAAAGTCGTTTTGGCTCCTTACTATGGCTCTATGTCAAGGCTACACCACAACAACAACAACAACAACAACAACCCAAACCCCCCCCCCCCCCCCCCCCCCCCCCACCCCCCAAAAAAAAACTAATTAATTAATGACTTCTCAAAAAGTCGTTTTGGCTCCTTAGTATGGCTCTATGTCAAGGCTACATTAATTAATTAGCAAGATTCCATGTTTTCTTACCTCAGTAGAGGACATGAATTGCTTGACCATGTTCACACGCAAGGTATCTCTCGAAAACACGAAACACATAAGATTAACGTTCTGGCACATTCGACTCACTTTCAAACATAATTACCAGATTGCACCAAGACAATCATATTGATACTCAAGATGACTATCTAAATTCAATTATCAGACGCAATGGGAGTACATGCTAGCAATAAACAACCAAAATGCACAGCAACAAAAGAACCTAGCAAATGTCGAGAATGAGCCTACAAAATTGCCAGCACGTGTACTGATATTTTTTCGCATCTTGAGACTCTACTCAACGAGATGTCTGTTTAGCAGGTTCGCAAGCCTACATAAGAGTGCATTCAACTTGCTGAGCTGCGTTTTCAGCTTTGATACCTCAGCACGCAGCAGCAAGATCTACTCCTCTAGCTTAGAAACCTGGATATCAGCGACGTTTGTCTCGCGTTCATCAATTGTGTCCTTAAATCTATGTATTGCATCCAAGACATCATATCAAAGAGCTGCATAACCCTCCACTCGATTCCTAGACACTTCGTGCAAAATTTCTGAGACCATCTCCTCGATCTTGTCCAATCGTGGATCCTCGATTTCATCCAGTGAGTCATCTACTTGCGTCTCTGTCATCGTGTCCACCAAGTTCGTCTGGTCCATTTTACCCTGCATTCACAAACCAGAAACTTTTAGCTTGATCACGTGGAACAAATAGAAGCAATTACAACAAATCGGAAATACATTGTATCATGCAATTGTTGTTACGCCAACACTATGGACCAACGGGATATAGTCTCATCGCCTATCTGTGGGCTCCCTCCGTCGGTATCATCATCCCCATCATTCCGATTTCGTTCACTACAGTTATCTTCCCGATTAGTTGGCACGCTTGCTGGACTATTGAGAAGACGCTCGATACATAGAGAAATGCAAAATCAGAATCATTCCTATGTATATTCATGAACGTACCTCTCAACTCCTTGCCACTGAGAGTGGAACCGGTCAACAGGTGGGTGAGTTGTACCACATTCATCATTGTTGATGAAGATGCTAGCAATATCTTGGTATGTTGTGGTCGATGGATAAACCATGCATCTCCAAAGAGCTTTTGTCTTGCCTAATTGCATCCCCCGGCCTTGATAGGGTGTGACCCATTCCGATGAGGGATAGTATTTCCCAGTTTTTAGCATTTTGTGCACGGTCAATAAGAAATCATTTCCCAATGGATGCCCCAATCTAAACTTCCAGAACATACACGTCCTATCAAAGATATTTGCGGGCGTCAAACAAACTTTTTTCTTCAAGTCGTCGCCGCCATACAAGCTATACAACTCGATGCCCTTGTTGATCTCATCTGCGTGAATATTATGCATGACCACTCGAAAATATGGTTGGTCTTGGTCCTTCAAGCAGTGGCCAAGCATACCTTCGAAAGTATGCATGTTACATTGCTTCAAAGCACGGCAAAGGACCATCCCACCTACACAGGCACAGCCTTGTCCCACCCCAAGTATTGCTTTACTTTCCTATTTGCTGCCACCAAGGAGCTAGTCCAAAGCCGCATGACCATCTGGAAGTGCAAGTGAAAAAGAGTGCCCCCTCTTTCGACAACACAAAGACCAGCAGTTGTCTCCCTTTCAAGGAATGCATACATGGAAGCTAACAAAGCTACATCAATATATGAACCTCCTACAGACACCGTAACACTAACCTCCATCAGCCTACATCTTTTCGGCTTCTCAGACCTCCCACTACAAGCTAGCAATGACTCAACCCCATCTCTTTTTCGTTTTTTTGATATATTACCCTCATTTCCACTCTGTCTACAGCGCGCCTCTGCTTTCAGCCGAACCATAGCCCTTTCTATTAAACGAAAATACACAGCACAATACAAACACAACAGCACACACTGAGCTCCTTGTGCTTGAATTCAGCAGACAATCACGTCCGTAAACAAAAATACAGAGCAGAATACACACACAACAGCATGCACTCACCTCCTTGTGCTTCGATTCAGCAGACAATCGCGTGCGGACACAAAATCAGCTGAAGCAGCTCCCAACGGAGATCCGGAGCAATCACCAAAAGCATTCGCAGTCCTATAAAACGACCAGCAACACATGTTTCTGTCCAGCAATAACCACCACCACCTGTCCTGACACATGCCAGAGCGCTTCGCTCACCTTCATTTCGCTTCCTGGAGTTTCCTTCGCATCTATAGTGATTCGCCTTAATTCGACCCACAAAAAGTCGTTTTCGGGACCTACTGGGCATGAAATGGATTGTTTTTACAAGTCAAAACAGATCTATAAACATCTACAGTTATCTATACATGATCTACAAGTAGTTTGAGAAAAATCGGTGTTGATTTTGGAAAAATTTTCAATTGGAAAGTTGTAGAGCACGATGTTTCTGGCTAGGGAGGTGAGAACCAAGCTAAAAATTGTATTTTTACTTAGTCAAATCTTTGTTGCAAAACAAAGCTTGAAATTTTGCAGCTTCATTGTATTCTCTACCACAACATTGCAATGATGGAAGGCCTTCATTCCAACTTTGATACCAGTTGTTGATGAGTGCGCAATGCAAAAGGGAAGCAAGGGCTGAGAGATTAGGGTTTCAATCGAAGAGAGAGAGAGAGAGAGAGAGAGAGAGAGAGAGAGAGAGAGAGAGAGATAGGTTTTGCTGGAGTTTCTTTTCACATTGTATGTGAGCTCCTTATTGTTTAATATCAAATAAGAAAGAATGAGATTATGGTTAGTGAGCGGTTAGTCTGTGTTGGTATCCTCAACACATGTAGACATTGCAAGAATTTTAACAAGCACACCTTTCATTTCACATCCTCACACGGCTTGACTTCACTTACACTCTATTCTTTTAGAATGCTAAAGTGAAGCTTCACCTTTCATAATTCTAGTAAATTCTATACATATACATATATACACATACATATATTTATTTATTTTACACATACATTCTTTTATGTGTGTGTGTGTGTGTGTGTGTGTGTGTGTGTGTGTGTGTGTGTGTGTACCACACTAAATGAGCAAACCATGGTAAAGGGAAGAAAAAATGGTGAAATATGTGAGAACTTAGCTAAAAAATCTTGCAAATTCAAAAATTCGACTATTATTTTCGGTTTGCTTCTTTGCAAGGAGGAAACTCGGTCCCTTAACAAAAGAGATATTCCTCAACAATGCTTTACCTTATATAATCCTAGTTAAACTCAACCTAATGATTTTATCATTTTCTTGTTATTTTAGAAAGCCATTGTGACCCTTTCACTTGTTTTTATTTGATTCTGTGCCATCTCATCATCTAGTATTTGAAGTTCCGAATCACTAATCAAATCCAACCCGCTGATCCAATATTCACATTCCCTACCCAATAGCTTTGGGACCAACTTTGAAAAGGTTGTTAAGCTCTCTCTCTCTCTCTCTCTCTCTCTCTCTCACACACACACACACACACACACACACATACTTGGGTGTGGGTGTGGGTGCTAACAAAAAGAGGAAAATAGTAAAACCTTTCTATCACCCAAGTGTGGTAGATTGGTTATGCCATTTCCCTCTTATATAACAGGTCTTGAGTTCAACTCCTCGTCGGTTAGATTTTTAAGGTCTCTTGGGATAGTTTCCTACGACGTTAAAACTCTCTTCTTCTTCTTCTTCTTCTTCTCTCTCTCTCTCTGTGTGTGTGTGTGTGTGTGTGTGTGTGTGTGAGAGAGAGAGAGAGAGAGAGAGAGAGAGAGAGAGAGAGAGATTCTATGTCATTTGATCATCTAGTATCTTAAGTTCCGAACCACTTATCAAATCCGACCCGCTCATTCAAATCTCAGATTCCATGGCCAATAGCTTTGAGACCAACTCTTGAAAGGATGTCAAGCTCTAGCCCCCCCCCCCCCCCCCCCCCCCCCCCCACACCCACCACCAAAAAAAAAATGATCACAATCGTGATCACAGCTTGGCCCTAAAACTTGCATGATTATGCACCACTTGCAACAGAGGTTTTTTTGTTCTTTTTTTATGAAGAGCAACTGAATTGAATTAAAAAGTAAGGGAAAGTACAATTGCCCCTGAGGTAGGCCAGGGACTTTCCTGGACAAAAGAAAAAAGGCTCAAAGAAAGGGGAGGCATCGAAGGGAATAACAAAATGAGAGATAAATGGAATATAGTCTCAACGGATCATAATAAGATAAGATGCATCTCTCCATCTTTGACTTCTCTGCATAACTTTCACTTCTTCCTCACAAAAAGTTTTGGATAAATTATCACAATAATTCCCACATAGTGACTTACCTCAACATCATGAGCTTCTGCTCGAGAGGCATCGCATACCTAGCTAGGTACGATTGGGGGCAGGGGACCACCGGCGCCCCCCCCCCCTACCTAGCTAGGTATGCGATGCCTCTCGAGCGGAAGCTCATTATGTTATGTATTGTCACTGAAAAAGAGTCTGTTTTCCTACATGAGAAAATTTCTAAATCTTCTTGTGCCCGGGCTGCTTTGGATGCATTACCAGAGATTTGTGACATAACTACGCTGAAGCTGATGGTAAGGAGATGCAAAAGAAGAAAAAGGGGCAGCCAAACTTAGCTTTGTTACTTTCTAACCAAATTTGCCACATATATGCCCCCCTTAAGCAGGTCCTGATAGGTATGTCTGCAAAGCTGCATTAACCAAGTAACATGGATCTCCAAGTGATCTTTTAAGGGTCAACAACACAAGCTTACTGAATCTCCTTTTTGAAAAAAAACATATTAAATTTACAATTGATGAACAGGTGGGACAGAGACTCTCATGAATTTTACACCACCTACAAATACCATCAGAAACCCCTATTCTCTTAGCCTTTGATCCTGTCCATAAACCTAACATTGCCATCAATGCCATGTGGCATTCATCGACACGCTTTATCCAATGGTCAAATCGCCTCTATGACATTAAGTAGCTCAAGAAGATGCATAAGCCTCCCAGGGCACTATGTCCAAAGTTCACCCACATCAACTCTGAAGACTTTTACAGGCAGTTACACGGCCCAAAAAAAGAAATAATACATATATATATGGTGACAAAAAGAGGAGGGAGGTACTGATTACAATAAATAAATGCGTCAGTTAGTCAAAAAAATCTTTCAAGGCAAAAGCACTTCTATCAAATATCCTTGAAGAGTTCTCCCTTCCAACTATGAGGAAAGATGTACAATATACTGTTTCTGTTAACCATGATGAGTATCTGGCCTTTGAGATGGAAGAGGCGATGTCTGCCTGGACTGAGGCAAGGGGAAAGAGGCCATGGGCGAGGCAACATTCGGTGATGAGATCGGTTGGAGATGATTAGGGGATGCCTTTTGAGATATGGCAGGGGACAAAGAGTCTAAGGACGGGGAATGGCGAGGAGAGGGGTGACGATATGGCGAATGGGAGAAAGAATTATACGATAGTAGTTGCGGAATTGGCGATGCACACGGTGAGGTTTGGCGTGAAGAAAGGGGAGAATTATACAAGGATTGTGCACTAGAATTTATGTCCATAGACTCTCCTTGCTCCTCAGAGTCTTTGGTCTTGGTGTCATTTAGGGGCTCAGCAGGATGGTCTCCATTTGCTGAATGCTTCTGCTTTGAGACGTCATTTCGAGCTTTGGGTGTGCAGGAGGCCGAGGTAATCGAATTGGAGAGGTGGAAACGCATGCCAAAATGGAACGCAAGAGGAGGTTGTGACACTTTAGAGTAACCCTCCAGCATAAGGAGAGCATTCCCCATAGTGGGCCTTAGAGATGGGTTATCTTGAATGCACCAAAAAGCTATCCTAATGACTCTGGTTGCCTCTACCATATCTTCTTTTCCAAGAGGCAAGATACTCTTGTCGATGATGTCAAGCACATTGCCTTCCTTCAATTTCTTCGCAGCCAATGCTGGAAAATACCAACCTTCACCATCTCCATGCACAGTCAATCTAGACACATCCACATTCTTTCTTCCACTCACAAGCTCTAGCAAGACCATCCCAAAGCTGTACACATCGCTCTTCTCTGTCGCATCTGTGAGAACCAAGCATTCCGGGGCCATGTAGCCCGGGGTGCCTCTCATTCTTGACACTGCGCTATCCTGATCTTCATTAATGAGCCTCGACAGGCCGAAATCTGACAGCTTTGGAACGAACTTCTCATCCAAAAGGATGTTCTGAGGTTTGATATCCAAATGGACAATGCAGTTCCGACACTGCTCATGAAGGAAAACGAGGCCTCGGGCCGTCTGCACGGCAATGGCCAGTCGGGTCTTCCAATCAAGAGGTGGCCCAGGGCGCGCAGCTCCCTTGCGAAAAAGCCATGTATCAAGAGACCCATTTGACACATACTCATACACAAGTAATCGATGCCCACCATCTGCACAGAAACCTCGCAAGTGGACGAGATTTTGATGATTGATGTTGCTCAAAGCATTGACCTCATTTCTGAATTCTTTCAAGCCCTGAGTAAACCTAGTTGTATTTTCCAATTGCTTTACTGCCACAAAAGATCCATCGGAGAACATACCCTTATACACTGACCCAAAACCGCCCACACCAAGCTTCTGACTGAATTCCCATGTTGCAGCTTGAAGCTCTTTGTAGTTTAGCCTTTTAGGCTGCCCTGGCAAGGAAGCAAGTAGATCATCATCATCCCGATTAAGGGCTTTACGCTTCCCTTTATTCTTCTTGCGATGGTAGTACCATACGCCAAGAAAGGCAGTCGATACCAAGGTTGTAATGCTGATACCAACTATCAAACCCAACTCTGACTTATTGCTGGCCGGTCTTTCCTGTTGCATTTTGATTGCTCCCACATATGCTGAATCATTTACCCGAATCATTGAAAGAACGCTTTCATGCAAATAGCACTCCTTTGATTTAGTCCTGTAGAAGGCTGCCTGGCATGAACAACTTCCCAGGCAGACGCTCTTGCATGCAGCGAAGGAATTCGCCAGCATGCTAGGCTTCATGTAATCATTTGCAAAATAGTCTACTCTTTCAACATCCAGGAAAAAATGCGAATCGCTGTTGGGAAGGCAACTGAGAGGCACTTTGCGGACACATGAAGTTTGGGTAAGCAAGAACTCTTTGGCCCGTGAAGGATAGAAGTATTGGGTGTCTGTAGTTCCATTTCCAGGGCAGGTGCAGTTTGAATTTTCACATATACCATAAGGGCCACATGCATTAGGGAATCCGCAGGACCCTTTGGTGCTGTTTTGAAACACATCATAAGAAGGCTTGTGGTCAGGGTAATAGCCCTTTAACACACCATTAGGCTCCAATCTGATGAAAACAATAGGGCTGTCGAATGAGACAGCTAGCTGTGATGGCGCCGCCGCCAGCTGACATGAAGGAGAATCAGCACTCTGGACTTGTGTCAGGTTATACTTGCTTAACACTAGGCGCGTATGATTACAGGGGCTGCTGTTGATACCATCGGGCGTCGTGGGGACGACAGGATAGCCCAGAGCATAATACGGGAGAGGCTGAGAAGTAGAATTCTCATAGAAAATGAGCCCTCCTCCTCTCATCTCAGCTATAAAGCTACCTGTGGGTGACACATGCGACGAGAATCCGGCCACAATTATGCTTCCCGGGTTAAGAAATTGTCCCGGAACAAGCAGATCTATCGGCTCAGAGAAGCTTTCCCAAATAGACCTGTTTTCACTATCAAAGAGGATGAGATTACCTTCAGTTGTGAGGCGGATACCACTCGGATTGAACCCGTCCGTGTTGCTGCTCCACACTTGCCTGCCATCAAAGTCTTCAAGAAGAGCTGATCCTTGAGGGTTGAGAATAAAGGAGGCATTGTGTTGGACAGGGTAGTGCCGATTCGCGAGCCAGATTGGCGTGTTTGGGAAGTTGAGGCCCGAGAGAGCAACACTGAAGTAGTAGGAGGACGAGTCTCGCGAGAGGCAGCCGAAAACAAAGGGCGAATTGAAGAGAAGGATGGTGGTGATGTAGCCGGGGGTATTTTCCCTGGCATCACATCCAACAGCCCGGGTCTCATTGAAGTGGAGCACCGAGGGCGCGCCAGGCGTTGCACCACCAATTGCTTGCGGTGTTGCTGAGGGCGGCTGTGTCGTCGAATCTGCTTCAGCCGCATCTGCTACTGCTAGGATGAGATCGCCATAACCAGATAATGACATGATCATCACCAGTAAACCCGCTGTGTATAGCCATGGCTGCCTCGATGGAGAAGAGAAGAAGCGCAAAATCATGGCTTTACCCTAGAGCATCATACATCTGTTCTAAAGCAGTGTGTGTGTGTGTGTGTGTGTGTGTTTGCACAGAAGAGTAAGAGAGGTGCTTCTTGTGTGCGAGAACCTACTTTCCACCCACTATGCATAGTACGAACAGTATCATACACACTATCTACAACGCAGAATGAGAGCAGGAAAGCAGGCCTCGCACTACAAAAGCACACGTGCGAGGAGTACCCGGAGAGAGTCCCTAGGTCTTGACTGTTGCAGTGTTGCTATGTAATAAGCGTAGGGGGGGCAGTGTGTGGCATCGGGAGGGGCGAATTAAGAGGAGAAGGAGAAGACTAGTTGCTCCTTGCATTCCTCGTTTCGTTTGTTTCAAAGCTCCAATGCTCGACATTTGTTTGCTGGCTTGATGGTCTCTCCGCGTGACCCCACCGCAATATATGTATGCCTCTCTTTCTCTCTCTCTCTCTCTCTCTCTCTCTCTCATGTGCTCCCAAATATATAGACCTATCTCTCTCTCTCTCTCTCTCTCTCTCTCTCTCTCTCTCTCTCATGGGGTGCTAGGCCGAAGGGTGGGTTCAAACGAACCCAGCAGCAATCTCCGCGATTGTTTTCTACCTTCGTTCTCATGTTCCCACAGAACGGCACTTAGTTTAGGGTAAAGGAGCCAGTTGTAACACATGTGCCTTTTAAAAATCATGCACGTCCCAATTTAGAGACAAAAATTTGGAATATGCTAGGAATCTTGCTTATGTGTCAACTTGTGATTTGCTGAAAACTGTACCATTACTGAGCCTTGGGTGTTTCTAACCCCTAAAGATCTCAGAATTTAAACTTTCTCAAATTGGCTGCCCAAATTAAATCAAAAACATATCAATCTTGGTATTACCTAATCCGCCTTTGCATGAGGAATCTCATGCAAATTTCAAAATTCAAATCTGACCAAATTTGCAAAATCCCACCCAAAATTACACTTTTTTTATTGCGTGTCTCTAAATTGGCTCCTTTACCCTAGGTTAACTATGGCGGGAGAGCAGACATGCAGTGGTGCATAGCCAAGTGAGTGTGTTATTAGCTGCAGATCTGACGTACAAAGCTCAACTCGCAGTGTCTGAGTTTAGAGCCGAAAGAGCCCGACAATGCGGATCTTCAGGAAAGGGGGGGGGGGGGGATACGGTTGCTCAAGAGGTGGCAGGTCCGGAGAGAAGGGAGGATTTTGTAACCCAATCGGTACCCGCCAGGTAGGAAGCACGCACCTTCCTTCCATTTTGTCGTCGACCCGTATGAACCTAGCCTAATATATGCCTAACCTCTCTCTCTCTCTCTCTCTAGGATTTGACGTCCATTTGCCTTTTTTAAGGGATTTTTTATGTCATATGAGGTCAATATTGAATCTGTCAAAAGAGCTTGTTTAAAAATTTCCCTTCTATAGGAAAAGGAAGTAAAATAGGGTATCCATAAGTGGAAGGAGAGCACATTAAGATCCTCATCTATACTACTCTATTAAAGAGATGGAGATTCAATTAAGGAGATGGAGATTCAGGCAAGCCACGTGGCATAACTAGGGGAAGGGTTGGTGAACAGAAGGTGAGGAGCGCACTCCGGGTGGTAGGTGAAAAGGCAGGGCGGAGAGAAGAAGAGAATTTTAGCGTCGTAGGAAGCTATCCCAAAAGAGAGAGAGAGAGAGTACTTTCTAGGAGGCGCATCTCGAGAGGAGGAGAGCAGATTAAGGCTTCATAGAGTCACCTCTCAAATTTTTGACAAGCCTGTAGCTTCTATATTTGTTAGGCTTCGAGGGCCTCTCTCTCTCTCTCTCTCTCTCTCTAAAACCATGCTGTTCCGGGGGATTGGAGCCCTAGACGGCTGGAATTTGCTTGAGACGGTTGGAGCACTGCCTACCAATGGTTGAAGCATTATAATTGAGGCAGCTGGAATTTGCTTGAGACGGTTGGAGCACTGAAGCGGCGATGCTGAGTGTACATTTTAGGCTTCTGTAAACTTTTGCTTGGACGGACTCATGACGCCTACCAATGGTTGAAGCATTATAATTGAGGCAGCTGGAATTTGCTTGAGACGGTTGGAGCACTGAAGCGGCGGTGCTGAGTGTACATTTTAGGCTTCTGTAAACTTTTGCTTGGACGGACTCATGACGTTGTGCAATGACGTAGACCCTAGCAAAACCGCCAGGCTACATATTTAGCCTTCAAAGTTAGGAGAGTCTGGCTTGACAACTTGCGTGAAGTTGCCATTATGACAGCCTGCAAAAGGCTACAAGTGTTCAAATTTGAAATGCATTTGTATGTCGCTCTGTTACAACCTCTGCATATTGCCTTCCATTCTAACATCATGAGCTATATTACAAGCTAGCCGTTCTTCCTCCGCCAACATTCACTGCTTATAGGGCCTTGCATCAAGACTGGCATGCTTCCACTAGCTTGCTCGCACTCTCTAACAAAGCCTTGCGTGGACGATTGGACGTGTGTGCAAGAGGGAGAAGATGGCCACCGGAAGAGCATTGGCTATTGATCTGTAGGCTTCTCTATAGGAGGTAATCATCCTTTGTGTGTGTGTATGTGTGTGTGTGTGTGCGCGCGCGCGCCGCACGCGTAGGAGACAACAGACTCTCAGTAGGGGACAAAGGTATGCAAGAACAACAATGGTAGGCACATGTGCAGAATCAATAGCTCCAGCAGCTTCAATAATAGCATTAATAGCGGTTGTAGTAATAGTAGCATCAATGGCTGCAGCAACCACGGAGCAGCGTCGACACGCATAGCGGAAAAATGCAGGGGACGGCCATACCTACTTGACTGTGGCCAGAGCACAGCGTGAAAGAGAACAACTACATGGGGTGTGTGTGTGTGTGCGTGTGTGTGTGTGTGTGTGTGTGTGTGTGTGTGTGTGTGTGTGTGTGAGAGAGAGAGAGAGAGAGAGAGATTTTGCAGAAGAAGCGACGACTAAGCTTTCCAGATCCATACTCGGGATAGAAGCAAGGAGCAGGTCTATAAAATTACACGACTAGCAGAGGGCATACCAATGGTGAAGGCAAAAAGAAAAATATGGCATAGGGGTCGAGCAACGAACAGGAGTGGCAAGAAAGCATCAAACACGCATATCCACACACACATACGCAGTGATCCGAGCCTATCACAAATTTTTGTTTATCATATTTTGTTGGTTTTCCTTGCTTCTAGAGGTTTACAATAAAAGAAAGAGTGAGAACAACCTCTTGGAAACATTTTTTAAAAAATGATTTTTTCTTGACTAGTTCACCGGAGGTGAAAGGTAGAGGGAGAACCTAGTGGTAAAGGGAAGGGAAAATATGTAAATGTGAAAAGAAAAGATATGATGTGGTTGTGGAGCCATGCACCCATGATTCAAGGGTCATGAGTGGCTCATATCATCATGGCTTTGGAGCCATATGATGATTCAAACAAATGGGACCCAAGTGGAAGACTTGGTAAAGGAAGAAACCAGGCACATGATTTTGTTGAATTTTTAAAAAATACTTCCACTCCGATCCAAGAAAAGTTGTCTTCATCAAAGTTGTAACTGACAAGCTGAAGATTCTGGCCATATTTTTTTTATAATTTTTGCACCTACGGTCTAGGAGATATGGCCAAAATGGTGGACGGCAGTTTTTTCAACTGTGGTGGAGACCACCCCCCTACCTTTACACACACACACCCTTCCTTTTCCACATTGAGACCTTCTTTTAAATCAGCCATTAGTCTTCTCACCCTCCTCTCCTTCCTCCTCTCTCTCAAGCTCAAAAACCCATCAAAGTTCCTCTTTTAATCACCTCTCAAGTCATGCTTAATCTTGTTGTAATTCATAAAGTTCTCATTCAACCCCTTTCTATTATTACTAGATATGTATTGATTTTATGTAGATTCTTTACATTTTAAAATAAGGAAGCTCTTGGACTCAAGCTATGGAGGAAGGAGTGAAGACAACACAAGTGATGATGGAGCTAATTGGTCAACAAATCACTTGGAAGGAGCTTCTTCATTGGTTGAATGTCCTTAATCAAACTTCATTTGTACAAATTACACTTGTATCTTAACCTCACTCCTAATCACTCTCTTTCCTATATAAAGAGGCCTTCCCCTTTGTAATTTCAAGCCTCCCTCAGCCCCATTGAGCCTTTGTATCACTCACCATGAGCCCATAAGCTCATTCATTCACTCTATTCTTGCACATCCTAGAGTGCAAATTGTTTCATGCTAGTACCCTCTCCTCCTCTTACTCGTGTTAATTAAGTGAAATGTTGTATATGCGTGTGAGAGTGCTTGATGTGATCTTGGCTAATCCTTGAGTGATTGTTTGGTAATCTATATGCTATTTGTGTTGGGAGTGTTTGAAGTCATCCATTCCTTGTGCACACACCACAGTTAATGCTTCATTCATAGTGCTCTCTCTCTCTCTCTCTCTCTCTCTCTCTCTCTCTCTCTCTCTCTCTCTCTCTCTCTCTTTGTGTAGCGGTCCTAGTCCACGCTTCCAAGACTAGGTGGTGCCCTCATCTCATTTCCCTTGTGGCGCAATGGAGTTTGTTTTGGTGTAGAGGCCGCCATTCCAAATTTCCTTCGTCATAAATTGGTGCCCCCACGGAGGAGTTTTCAAGCAGCGCTCTATCAATCCTATGAAGGAAGATCCATCAAATTCTCCGAGACTTCCACTATGGTCTCCCCAAGAAGCTCGAGAAAAGAAGCGTCTTTATCTACAAACGGCACGTATGCGGGTAAAGAGAGTTAACTACACACACCCTTCTTTGCTTCAAGGAAAATCTTGTAGTCATCAAGTCCCTAGGTCAAAAAACTGTGTTGAGTGCTTTGTGGCTAGTGTGAAGACACTTCCTTTGAAGCCTCGACTTCAGGTGGTGAAAGCACTCTCAAACTCGGGTATTAACAAGTTTTTGGAGGGGGAGCTACACATCAATGGGGTGCGGTATTGGCAAGAGGCTACATATGGTGATGCACTCCAACTACTACTAGCAAGAAGGCTCAAGGTGGTTGAGAGGGTAGCCATCGAACCCTATGAACTCTACAAAGCTGAAGATGGTCACACCAAAGCTAGGCTAATCACCGGTGAGCAAATTCTTCGCATCTCTCAAATGGTGGGATCCAAGAGAGCTCAACTTCAATGAAGTGCTTCATGGAAGGTTGTAATTAATGCACCAATGAATAATCCCATTTTCCACAACTTTCAATCAGTTCAGAATATTAGGGTGAATGTGCGCATTGATAGAAAGATTTTTTTCCAACAAAGATTGGTCTTCTATTTTGGAGCTGAGAGGTTGAGAGAGATATTGCTGTCCCCTGACCCTATAATATTTCCTATTTTGGAGTATAATGTATCTTTTGATCTTCATCTTGCTTTAAGCATACTCCATGAATCATAGGGATTTATATGGACCTTTCCAACCTCTTGCTAGACAAACTGTGCATATAATAGCTAGCACAAAGCTTAGGTTCCAAAACATCATAAGGGACTTACTAGGCCCTCGTCGTCTAGCTGAGATTAATGCATCTATCAATCCATTTATTCTACCCTTAATAAGATATGATTTGGGCCTAGACGTTTTCATCTTTGTGCTATATTGAGAGGAACGCAACCCACTTTTATTTTGGCTTTCCCAAATTTTTTCGGGCGTAGTGGGGAAAATGCTGGGGATTTTTTGGATAACTTGGAGATGGCTTTCCTTGTCTCCGGGAGGGATGACGAAGCAGTGAAATTGAGAGCTTTTCCTTTGGTGCTCAAAGAAGAAGCTAGGGTATGGTTCCAGGCTCTAGATCCAACCCAAAGAATTGATTGGGAGGGATTGAAGGTGGCTTTCCTACGAAGATTTCAACGAGCCAATTCGGCAGAAGAACTATGGCAACGACTTCTGTCCCTTCATCAAGTTGACCCTCATGGTTATGCAACCTATGAGGAAGGTTTTCTGAAACTTTGGGGGCAATGGTCAGACTCACTAAACCCTGGTGAGCGAGCTCCCAATTGCCTCCAAAAGGATCGATTTATCTCAGGTTTGTACCCCTTGCTAAGGGAGAAGGTAAAGGGCAAATTTCCAAATGCTTTTGAAGATGCCTTAAGAATTGCTAGGGAAAAGAATAGAAAGATTCTCTATCAAGCCCAAGCTGGCCAGCTAGCTTTGGGAGGCAATATCACAACTATGGAAGCTTCTCACATACCTCCAAATGTGCCTAATGCACCAGACCTCAATAGAGGTCAACAAGAAGATATGCTCCAACAAATAAACAATCTCACAAACCAGCTAGAGGGGTTGAGAGTAAATCTTGTGCAGGGTGTAAGAAGGCCTATTGAGGGAAATGGTGGGAATCGGCCACCAATGCGACGTCAAGCAAGGGAAATGTTGTGTTACAATTGTGGGGAAATTGGCCACGGCATGTATAATTGCCCTCATCCCAGAAGATATGACTACCCTGTCAGAGGTCCTCGACAACAAGTAAGTCCACCCCGTGCTAGAGCTCAAGCACAAGAGCAACCGCAACCTCAAATTTTGCAGCCACCTCGTGCTCAAGCTCAAGCCCCTGCTACTCAACCAAATGTGAGCATCATAAGGATGGAGGAGGTCCTCAAGGGCAGAAGCAACCAGGAAGAAATAGCTAAAGGGAAGATGAAGATAGATGAAGTGGCTACAATGCCTATCAAACGTGTGCGTGTCCAAGATGAAGTAGGTAAAGAAACAAGCAAGGATGCAAGCAATGAAGCAAGTACATCTCGGGCAACTAAAGATGAAGCCAAGAAGAGAAAGACCCGTACTAGGTCTCAAATTGACATCTCTGATTTCCCTATGGGATCTCGGACACAACCTTATGACTTGACAGCTGATGTGAGTTCTCAAGGACCAAAGATTACTTGGCCACAACTACTTCATATCTCCCCAAAGCTTCGACGACAATGGTCAAAAATGGTGAGCACGAGAGCAAAGCGAAGTAAGCTAGTAAGTGTAATAAAAGCATATGGTCTCAAGGATATAGTGCCTTTGGTGGAGGCTCAAATCAAGGGACAACGGATTCCAAAAACTTACATTGACAGTGGAGCAGAGGTTTGTGTCATGACAGAAAAGCTAATGCATCAATTGGGTTTAGAGGTAATGGAATCATCAAACTTTAGGGCAAAAATGGCCAATAATGTCTCTGTCACTTGTGTGGGTGTAGTGAAAGCTTTGAGAGTTTCTGTTTTTGGAATCACTACAGAGGTTGATGCTTATGTGATGCCAGTAAAGGGAGAAGGATACCCCCTTATTTTAGGACGACCTTGGCTCATGGGTATAGGAGCTAGGCAAGATTGGGCAACAGGAGACTTGGAGTTGAGGCCTCGCATGGGTGGCCATAGTCGGAAGGTGGTTTATAACCTAAAGAATGGGCGACAAGAGAACCTTGAACTAGAGACGTCAGCTGATGAGTGGAGCTCAAGTGGATGCTCCTCATGCATGGACGAGGAAGAGAGTTCAAGTGAAGAGAGTGATAGCACTCTCGAAGTCATGGGCGTCACCATAAAGGAAACTACCTCATCAGAAGACAACCCAAGGATCCAAATGAAGAATGTGTGGGATGCCAGCCTAGAGGAGATGTTATCCAAGGATATAAAGGAAGAAGAAAAGGAGGGTTATGTAAATGTTCTCAAGAAGCATGCATCATTGTTTATTTCTGATTACACTCACATTACAGGTGTCACTGCAGTGAAGCATCATATCCATCTAAAAGAAGGGAGCAAGCCAGTAGTACAAAAACTAAGAAGATTAGGAGTTGTGCAACAAAATGCACTGTTGTCTGAGGTGAAGAGACTCTTAGAAGCAGGATTCATATACCCAGTAGAAGATTCAGAATGGGTCTCCCCAGTAGTGGTGAGGCCAAAGAAGAATGGTAAATGGCGAGTGTGCGTGGATTACAAGCCACTAAATGCTGCAACAAAGAGGGACCACTTCCCTCTCCCATTTCAAGATGAGATTCTAAATGAAGTAGCAGGCCATGAGAGATACACAGTGTGTGATGGCTACTCTGGCTACTTTCAAATACGCATTGCAGAGGAGGACCAGAAAAAGACTACTTTCATCACACCATGGGGATGTTTTGCATTTCGAGTCATGCCTTTTGGTCTCACCAACACTCCAGCCACCTTTCAACGATTCATGAACATGGTCTTCCAACCTTACTTTGGTAAGTCCATAAGGGTTTTCATAGATGACTTTTGTATTTACAGCTCCAAAAGTATGCATCTCGGCAAGATTGATGAAGGATTTACTCGTTTAGCTAAGCTGGGTGGACAACTAAACAAGGACAAATGTCACATTGGGGAAAGCAAGGTTACACTATTAGGGCATGTAGTGTCCATTGATGGAATCGAGGTAGATCCTGAAAAGATAGAAACATTGCTAAATCTACCTTCCCCAACTTCCATCAAACAATTAATCTCCTTCTTGCAAAAGCTAAGATATTTGAGTAGATTCATACACTTACTCTCCCAAGTGATATTTCCTCTACAACAGCTGACTCGTCAAGAGACGCTTGTTTGGAGTGAAGAAAGTGAAGGGCATTTTAGAGAGATTAAAAAAATGTTAGGGTCACTCCCTGTTATCCTCCAACCTTGTTGGGAAGAAACATTCTTTGTAAACCCTAGTGTGGGAGAAGAAGCCATTGGTGCTGCCCTCCTACAAAAAGATCCAAAAACCTCCTTTATGAGGCCTGTGTATTTTGCTAGCCGCCTCATGGAAAACACAGAGAAGGCCTACACCCTAATGGAACAGCTAGTGTTAGCTCTCATGTTTGCGGTAACCAAATTTCGGCCATACTTGCTGCCGAAGAGGTTTGTAATTATCACTGTGGAGGATATGTTTCCCTATGCACTACAACATATGGAAATCTCTGACAAAATAGCAAAGTGGGTGGTGCGACTTCAAGAGTTTGATTATACAATACAGGTTGAAAGAACAACTCGAGCATGCTTAGCCGACATTTTAACAAACAAGTGCTATGAAAAAGTTTGCCATTTGAAGAGAAAGGAACTTCCGCCACCTCCAGCTCTAGAGGCTTTGGTCAATGCTTACAGCCTCTACTTTGATGGAGCATACAAGAGAACCAAGGATAAGGCAGCTGCAGGCATCGTGGTCTTATCCCCATTGGGAGAGAGGATCCATGGTGAAGGGATCACTCTAGAAGATGTCCACTCCAACAATGAAGCAGAATATCATGCTCTAATTCATGGCCTTTGCTGGTGCCTCGATAATTCAATTAAGAGATTAAACGCTTTTGGTGACGCCATGCTTTTGGTAAGGCAAATGCAAGGTACATGGGCTTGCAAAAATGCCCGTCTCTCTACTAAAATGAGAGAAGCAAAAGCTCTTATGAGGAGATTTAGGGAGGCACAAGTACATCATGTACCAAGAGACCAGAACAAGGATGCAGACCACCTAGCATCATCAAAGTTAAATGAGTCAATAGTGGGAGCAGTGGCCATCAAACTTCCACTTCAGCAAGGCAAGGAGGACTTGGAAGATATTATGCACATTCTGGAGCAAGGAGAGGCTCCTAAACACTTGAATGCAGGGGAAAGGCGATGGTTAGCTAGGAAGGCTACCAGGTATCGCATAGTAAATGATGACTTGTATTGTCTTGGTAAGGATAGTGTGCTTAGGAGAGTTCCTTTGAAGAGTGAAATTGAAGAGATTTTAAAAGCTTGTCACGATGATATGTGTGGAGGACACTTTGCACACGACGTCACTAGTAGAAAGGTTCTACAAGCTGGGTTTACTTGGCCAAGTCTTCATCGTGATGTCAAATATTGGTGTCAAACATGTGATGAATGTCAGAAAGCAGGACCACGACGGCTCATAGCTGAACCTCAGAACCCAATAAAGGTATATGGGCCCTTTGAGAAGTGGGGAATTGATGCCATAGGGCCTCTACCACGCACTCAGTCAGGTAAAGAGTACATCATCATGGGAGTAGACTACATGACTAGATGGGCTGAGGCTATGCCGACCAATAGAATTACTGCTAAGGATGTGAGTCAGTTCATCTTTGACCACATCTGTTGCCGGTTTGGCACCCCTCTTGAAATACTATCTGATAGAGGACCAGGGTTTAGAGCAGAGTTGGTAGGAGAACTCATGAAGAAGCTAAATATTCAGCATCAACACTCTACTCCTTACTACCCTCAGTGCAATGGTTTGGTGGAAAAGGTAAATGGAATCATTTGCAAAATTCTCACCAAACAGGCACATGCCAGGCGCCAAGATTGGGACAAACACCTGAATGGAGCTCTATGGGCCTATAGAACCTCCTTCAAAACCACATTAGGGTACACACCCTTTCATTTGGTTTATGGAAAGGAGGCGCTTTTGCCCATTGAAGTGAAGTTAACAAGTCTTCGAATATTGGGTAGCCAGGTAGGCTCTCAAAAGGAGAAAGTACATCAAAGGATCATGGATCTAGAGAGGCTGCAATTGGATCGTGAAGAAGCCATCAACCACTATTCTCAAGAAGCAGAGAAGCGCAGAGAAAAGTTCAACAAAAAGCTAGCATCCAAAGACATCAACAAGGGATCTCTGGTGCTTCGATATGACAATCGCTTCGACACTCGTAAGGATGGAAAGTTTCTTTTCCGATGGGAAGGCCCGTTCTTGGTCACCAAAAAGTTCAAAAATGGCTCTTACAGACTTCAAGACATTGATGGTAAAGTGCACAAGACCAGGACAAATGGATGGCGTCTAAAGCCTTATCACATCAGGATAAGGTCAGCTCAAGATCAAAGAAAGTAGGCTAAAGGCATAAATACCCCTAGCCAGGTTTGGGGGGGCTATGATCCGAGCCTATCACAAATTTTTGTTTATCATATTTTGTTGGTTTTCCTTGCTTCTAGAGGTTTACAATAAAAGAAAGAGTGAGAACAACCTCTTGGAAACATTTTAAAAAAAATGATTTTTTCTTGACTAGTTCACCGGAGGTGAAAGGTAGAGGGAGAACCTAGTGGTAAAGGGAAGGGAAAATATGTAAATGTGAAAAGAAAAGATATGATGTGGTTGTGGAGCCATGCACCCATGATTCAAGGGTCATGAGTGGCTCATATCATCATGGCTTTGGAGCCATATGATGATTCAAACAAATGGGACCCAAGTGGAAGACTTGGTAAAGGAAGAAACCAGGCACATGATTTTGTTGAATTTTTAAAAAATACTTCCACTCCGATCCAAGAAAAGTTGTCTTCATCAAAGTTGTAACTGACAAGCTGAAGATTCTGGCCATATTTTTTTTATAATTTTTGCACCTACGGTCTAGGAGATATGGCCAAAATGGTGGACGGCAGTTTTTTCAACTGTGGTGGAGACCACCCCCCTACCTTTACACACACACACCCTTCCTTTTCCACATTGAGACCTTCTTTTAAATCAGCCATTAGTCTTCTCACCCTCCTCTCCTTCCTCCTCTCTCTCAAGCTCAAAAACCCATCAAAGTTCCTCTTCTAATCACCTCTCAAGTCATGCTTAATCTTGTTGTAATTCATAAAGTTCTCATTCAACCCCTTTCTATTATTACTAGATATGTATTGATTTTATGTAGATTCTTTACATTTTAAAATAAGGAAGCTCTTGGACTCAAGCTATGGAGGAAGGAGTGAAGACAACACAAGTGATGATGGAGCTAATTGGTCAACAAATCACTTGGAAGGAGCTTCTTCATTGGTTGAATGTCCTTAATCAAGCTTCATTTGTACAAATTACACTTGTATCTTAACCTCACTCCTAATCACTCTCTTTCCTATATAAAGAGGCCTTCCCCTTTGTAATTTCAAGCCTCCCTCAGCCCCATTGAGCCTTTGTATCACTCACCATGAGCCCATAAGCTCATTCATTCACTCTATTCTTGCACATCCTAGAGTGCAAATTGTTTCATGCTAGTACCCTCTCCTCCTCTTACTTGTGTTAATTAAGTGAAATGTTGTATATGTGTGTGAGAGTGCTTGATGTGATCTTGGCTAATCCTTGAGTGATTGTTTGGTAATCTATATGCTATTTGTGTTGGGAGTGTTTGAAGTCATCCATTCCTTGTGCACACACCACGGTTAATGCTTCATTCATAGTGCTCTCTCTCTCTCTCTCTCTCTCTCTCTCTCTCTCTCTCTCTCTCTCTCTTCTCGCACATTTCTTTGTGTGTGTGTTGAGAAGCTTGCGCCACATACTTGATTGTGTGTCGATTCAAGCTTTGCTTCCAATGGAAAAGACAAGAACGCTCTCGACCGCTCATTGTATTGGTCTTGTCACCACAATTGAAAACAATTCGAACTGCATTCCAATTTTCTTGAGCTTCATCCGCCATGAAGCCAAAGAAATTAGCTTTGTCACACCCACATGATAGCATTACATCATTGAGGCACTCCCAAAACAAACATTGTGTTTCCATGTCTTCCTGTTTCATTTCACAAGTTGCAATCGTCAAAAGGTCCTGCATGCTGCAAGTAAATTGTTAGAGAGAGAGTCAAAGGCAACCCACAATGCTGTGAAGGTGCGCCATGTACCTTAATTCATAGACATGACAGGCCATACTCACCCATTTATTAACACGTCTGGTGTGATCAAACTGCATCCACACACGTCGAAGATCGCCATCCCAATCTTGTCTCATTCGGTTCACCAGGTCCACACCGGATGCTAGACCAATTGTGGACATTTTGAAGACATAACATTTCTCCCCCTCCGTACCATGACTAGGAAAGCGGCTTCCATGGAAAAAGTCATAGGTGCAGTCTCGCTTTAGCTTTAGGAGTACATCAATGCCGAAAGATTCTTTGTCAACCCCTCTTCGTAAACTAGATACTGACCTTCGAAACCTAACAATGTTCAAAGTGTTTAGAGCAAAAATAATTTAGCATAAAGTTTTGCATCGAAATAAGAATCTAGGAAATGCTCATACCAATTATCTTGCACCAATGGCCCCAACTCCTCAGCGATTGCAAAGAGCTGTTGCTCGACTAAAATTGCTTTGGTGGTGTTGTTGCAAACAAGTGTTATACTTATAATTTCTTTTGCCAAACACATTTGAACCTTTTTGGCTCCTGTATGTGGGTCAACAATCAAAATACTTTGCACCATCACCTTGGTCTTGTCTATTGGTGTTTTGCATGTGCCGTTACGCACATCGTGTCTATGTGTGCCACGATGAATCATGACTCTAGTGGCGGTCTCATCGGATGGCATGACATAGTATACTACACAATCATATGTTGCAATACAGAAAGAAATTGCCTTACAAAAGTGGCATGTAAGTCTCTTATCTCTAATCTTACAATATTGTGCAGGTACAGTTGCCTTTTGTATGTACCCGTTGAAATGACTTGTATTGGGAATATGATAATTAGCTAAGCGGGCACACTGTTCATTCATGCACTTTAGAGATCCTATGCAATGACTAAGACGCACTACACCTGGAAAAACTATATTGGACGTTTGTGGCTTCGACCGCAAATGAGGATCATACTTATGCTCCATTGCATCCATATGGTGCAACTTTCCATGGTAGGTGGAAATTTTAAAACAAGATCACCATTCTAAGACCTTGGAATCTCTGTAACTTGTTCCACTTGTTGTATTTGCATTAAAAGCTTTGTCAATGTGCCCTTGTTTTCGGCCTGTAGAATTTTTTGTCTTGTACTCCTTTTGAAGCCATTTGGGAGCAAAACTCGAGACGGGATGCATAGATCTATTAACTCCTTTTGAGCGAATTGCACCTCTGATGGACTATCCACAATGGCAATGGGAGTCATGCTAGGTGAGCATGCATAATGTGTTTGATGGGATACGTTGACTTTGTATTTACGTGACAGCTGTTCATCCAGTACATAGATGAATTCACCCAGATTGTTGAGCGTCCTTTTAAGAGGCAAATTCATTTCAATATCACCAACTTCGATGACAACATCTAAAGTGGTAAATTGCATTGGAGAAATTAATTCTAAAAGAAATGATTCAAATATTATAAATTTACCATTGTAAAAAGGATAAGAAAGCTCCTTACCCAGGAAAAATAAAGAGCAAGCCATAATAATAAGCTAAACAAATAATTAAGCACAAGATCACATTACATAAACTAACAAATTGTTTATATACTCACGTCTAATAATATAGCCGTTATAAATTTAAATTTAATAATATTTTATTATTTTTTAAATTTATTTAAAAAATATAAAAATATTTAGTATCAAAAAAATATTTGTGTGCGACTGTGTGAGCACGTGAATGCTAGTCTAATGCAATGGATAAAAGGAGAAATTCTGTCCGAATAATTCTTTAAAAAAATTCTTTTGAAGGTTTGTGTATAGGGGAGACACGCTCGCTCAGGTCTGTAGGCTACCGGGGGGGAGGGGCAGGGACGTGTGGCGGTCGTGTGCTGGCGACCGTGTGGGGGGCCGAGTGAGCTGTCGATCGAGAGGGGGCGGGCCCGAGGTATGTGGGCGGCCAGGAAGAGGGGGGGGGACGTGTGTGTGCAGGCTACCGGGGGGCAGGGAAGTGTGGGCGGTCGGGTGTGCGGACGACCGTGGGGCGGGGTGGGTGTGCTCGTGGGGGGGCGGGGTGTGCTGTTGGTCGAGCGGGGGGCGGGCCAAATGTATGTGGGCGGCCAGGAAGGGGGGAGGGACGTGTGTGTGCGGGTGGCCACACGCCCCCACGCACCCCTAACCAGCACTTCAAGGGCCAGCATGGGCGGCCACGCGCCCCCACACGGAGGCGTGCGTCTGCCCCTGGCCAGTGGCAGTCCACGTAGGCCGCCTCGAGGCCACGCTGATTTGCCACGTGTATCGGCGTCAATCGACGATACACGTGACATGCCACGTAGACCACGTGGACTGCCACGTCGACAGTGCGATGGCCATGTGGTGTGCCACGTGTATCATCGCTGGGCGATAGTACATGTGGCACGCCACGTGGTGCCTTTATAGGCATCAAATGGCGTGCCACCGTGCTGTCGACATGGCATACCACGTGGTCTACGTGGCATGCCACATGTACCGTCGGTTGCCGATGGTACACGTGGCAAATCCATGTGGCCACGAGGCAGCCTGCGTGGACACTCCGTGGCCACGTGGACTGCCACCACTGAGTGGGAGATGCGGGGTCACGTGTGGCAGCGTGTGGCTCGCGCTTGACCACACACATACACATGCATTGGAATGTGTGTGTGCATGTTGTGTCACACACAACATACACACACACACGTGCGCACACACACGCATACACCCGTGTACACACACACGTACACACACACACACATGCATCCACCACACACACACCCTCACCCACCTCTCTCACACACATACACATCTCAATTAAAAATAAATTTAAGTAATAACATTTAAACTTTTATAAAGAGAATTTAGAAGCTCTTTTTCATTCCTCTCAACTCTTAGCTCCTTATAATTCTCCTCATCTACACTTTCTTATATTACAAAGATTTCTCTCTGTCAAGTTCTCTTTTGCTAGCTTTTCTTTCTCAAGCTCTTAGCTATAATTTCTCATAAGCCATACTTATATCTATCTTCTCTAATTCTTTAGCCCAAGTATGAAAACGAGAAATCAATCCAAAAATAATGGTGCCGTGGATGAGGTTTATGTTACCACATCGCAAGAAGTCCCTCCGTGATACATTCAAGAGAGCAAAAAATTTCAAGCCTTAAGTTCTCTAGATCGGATTGTGTCCATCGTAACCGGTGTGGATGGAACAACACAATCAAGTGGAGGATTGAGTCATCGTGTGAAAACTGCTACCACAACTGAAGATGTAAGAGATGAAGCGTTTGGAAATGTGGTCAACAAGCATATTTCTTTGGGTTGGGTGGATTCTCATAGAACTCCCTACGATGACAAACTTCCACGCTTGCCTCTATGTCGACTTCTTTCAAACCCCGCCATCCGCACGCATGATGACCATGTGGTGGATTTGCAACTCTCCATTGCAAACAAAAGCTACCAACCAACCATGGCAAGATTTATTGTTAGTGAACGGATTCTTGGGGATGATCATAAGTAATTCTCTTGTCGTGGTCACACTTCAAGAGATCTTGCAATGTCTTATGATTTGGACGAGGAGCTTCGTCTAGTCTCCGAGCTTAGTCACATGGTCGAGAGGTACTTTGTGGTTTGGGATGTAAATCACAGATTGGAGGCATGGATGCGGTGGATGAATGAGAACGACATCCCAATTGAGAAGGCACCAAAGGTGGAGTGCGTTCTTGTCGATTTTCAACCCCATGAGACAACGGAGTTTCTATTGGTTTTGGGAATGATAAATTGGTAGGTCCAACTGTTTTTTTGCGAATGTAAATGCATCTTATTGTTTTGACAATGTGAATTACACTCGAGTGTTAAACAGGGCCACAAGGGTTTCAGTGCCTCACACAACTGCGCATGATAGATTCATGATGAGAAAGCTAGGGTTGGCGGACCCTACTTCATGCCTGTAGAAATTTTTGGAAAGAGCACGTCTTGCACAGAAAGGGCTTTGAATTTTAGGGGTCCAAACAAATCAAAGTGGCTAAAATTGTCAATGGCTGTCCTTGCGCAACTCATTTTGAAAGTATGTTTGAAACCAATGCTAAATGAGAATATGTTTTGATTGCAAAATCTTACTATGTGTGTTTTGATTGTGTCCTTGTCAAATGATAGGAAGAGTTCGATGCTATGTATAGTAGTAAAACGGAAGGGTTGCCATCAAAAGGGAGTTTTGACTACAAGTTGGCACGTGACACATACGAGCAAAGCATTGTTCTAGCGCTATCTCAAACAGAGCAATATTTCATGAGCAAAAGGCTTGAGATAGCAACCATTGCAAATCCAGAGAATGGCAAAACGATTTTTTACAAAAATGTATATAATTTACAGGTTGGGGTGAGAAGACCACCAAAATGACACCCTCCTGAGTGGCAGAGGTTGCACGTGCATGCATTAGCCCAAAAGAGTAAGTAAATGTCTTTCTCTTTTGATTATGTCACAATGAAAAATAAGTCTCGCTTTTCCTTTGCTAGATCGTGCCGCTTAATTGATTTGCTCCAAGGTGGTGATGCATCCTTGAAAAATAATGGCATAGGGTTGACGGAGAAGGCATGGTTCTAGTGGCTTCAATATCACGTGTATTGGTGGCAATTGGAAAGGTTGGATCAAAGTGATTATGTCCTTGAATCAAATTTTTGGTAATCTAACTTGTGACCTATTATTTGCTGCAGGAGAATGCTTGAGATGGCCAAGAAAACGGAGGGCGAAAATTAGCATGTTGCTATCCAACACGAGAAGGCTGAAGAGAAGCATGGTTGCACACTTGCACACACATTATAAACATACAGACGGAACCACTTTGACAAAGCCTTCAAGAAGTGGAGTGCACGGATCAAGTCCACACAAGAACTCGAAGAGCAACCCGACTTTGCTTGCACGGCACGACACATGTTGTACAGGTTTGACATCTTTGATTGACACATTAAGAATGTTGCAGGATACACTAATTTTGTTCTCGATGGCTCAAAACATTGTGGTATGTCTTGTAGATGGTGGAGAGATGCTCTTGTCTTTCCCATTCCCGAGCACCCCAGTGATGCATGGTGCAGGTCGGAGAGAGAGAGGAGACGGGCTTATATCTGGACGCGGGGATAGACGACTTGTGGCCAAAGGGAGCGTGGCTCAAGTGTCCTTGGTGGCTGGATTACCCGGACAAGGAGTACCCACCCGAAGAGGAAGCGCTATACATAGGTATCGTACTATGCAGATTTTACATTTGCCATGCAATACGACATGAGAACAATAACTACTCTTTTTTAATTAATAGCAGAGCATACTGCTTCACGAAAGAAATCCGTTGTGATAGAGGATGCACTATCTCCAAACACAACAAAAAAACCGGACAAAAAGAAACAGGTCTCAAAGAAAGACACAAAGATTGGCTGCACATCGGCTCCGCAAGCACCATTGGCTGACCGGCAACGTGGAAAGAGAAAGAAGAGAGCTGTTGCTTCCAGTGATAGTGAGAGTGAGCATGTGGTTGAGAAGTATTCTGTAGAAGTCAGTGATAATGCTCATAGCCTTGGTGCTATGAGCCACAATGTACCGAAGGCAGAGGGAGCTTATTTCCAGTTGTTGAGGATATTGTACATACGGCTGTCGGAGTCTAGCTGCACGACTGTTTAGGACTATGTAGAGGGGGTATGTTATTTTTTGTTTTGATATTGAATAGTATCTTTGATGTTCACATTTCAAAATATCAATGTTTTACTGTTATTCGTAGGTTGGTACTTTGTTGCTAGTCATTTTTCCCCCTAGAACCGGTGGGTGTCGGCTTCCAAGGTATGATCGAGCGGATGGAGAGATTGCAACAAATGTATGTGGCTTCTTTGCAGATGACGACATGTTGTGGGAGAAGCTACCAGGTACAAATTCCACACAGTGGACGCTTGATCTTATGGGCAGGCCTTATTGTAGAAGTGTTGAGAGGAGTCCAACGTTTGCCAGGTGCTAGAAACTTATTGGATGTTTTTTCTTCATGTTCCTATAAAATTAAGGGTATAACAAATCTAAATATTTCTTTGTTTTGTAGATGGCTACTAGATACCTTCACAAACATGGGAGATGCTGTGTTGGACTATTTTGCCGGAGTGGGGACATTGGCAGCACAATGTTTACTACTACGCAGGCATTGCATCAGTTGTGAGAAGGATTAGTTAGTTTTCAGTGCTTGTCTAGAGCAGGCTTAGCGTCTACCTTTCGATTTAGGCTCGAAATTGATGTTTCATAGGAGTGACAGAGCTCCCCCCCCCCCCCCACATATGGTTCGTATCCTCTGCCATTTGGAGGAGTTTCCCCACCATTTGGTGCACTGCCCCCGTTGGCACGACCTTTGTTTCCTCTCGGAGCATATGGCCTCCCACCGCCCTTCTTTTATCCACCTCACCCATGATGTATCCGCCCCCCCTCCCCCCCCCCCATATGTATTTACTTTTGATGCAATGGAACACATAGATTTGGGGTTGGCTATATGAAATAGACCATAATTGTGTATAATGAACTTCTCTTTGTCTTATCAATAGTGTATTGAATGCATCCATGGTGGTTTTTGTTTGAATGTAAATTGGCCGTGTAACTACAATCAAATTTTAGTTGAAAAGAGAGAGAGAGAGAGAGAGAGAGAGAGAGAGAGAGAGAGAGAGTGACAGATAGAGGAAACAAAAGAGAGAGAGAGAGAGAGAGAGAGAGAGAGAGAGAGAGAGATGGGTAGATAAAGGATCTTTTGGGAATCCGCTTGCCCGATCCTTAAATAGAGCTCGCCAGAAATTGCTCGCCCAAAAATTGCGTCCCTAACCCCGGACTTTCTCTGTATAACCAACAGAGCCTTTGCAAAGGATTTATTTTTTAATCGTGAATTGCGCAACCTTTTCATCTTGCTAACCGCGAGGCATCCCGCTAACTGCGAGGCATCCGCTAATTGCCAGGCATCTCGCTGATCGCAAGGCGGGGGCCTCCGCCCCCGAGGCCTCTAAAGTTGCCCCTGATTCTTGTCCGTGAAAATTTTGGTTTCCGATGAGTGATTTTCCTTCACGCATGATGGCTTCTCCTCATAATGGGGGCCTTACAAATGTGCGCTTTTACCACAGAAAATTACAAGGGTAAATCAGGCTCCATACTTAACATGATCAATTACAAGAGAATGATTTTTCCTTAAAGTACCCCTAACATTTTAGGTCCCCATCAATGTACATGTGTTTCACAACCCCACCATTGAGAAAGTCTTCATGCAATGAAGAGAAGGCAACTCTCAATGTCAAAAAATAGATCGGGTGCCATCAAGAGAAGGACGCCAATGTGAATGTTCGTCCTATAAACATGGATCTTGTTTATAGATTCGTGTTACCTAAGAATTGATATTGATTGATTGAGGAAATTGAGAAGGACTCAACCGAGTAGGGGGGGGGGGAGAGAGAGAGAGAGAGAGAGAGAGAGAGAGAGAAATTCAAGAGATTTACCATTTATAATAAATGAGAAAATGAGATGACTTAATTGTTTAGCTTCACTTGATCACATAGGTCCATGTTAAATGTCTTTTAGTATTGGTTAGGTTTACCTTTACCTTACGGGGCTTTGACTACCTTCTCTAAGGCTAATTGGCATCGCAATAACTGACTCTCATAGATAAGGACCCTATGTTGGCCGAGGGGTGGCTCTGCTATTAACCTATGTACAAGTGATCTCTTAGAGATGTCATGGCTTTGCACGAGCATGGCAAAAATTTATAACTTTTTTGTGGTTGTCAATATAATTTGCTCACCATTGCGCGTTTAAAAAAAACAAAAAGTATTAGTCAGGTTTACTACGAAATTTCATAGTATGTGTGACTACTTTTGAAATTATTAGTCAATCTACCTCCAGAATTCTAAACGCGAAGGTTTTCTAAGGCTTCTTCAAAAAGGTTGTTTGCAAATAATTATTGGAGCATTGCTGACGATGTAGTTGAAATAACCACAACATTGTAGTGTTTATGTTTTGCTAGTGGTTTGAAAAACCTTGTCTTTGAAAATTAAAGTTCAACCTCTTTGACTTGCTTGTCTTTGCTTTCAATTCATGACATCTGACATGAAAAAGAGGCATCGCATCTCTACCTAAAAGGAGACTCAAACACTACATACTGTTAGAGTTGCCTTACGGAATCTTTAGTAAAAAGAAAACACCAATGTTAGTTAAAATTGGGTCTCCGTTGCTAAATTTCCATTTATTACCTATCCAGACTCGAACGAATCTTTCAAATTCTAAATCAAAAGAGCTTTCATTGTGTTCATGCACCCCAAGCCCCTTCGAGGCTTCGTGCACAGAGGGATCCATCCCAACTTCACACCCTGTCTTAGCACCTAACTTTCATTGTTGTGTCTACCTTGGATTATGAAACAGACACAAAGTGTCCCCCACCCTACCTTTGAGAGAGAGAGAGAGAGAGAGAGAGAGAGAGTCTTTGTTGAAAGACTGCCCTTGGAGACCTACAACAGTGAGACGCTCTCTCTTGTCCCTGTGGAGCTCTAGTAGCAAGAGAGAGAGAGAGAGACAGAGAGAGAGAGGGTGTCCACTACCCCCTGCTCTGTCTACGCACTCCTACCCTCTCTTGCCTTGTCCACGTGAGCAACTTATTCTTCTGTCCTACCTGCACACTGCCCATCCCCTCTTTCGGTGGCGTCGCCTCATAATCTTTTGCTCACCTTTAGGAAATCTCTCTCTCTCTCTCTCTCTCTCTCTCTCTCTTTGCACGGGAGGCCCCCATTGCAATGTGAGTAGCAAGGGAGAGTGATGTTTTGATTTTGTTGTGCCTCGGTGGAGATGCTTAGACAGGGCAACGACACAAAGAGAGAGAGAGAGAGAGAGAGAGAGAGAGAGAGAGAGAGAGAGAGCTCTGCCATCGATACAGCTCTACAAGAACGAAAATTTTATTCTCCCTCAGCTTGCCCTGTCGGATCGCCTTGTGTGCGTGCTCGTGTTGATGCACATCATGCCTATTTGTCTTCCCCCCAGCATGCCTATATGTCTTCCCCTCAGCCTTTGTGTTCACAGAGAAAAAAGTAACTCTTTCTCTCTTCTCCATGCGCCATCCCTCTCTTTCTTGCAAGTCCATGTGTGCGTGGATGCGTGCGAGAAAGGGGAGGAGCACGAGATGGTGTGTGTGGAGCAACCTTAAGAACTAGTGGTGAGGAGTTCCTTATTCTCATGTATATGAAGAATAAGGGTATGTACACATGTGGACAGGCGATCGAACACCGACCGTCCGGTCTCGAGCAAAGACACAACATCTTTACCCCAACAATCTCCCACTTAAAGGCGATGCGCTAATAAGTGGGACCTACTAGCTAAACTACTAGTATGTACAAGAAAACAGGTGAGAGACTCTCTCAACCTACGCCCACTGGCTCACTCTGTCGATCTACACGCAGTTGTATAGCCTTTGGTGGTAGGCTAGTGTGCGTACCCACACTAGAGCCTACATGTAAATCTCACAGACTACTCTATATGGTCTGCAAAACTCCACTATGCATCATGCTAGTGTCAGCCATCGCACGACTAACAACCCCTGCTACAAATGCTCCCACTACAGATGCTAGATCATGCCTTGACACTAACATGTCGTACATGAGACGCCCAAACGCTGACAAAATCTATACAAACCTGGTTGTACTCGCCTCCCATGCACTATCTACAATCACTGCATCACTATGACTACCCATCATGTATGGATGTGTTACCGCCGACACTAGGGAAGGTACGTCCCTCTCACCCATAGGCAAAATTGTGCATCCTGGCACCAACTCATCAGCCTCTAACATGAGCATGTCAAAAAACTCCTTATCTATCAGCTCTGTTTGTGCCTCTGGGGAGCATACCTGCTCTACCTCTACCTAAACAAAGTCTGACAATACCTGCTGTGTCTCACTAGAGCACTGCCGCTCTATCTTTGTCTCTATAAAGTCTACTTGCATGTCCTGCACAGCTAAATGCTATGTCTTGTGAGCATGGTAGAGCTTTCTTGCAAAAGAGACACATCTCGTCTCTCGCTCAAAGCATTCTAGCAACAAAACCGAGACTATGCCATCTCAAACCTCAGACACATGCATAGGATATACCAGGCCACTGTGGGCTCCTCTGGCAATCACTAGTGAGCCGCAATGCATCTGGAAAGACTGCTCTCTAAGCAATATATGACAACCAAAGTCTGCTACTGTTACACTAAGATCAAGATCTGTCTCAACTGAGGAATGTAGCACACATGTCGTAGCGTGTATGATGCACCATTAGGCAAAGACAAACAAACATCTCCTACATCAGTTATGTAATGGATATGGCCTATAAACTTTGAGAATAGCGGAATTAAGAGAATTAGAGTGAGTATTTTTGTGAGGTTACTTTGAGAACAAAGAGGGTGAACTTAATTGATGGTATCAACATAAACATAGTACTTAATTAACTTGGCATGAACAATACTTTTGCAAAAGAGAGTATTAGAGAACATGACAATAGTTGAGGACCGGATTTACTTGGAGCCGGTCCCCCCTCCAAAAGGCGTTTGTATTATAGATTCTCCCATCAAGAGAGACCTCGTACAATAAAATCTTTGTGTTCCTTGTGACCTAGGTGATGCAATGAAGATGGAAAGCTTCATGCATCACGAGCATAACATAAACTTTGCAAAAAACATTAACTATCCCAAGCCTCAGTCCCAAGGCCTCAAATACCTTCGAAGGTGGAGAGAGCTAGCGGGGAATGATGGTAGGAAACATGAAGAAGAATCATTCATAGGAGAAAGAAATAGTTCCTCACTTATCATTATTCTTCTTGCTTAGCATAGCATAATAGCATAGTAAATAAGATGACAAGCTTAAGCATTGAAGCATGGCTCTTGGTTGAATTTTCATTCCATAGCCAAGAGTGTTGGTGTAGGCTCTCAACCTCTCAACAAGCCTGGAGAAGGAGATGGAGCTCTTGCACTTTGTACTTCACACAATTAGTGTGTGTGTGTGTGTGTGTGTGGGAGAGTATTTAACTCTCTCTCTCTCTCTCTCGTATTATTTAATTATATCATTTGAACATGTGTCCTCTTTTTCTTCTTTGAGGGAAAGAACTTAATTATTTTTTATGCATCTAAAATTATCATTGGACCCCTTTAAAGCCTATCCAATAGGATTCAAGCACATCACTAGGGCCAAATGGGGAGGATCTTGACATGTGTCTTTTATGCTTCTTAAGATATCATGTTTGATTTGAATACTTCAAGCACCTTACTCATTTAAGCATGAAAATTGTTTATGCCTCTTGAGAGATCATGTTTGAATCGAACACTTCAAGAACCTTAGTCATTTAAGCATGAGAAGCACCTCAAGCTTGGGAAAGGTTCCCACAAACACCTTAAGCACCTTAGCTAGCAAGCGCGACAAGCACCTTTTGCTTGGGTAGGATTCCCATCTCAAGGTTAGTCCTAGCTTGCCTAAGGTCAAAGGACTTTTTAACAATAACTTTTGGAGGTCGTTTTTTAATGAAGCTAACCCTAAGGTCTTTAAGCTCCATTAGGTAGCATTGCTCTTTAACAGACCGTCTCTCATTTGGGCCCCTTTAACCTTGGCCCCGTGTTGAGCCAGATCCATAAGCACATATCTATATTCAAACCCTTGTTCTTGTTTATTCTCCCACATGGAATGATCAGTTTGATATGAAAAATTCATTTGGATTGGTTAGATACTAGATTTTATGACATTACCTCCCTCTTGAAATCATAGTCATCCTCGACTATGAGGTAGAAGAGATAAAGTCCTAATCATTAGTCTACGTTTCTTAGCGGGTAGAGGTTCCCTTTTTACCCTACGACATCATTCCAAAATGGATGACTAATCCATTTGGTGCTTGGTGCTGCAAGCATGTCTGCTCTTTAGTCCATATCATACTCCCAAAGTAGAGTGACAAATTCTACTTGGTGTTTGAGTGACGTCGTTATAACAAACATGATTCTAAGCATGCATACTATTTAAATTTGTGCACAAAAGAGGATTAGTCTTATAAGACAAGAACATTGTTTATTTAAAAAGCATTTACATTTGCTTACTCTAGTGTAGCATTGTAAGCATTGACAAGGTTCATACTATCCTTAAGCTGTATTCCATGCATCCATCTAGCATCTTCAAAAGGATAATTTTTGAACTCAATAAGATACTGTTGGATAATCTTACCATGTCGTAGTACCTTGTCTTCATGCATTGAAGGATAGCTTCGGGTTGTAGCACCTCTTCTTGGTCTTCAATATTTGGAGGGTCTTCAATAATTGGTTCCCTTGGCGGCTCTCCTTTGTAGGGCTTAAGTAGGCTCACATGAAAATCATTTTGTATGAGCCAACGGTTGGGGAACTTGAGTTGATAAGCCATGTCATTGATTGGCTTCAAGATTTGAAAAGGACCATAGTATCTTTTTGCCAGTTTAGCACGATACTTTTGATGGCCCATAGGATTTTTGCCCGTCGTTTGCCTCAATCGAGCTTTGGAAAACTTAAGTAAGACCCAATCATTTTCTTTGAACGTTAGGCTCTTCTATGCTTGTCAGCAATAACTTTTTGCCTTTGTTGAGATATGGATATAGCCTCCTTAACCTTTTGAAAAAATTCTTGTAGGTCACGACTATACTCATCAGTAGCGAAGATCTTTCCATGTACCTTTAGTAGCAAGGGACTTTTAGGTCTTCCCTCTATGATCTCAAAAGGTTCTTTCCCCGAAGTAGTATGGACAACATTATTGTATACATACTGTACAAGGGGTAAGTACTTCTCCCATTGTGAGCATTGATCTACTTCTATAACATAAGTCTTTATTAGATCGAGTATCGTAAGATTGGCTATCTCACTTGGCCATCCGTTTGTGGGTGATATACCGAAGAGAAATTCAATTTTGTACCTAGATTTTCAAGGAGACCGTTTCACCAAAAATTACTCGTCAGTCTAGGATCTCGATCTGACATGATGGATGTTGGTAATGCATGGTTTTTGAAAATGTGAGATATGAAGAGGGTTGCCATTTGGTGTGCCCTAATAGTCGTTTTGAAAGCAATAAAGTGTGCTTGCTTGCTGAACTTGTCATCTATTTGTCCATATTTCCATGGATAGACTTGGGTAATCCAGAAATAAAATACATGGATATACTCTCCCATGGTGAATTAGGGATTGTCAATGACTGGAGTAATCTAGGTTTCGTCCCTCTATCATACTTAGTCTTTTGACATACCACACATTTTGAAACATACTCTTGTATGTCCACTTTCATGGTAGGCCAATAGAAGTACGTCTCTACTCCTCAAAGAGTAGGTTGAATGTCTCTATGCCCCGCATAGGGAGGAGCATGGGATTCATACATGATTTTCTCATGAAGGGAGTAAGCGTGAGGGTGATGTATTTCCCATCATTGTTTTATATGTAGATGATATGTTGATTACCGGTCCGAATGAGACACACATTGCTGAGTTCAAGATTGATTTGAGTTCTACTTTCAAGATGAAAGACATGGGGCTTTTGCATCATTACTTGGGCATACAACTCAAGAAGTGTGATGGTGGTATTGCCTTGTGTCAAACAAGCTACATAGAGACATTACTATGTAAGTTTGGACTTGAGGATTGCAAACCTATTGCTACTCCCATGGAAATAGGTTTGAAATGAGTCTTCATGATGCTGGTGAATGATCCTGCTGATGTCACTCTTTATTAGACTATTATTGGATGTCTTATTTGTGTATGATGAAATATGAGGCCCGATATTTAGTTTGCAGTCTCGCTGAAGGTCAGCAAATTTATGCATAGCCAAGGGTCTAAGGCGCATTGGAAGAGGAATTTTTGCTACTTGAGTGGCACTTTACATCTTGGATTCTTGGCTTGTTTTATCTCAAGAGGTCTCAGATTGGATTGGTTGTAATGACACATGAGTGTCCACAAGTGGTTTTTGTTTCATGCTCTATAGTTTATGCATATCATGGTTGAGCAAGAAGCAACCTACTGTGGCCACCTTCAGTTGTGAGGTGAGTACATGGCAGTCTTCACAGCTCCCTCATAGTTACAGTTGAGTGTGTATGGGTCAGACGCCTTATGGATGATTTGGGTGTTGGATATGACACTGTAAAAATCATCTACACTAATAGTCCGAGTGCATTGGCAGTTGTGAGGAACCCAGTTTTTCATGCTCGCAAAAAGAACATTGAGGTGCATTATCACTACGTCAAAGAGAGACTCTCAGCGGGAGAGATCAACTTGGCCTATCTGCCGACACAGGACAAACTTGCAGATCCATTCATAAAGACATTGTCTTGTGAGAGGTACGAAGCTTTTCGCAAAGCTTTGGGCTTGCTTCCCTTTGTGGATTGATCATGCACTCAGGGCATGGCACTTCCCTATACTCTATGTAGTAGCTCTTGTTCACCACATCACTCCCAGAGGGGATTTGTTACCATACACTACTAGGCCAATTTTTAATTAGAGATGGGTTTTTACATCGTATAAATGACGAAAATTGCATCACTATCAACGTCACTACAAAGGCCTTGTATAAGAGACACTCTTAGCGATGCATTAATATTGCATAAGCGGCTAAATTTGATGTCGTTTAAGGGACGCTCGTCATATTTGTTGTTGAGCTCCCTCAGAGCCCAACCATTTGAAGCAAGGCTCTCTCTCTCTCTCTCTCTCTCTCACACACACACACACACACACACACACACACACACACACACACACACACACACACACACACACACACACACACACACACACACACACACACACACACACACACACACACACACACACTCACTCACACACAAAGCTCTCTCTCGCTCTCTCTCTCTCTCTCTCTCTCTCTCTCTCTCTCTCTCTCTCTCTCCCACACACACACACACACAAAGCTCTCTCTCTTTCGCTTACGTACGATAAACAACAAAATTTCAAGCGGAAAGTGTACACTCAAAAGCGTTCTACATATACTACAACAAAAAGACAACCGATAAATTTATGCGAACACAAAATCAAAAGTATGAATGATCATTGTAAGTTGTTTTCTTCCTTTACACTTTGTGATGAAAAAAAGATTAAAATAATTTGAATATTAACAAAAATACTTGACAATGTAAACAAAACTGATTGAAACAAATTGAATATGACCAAAGAAACTTAACAACATTATACAAGTAGACTAGAGCTGAATGAAGCAAACTAAATATATAAATTATCAATGTATGTATGTATACAATGTCAATACTCCAACATAATCATCTATCTAAATGCCACTACGGCTATGTATCAAACGTATTGGACTCGTCTGCACGATCGTCCTATCTCCCAACATGTGAAGATGATGCAGCGCATGCCCGTTGCTCATCTATCCTCCTACCTTCCTTATCCTCTCTCACAACAAGTTCAAGATCTCTGTCGCCATGAACCTCCTGCATTCATAAAACTTAAATTCAATCGCTTCCCAATTAAAAACTAATTTGAAAATTAGGTTAACATAAAAAGATAACTCAAAGTTACAAATATTACTCACAAAAGGACGTATTGGTGGAAGGATGCGTTGCAAGAATCTGATCCCTGGTATGTCGCCATCTTGATCTCTGCTTGAGTCGAAGGTTGATTGTAATCTTTGGTCTGAACAAAATAGATCTAAAGTTTAAGATTATTTGTATTCACATCATTCTGAAAACTATGGTATGAAAATCTATAAATATATACTTACGAAAGTGGCTATGAAGCCGCTCTTGCCTATGCGACCAAAGTGGGACGTGTGTCCGCTTGCAACTCTAGCCTGTGTTGCCTCCTATATTGCATTCATTGAAAATAAAATGATAATATAGTTACATTGTCAATGAATACATAAGTAATTTAATTAAAAATTCAAATTGTAATTTGACATACTTTTTGCTGTGGGAATGCTACCTGTAATCGCATCTCCTGTCGAAAGTGGGTCCATGACTCCTCATGGAATCCTGGAGGTCTCTTATTTTTAGGGACCTATTTGTCTTCACAACAAGAGGAAACAATATATGTTTGTATGTATATATGTATATATACATGTATATATGCATCTGCGTATGTATGTACGTACGTACACACACACACTAGTACTTTAGTCAAATTAAATTTAACTTTCTTTTTTTAATACAAATTCAGATTCCTCTTGTAATTCATTGCCTCCATATTATAGTCATGGAGACCACTCTCATACAATGGGACATGAAGAAGAGCCTTCAGAGAGAGCGCCTTCAATTTATTATGAAGAGGAGAGGATTCCATGTTGGTGCGATAGACATCAAGGCTTACATCAAAGGCCACAATGCCAATGGCGTACACATGAGTTGGATTGGGATGTTTATGATCATGCACCAATGCTCACACATCGAGATGAACCTATGGTTAGTCTTCTTTACTCTAGATTATATTTATTTAAATTCTTATAATTAATTGTGTCAATAATATAAAATAATATTTCACATGTAGGGACATGCATCTCTAGTTGATGATGAGGTTTCCATCTTTGATTAAGCTGCTCGTCATTCTCACACACGACATGGTCATGCATGTTGGAATTAGGGTTGTAGGAAAACACACACAACTTGGAGAAGACGAAGAAAGTTCAAGGCACACAACAGAGAGTGTTTTACTTAGTGTGCAATAGAAAGATAGATAGCCCTAGAATGATGGGCGTATATACAGTGCATGAGGGAAGAAATCTCCTATTGAGGGAAAAAATGCCCCGACGGTCCTAAGTGTGTTCACACACATCACCACCACATGTATATGGTAACAAATACCCTCTGGAGTGATGCGGTCATTCCCTGAGGACATGATCAGTCCACAAAGGGGAGTAAGCCCAAAGATTTTTGGAAAGTTTTGAACTTCTCTGTAGACGGCTGGATAAGTTTCACGAAGTGGGAACATTCTCTTATGAGACGGGCAGCGAGTTAGTTAGTAATTACTACGGTAATATGGTAAACCCAAGGTGTATAAATAGGGCCCATTACATTGTAATTTGGTTGGCAATTGTTGGCATTTGGGTTAGCATTTTGGCAACATTTGTACTTGAGTTGTCAATCATTGGCAGTTGTTGTCGGCTATACTCTCTCTGTAAATCATATCATACTCACTGTAATCTTTTATCTGTAATCCCAATCATGGCAGATATTCCAGTCACACTTACTTTGTGTCCAGTACTCTGAATCTGAATCTGAATATTATTCTCAGTACATAGTCTGATTCTTATTTCAGTATCCAAATTCCAGTCCAGTTTCTGATTTCTGTTCAGTCTACTGTCTGAAGTCTTCTAACACTAGTAGCTGAAATCTTCTAACACTAGTAGCTGAAATCTTCTAACATTGGAATTAGCTGTCTCAAGAAATCAGCTCCAATTCCAGTAATCATCAATAAAAGTCATGAAGTAAAGGTAATTGCCCAAGGATGGAGTTTGCATGGGTCCACAAACATCTCTTGCATGTGGCCCTAAGTGAACCATCCTTTGGAAACTTCGAAAGCTGCATCTTACCCAAAATACATCCTGTCATAAGATCTAATATCTAACCAAACCAAATGATTTTCTCATATTAAATTGATCATTTAATGTGGAAGAATAAACAAAAACAAGAGTTAGAAGATAGACATGTGCTTACAGATCTATCTCAACATGGGGCCAATGTAAAGGGGTTTAAATTAGAGATGGTATGTAAAAGATCAAGGTTATCTAATGGAGCTTAAATACCTTAGGGTTAGCTTCATTAAAGACCTCCACAAAGGTTAGTGTGAAAAGTCCTTTGACCTTAGGAAAGCTAGGGCTGTGCTTTAGGTGGGAACTCGGCCCAAGCTTGGGGTGCTTGTCGTGCTTGCTGGCTAAGGTGCGTGAGGTGCTTGCTGACTAAGGTGCTTGAGGTGCTTAATGACTAAGGTGCTAAGGTGTTCCATGACTAAGGTACTTGAGAGTAAGGTGTTCCACAAAGTCAATGCATATCCCTACACAAGGGGGGACAAGCCCTCATTCTAGGGGTTAGAGAGAGAACACACACACCTCACACAAGTCAAGCTTGGTACAAAGAAATCAAATATGAAACTTGTCAAGCTTCTCGTCATGTTGCCCCCATGGTGTGGATAAAGCCTATTGGTTAGCCTCCCAAGGGGTCCAATGATAATTAGTTGATTTAATTAATTGTTTTTGCATTTATCAAGTCCTCTCTCTCAAAGGGAAAAGGGTGACACTTGTCCCAGGGCTACCCTTGTTGCTTGATATGCACCTAATCTGTGATTGAACAAGCTTAAGGAGGTCCAATCATATGCAAGCTAGTGCTAGAAGAGGGGTCAACCAAGCAAGGACAGGGCTAGCGTGGGGGGTACACACTCTCTCTCTCTCTCTCTCTCTCTCTCTCTCTCTCTCTCTCTCTCTCTCTCTCTATATATATATATATATATATATATATATATATATATATATATATCTCATTGTGTGAAATGCAAAGTGAAAGAGCTCCTTCTCCTTCTTCAAGCTAGTAGAGAAGTTGAGAGCCTACACCAACACTCTTGGCTATTGGCTTTCATCCAGCAATTTAATGTGGCCTTTGGAGATGGGCTTCACAGAGTCCTCCAAGCTACACCATGTAGCTATGTACTTCCAAAAGTCGGCTCGTCAATGGTGGGCTAGACTTTGTGGCAATGGTGAAGCCCCAAAGACATGGAAAACTCTACGAGTTTCCATCATGAAGCAATTCCTTGCAAGCGACGCAAAGAACAAAGTGCTTACCGAATGGTGACGTTTTAAGCTTCTCTTCCATGAGTCTATTCACAAATATGTGGACAAGTTTTGGGGTTTACATCTCAAGGATACCATCTTTCAAAAGATAGACTCCGCCAAGAAAAAGCAATAATTTTTTGTGGGATTACCTAAAGAGATGGCCGAGTATGTCAACTCTCAGTGACCTAGTTCTATCACAGAAGTAATCCACCACACTATGGTTGCTTCGCATATCAATTTCCAGCAAGGGGCTAGAAGGAATGTCAAGCCCATAGAAAGATAAGACAAAAGTGATGAAAAGGGGAAACCCAATGCCCAAACTTATTCCCAAGGAAATTCCAACAACAACAACAACAACAACAACAACAACAACAACAACAACAACAACAACAACAACAACAACAACAACAATCAGTCCAAGGAGAAGAGAGTTTATAAAGGTAGAAACAAACTATCTCCTGAAGAGCTTGAAGCTTTTCACAAGGACCATAAATGTTTTAAGTGTGGGGAGCAAGGACATGGTTATTGTTCTTGCCCCAAGAGGAATGCCCGCAATGAGACTCCTAGAGCTTCCACTATTGAAGCTCCAAAAGAGGATTCTCATTGCAAAGGGTCACCTCTCTCCTATGCTTGGGGAAAGGTAAAGGAGCATGATGCCTTCATCTTGTTTGATCTTTTCTCTACTCACAACTTCATATCAATGGAGTTGGCCACAAGTTGGACATTCAAGATTTCAAGATGGGAGATATTGTAACTGTTGATACCGCTTGCAATGGACAAAAATCCTCTGTTACTCCATTGATTAGAAGTTGAGGCTTCATGTCCAAATCTATGTCGACAAAGAAGACTTTTTCATCTCTCCTCTACAACATGAGGATGCTATCCTAGGGGCACCATGGTTCAACCACATGGCTGCCAACATGAAGTTCTCTGAAAGGAGAACCTACTTCACCTACATGGGAAAGAGCATGTATATAGATGCTAATGAGTCTGGTCATACTATACCACTTGTAAACTCACTAGCTTTTGATAAGTCAATGAAAAGCTCAATTTTTGGGTACATGATTTTTGTCAAAGAGTCCCCAAAAGGTCCTAATGTTTCATCAAATGTAAATGGTAGGAATAAAAAAGAGTTATACTTGTCTAATTTTCTAAAAGGATTCCAAGATGTGTTCATCGATGATATCCCTATGGATTTACCTCCAAAACGAGGGGATGATAACCATCGAATTGAGCTCCTACCAGGAAGCTCACCACCTAACAAGCCTTCTTATCGAGTTTCTTAAGCTCAACAAGAGAAGATCATGAGGCAAGTATAAGAATTGGTAGACAAAGGGATGGTGAGGCCTAGCTCCTCTCCCTTTTGTTCTCCAGTCCTTTTAGTGCAAAAGAAAGATGGTACATATCACATGTGTGTGGACTATCACAAGCACTAAACCATATCACTATCAAAAACAAATTTCCCGTGCCTTCGGTAGAATATCTGTTTGATAAGCTACAAGGATCTACGTATTTCAGTAGGATTGACCTTAAAAGTGGATATCATCAAATAAGGATAGTGGATGAATATATCCTAAAGACCGCATTTCATACAATGTTTGGCCTTTATGAATATCTAGTCATGCCTTTTGGCTTGACTAATGCACCAGCCACGTTCAATTGTTTAATGGAGAGAATCTTTAGACCCTATCGCAAATTCAGTGGAGTGTTCTTTGATGATATCATCATCTACTCCAAGTCCTTGGAGGAACACAAGCAAAATCTCCTAGTGATTTTTCAAGCATTGAGGGAAAATAAACTTTTTCTCAAATAGCAAGACCACTACATATTTTTAACAAAGAAGAACGTTAAGTACGCATGGAATGCTAAGGAGAAAAATTCTTTTGAAAAGCTCAAAGAGAAGAAAACCTCCCAACCATTCCTTATGCTTCTGAATCTCTCAAAGCCATTTGAGGTCCAATGTGATGCTTGTGGTGATTTTCTTGGATCAGTCTTGCTTCAAGAAGGGCATGCCATAGCATATGAGAGTCGAAGGATCAATATGGATGAACAAGTCTTGGGAATTTATGACAAAGAGCTTTTATCCATTCTACATGCCCTAGACACATGGAACCACTATCTATTGGGGACTTCATTTATTTTACAAACAGACCACCAAAGTCTCAAGTACTTCATGACACAAACTAAGCTTTCTGACAAACAAATGAGATGGGAAAATTTTCTTTTCCAATTTTATTTTCATATTGCTCACATTGCTGGTAACCACAATCATGTGGCTGATGCACTTTCACGACGACCAAAAGTTAATGCGGTGTCTATAGCTACTCACAATGATCTATCTTCAATGATATATGAGTATGCCACTGACCCTGACTTTAAAGATGTAATGTCAACCCTTGATTTAGGGAAGAAAGAGGAACCATTCATCTTGCAGGATGGTTATGATCTCCATGGCAATAGGCTATGTGCTACCCACTCCCTTCTGAGAGAAAGTCATGTATGAATCGCATGCTGCTCTCTATGTGGGACATAGGGGTATTCAACCTACTCTTTGAGGAGTAGAGATGTACTTCTATTGGCCTACCATGAAAGTGGACATACAAGAGTACGTTTCAAAATGTGTGGTATTCCAAATGCCTAAGTATGATAGAGGGAAGCAACCTGGATTAATTCAGCCATTGCCAATCCCTAAATCACCATGGGAGAGTATATCCATGGATTACCCAAGTCTATCCATGGGAATATGAAAATATATGGACAATAGTCGACAGGTTTAGCAAGCAAGCATACTTTATTATTGTCAAAAAGACTATTAAGGCACACCAAATGGAAACTCTCTTCATATCTCATATTTTCAAACACCATGGATTTCCAACATCCATTGTGTCAGATAGAGATCTAGAATGACTAGTAATTTTTGGAAATGTCTCTTTGAAGATTTAGGCACAAGATTGAATTTCTCTTCGGCCTGTTACCCACAAACGGATGGACAAAGTGAGATAGCCAATCTTATGATACTCGATCTACTAAAGACTTATGTTATAGAAGTAGCTCAACGCTCACAATGCGAAAAGTACTTACCTCTTGTAGAGTACGCATACACTAATATTGTCCATACTTCTATGGGAAAATCACCTTTTGAAATCATAGAGGGAAGAGCTAAAAGTACCTTGCTACTTAAAGTACATGGGAAAATCTCCGCTGCCAAAGAGTATAGCAGTGACCTACAAGAATATTTCCAAAAGATTAAGGAGGCTATATCCATCTCTCAACAAAGGAAAAAATCTGCTGCTGCCAAGCACAAAAGGGCCTTGATGTTTAGAGAAAATGATTGGGTCTTACTTAGGTTTCCCAAGGCTTAATTTAGGCAAAGGATGAGAAAAAATCCTACGGGCCACCAAAAGTATTATGATAAATCAACAAAAAGATACTATGGTCCTTTTCAAATCTTGAAGCCAATCAATGAGATGGCTTATCAACTCAAGTTGCTCAACCATTGGCTCATAAAGCCCTGCAAAGGGGAGACACCAAGTGAACCAATTATTGAAGACCCTCCCAAAATTGAAGACCAAGAAGAGGTACTGCAACCTAAAGGTATCATTCGGCATGAAGACAAGGTACTACGACATGGTAAGACTATCTGACGGTATCTTATTTGAAAAATTATCCTTTTGAAGATGGATGCAAGGAATACAACTTAAGGATAGTATGAACCTTGCCAATGCTTATAATGCTACATCAGAGTAAGAAAATGTACAAATTTCTTTCAAATAACCAATGTTTTTGTATTAAAAGAGTAATTCTCTTTTATTGTGCACAAATTTAAGTAGTATGCATACTTAGAATTATGTTTTTGATGACGATGTCTCTCAAACACCAAGTAGAGTTTGCCACTCTACTTGGGAAAATGAAATGGACTAAAGAGCAAACATGCTTATGGAAGCTATGTCTCCCAAGAACCAAATGGATTATTCATCCATCTTGGAAAAATGTCATAGGGTAAAAAGAGATTCTCTACTTGCATAGAAACATTGACTAATGACTAAGTCTTTACTCTTCTACCTCATAGTCAAGGATGACTATGATTTCAAGAGAGAGGCAATGTCATAAAATCTAATATCTAACCAACCCAAATGATTTTCTCATCTTAAACTGATCATTTAATGTGGGAGAATAAACAAAAACAAGGGTTAGAATATAGACATGTGCTTACATATCTATCTCAACACAGGGCCAATGTAAAGGGGTCCAAATGAGAGATGGTCTGTCAAAGAGCAAGGCTAGCTAATGGAGCTTAAAGACCTTAGGGTTAGCTTCATTAAAGTCCTCCAAAGATTAGTGTTAAAAGGGATTTTACCTTAGGCAATCTCGGGTTGTTCTTGAGGTTGGAACCCGGACCAAGCTTGAGGTGCTTGTCGTGGTTGCTGACTAAGGTGCTTGAGGTTCTTCTCGTGCTTGCTAGATAAGGCGCTTGTCGTGCTTGCTGAGACTAAGGTGCTTGAGGTGCTTAATGACTAAGGTGCTAAGGTGCTCCATAACTAAGGTACTTGAGGGTAAGGTGTTCCACAAAGTCAATGCATATCCCTACACAAGGGGGGGGGATCCCTCATTCTAGGGGTTAAAAAGAGAGAACACACACCCTCACACAATGCAAGCTTGGTACAAAGAAATCAAACAGGACACTTGTCAAGCTCCTCTTCATGTTTCCCTCATGGTGTGCCTAAAGCCTATTGATTAGCCTCTCAAGGGGTCCAATGATAATTTAGTTTATTTTATTAACTTTTTTTGCATTTATCAAGTCCTCTCTCTCAAAGGGGAAAGGGGGTCACTTGTACCGGGGCTATCCTTGTTGCTTGATATGTAGTAAGCATGTGATTGGCCAAGCTTGAGGAGGTCCAATCATATGCAAGCTAGTGCTAGAAGAGGAAGTGCAAAGTGCAAGAGGTCCTTTCCTTCTCCAAGCTAGTAGAGAAGTTGAGAGCCACCAACACTCTTGGCTATGGAATGCAAATCCAAGCAAGAGCCATGCTTCAGTGATTTATCTTTCCATCTTCTCCATCTTCATTACTATGCTATAATGCTATGCTAAGAAAGAAGAGTGATGATAAGTGAGGAACTATTTATTTCTCCTCAGAATGTTTCTTCTTCCTCTTCCCTACCCTCATTCCCCGCTAGCTCTCTCCACCTTTGAAGGTGTTTGAGACCTTGGCACCGAGGCTGGGGATAGTTAATGCTTTTTACAAAGTCTATGTTATGATTGTGTGCATGAAGCTTTCCATGTTCATTGCATCACCTAGGTCACAAGGAACACAAATATTGTATTGTACCAAGTATCTCTTGATGATATAATCTATAATACAAAAGCCTATTGGAGGGGGGACTGGCTCCACATAAATCTGGTTCTCAATTTCTGTCAAGTTCTCTCAAATCTCTCTCTTGCAAAAGTATTGTTCATGCCAAGTTAACTAAGTACTATGATTATGTTGCTACCATCAATTAGGTTCACCCTCTATGTTCCTAAAGTAGTCTCACAAAAATGCTCTTTTTTTATTCCCCTAATTTTGCTATTCTCACAGTTCATAGGCCATTTCCGTACACATCCTTCACAAACATGTTTGACAGGTGCTTCAAGAGGTGGCAAAGAAGAAACCATATCAAATTTTTGCAAACACAGTATACTGGCAAAAATCATATGTCCAAAACGTGCATGCCAAATTTTTGTATTTGAAATAGCCTTAGAATCTACAACTACATTTGCAAAATGTAGTTGAGCTTATACAATCCACGAAATAAAATGCCAGATGTCATAAAATCTAATATCTAATATCTAACCAACCCAAATGATTTTCTCATATTAAACTGATCACTTAATGTGGGAGAATAAACGGAAACAAGGGTTAAGATATAGACATGTGCTTATAGATCTATCTCAACACGGGGCCAATGGTAAAGGAACCCAAATGAGAGATGGTCTATCAAAGAGCAAGGTTAAACAATGGAGCATAAGACTTTAGGGTTAGCTTCATTGAAGACCTCCAATAATGTGTGTAAAAGTCCTTAGATTTAGGACCATAGTCAAGCTAGGTTTGAGCTTGAGGTGGGAACCCGGCCCAAGATCGAGGTGCTTGTCTTGCTTGAAGTGCTTGTCATGCTTGAGGTGCTTGATTAAGGTGCTTGAGGTACTTGACCTATTCCATGATTAAGGTGTTTGAGGTGCTTGACCTGATGCATGATTAAGGTGCTTGAGGTGCTTTGACATGCTTGCCTGAGATGCTTGTGGGAACACCCCTAGTCCAAGTGCTTGGTCATGCTTGATGACTAAGGTGCTTGAGCACCCAAGGTCAAAAGATCCCTACAAAGAGGGGGGCGAGCCCTTTTCTTAGGGGTTAGAAAGAGAACACACACACACACACACACTCTCAAGGAAATCCCAAGCTTAAAGAGGCAGCAAGGACAGATGGCAAGCCCCTACCCATGTTACCTCCATGAGGTGCTTGAACCCTATTGGCTAGGATTAAAAGGGGTCCAATGATAATTTACAACAATTATCTAATTGTTTTTTCATTTATCAAGTCCTCTCTCTCTCTAAGGGGAAAGGGGGACACTTGTCCCAAGACTACACCTATTGCTAGAAATGGCCCAAGCTTGTGATTGGCTAGGCTTGGCATGAGCCAATGAGCTTCAATGATGAGCTAGAAGAGGGGGTCGACCTAGCAAGGAGGGGGGTTGCTTGCAAGGTATACTCACCCACACACACTCACAAACACTCTCATTGTGTGCTATGCAAAGTGCAAGAGCTCCCTCTCCTTGTCCAAGCAAGTAGAGGTTGAGAGCCTCCACCAACACTCTTGGATATGGAGTGCAAATCCAACCAAGAGCCATGCTTCAATGCTTAAGCTTGCCATCTCCTTCTTCTTCATTACTATGCTATTATGTATGCTAGCAACAAGAGTTATGATAAGTGAGGAACTTATTCTTTCTCCTACAAAATGTTTCTTCTTCCTCTTCCCTACCCTCATTCCCTGCTAGCTCTCTCCACCTTCGAAGGTGTTTGAGGTCCTGGGACTGAGGCTTGAGATAGTTAAAGCTTTCTTCAAGTTTATGTTATGTTTGTGATGCATGAAGCTTTCCATCTTCATTGCATCACCTAGGTCACAAGGAACACAAAGATTGTATTGTAACAAGTCTCTCTTAATGGGAGAAATCATAATACAAATGCCTATTGGAGGGGGGACCGGCTCCACATAAATCCGGTCCTCAACTGTTGTCATGTTCTCTAAATTCTCTCTCTTGCAAAAGCATTGTTCATGCCAAGTTAACTAATTGCTATGATTATGTTACTATCTTCAACTATGTTCACCAGCTATACTCACAAAGTCATTTCTCAAAAGTACTTTCATTAATTTCCGCTACTCTCAAGTTAAATAGGCCAATTCCATTACATTGGTATCAAAGCATTTGTTTTCTCTTTTCTTGCTTAAGAAGAGAGGTCCTTAAGTAGCCTATAAATGGTTGATGTTGTTAATTATATTAGGGTAAGTGGAAGTGGGATCTATTATCGGTTTTGTTGAGTCCACTATGTGGGGGATGGTGCACACCTCGGGAGCTTTGGACTTAATAATGGAGTCTTTTTAGACTTGCCTACTGCTTTACCATTATTGAGCCATAAGAAGTCCGAAAGGAGCTAGCCCTTGGCAACTGTGCTATGTTAGACCTACTCCTCTACTCTCTATAATTAACCACTTCGAGCCGTGGGTGTAGATACTTAAGAGCCGATTTTCAAAGGCTAAGAGGAGTGGCAACTAAGGTTTTGAATTGCCAAAGCATACATTAAGTACATACATAAATTTTGTTAACATGGCTGACAATAATCAAGAGAGTAGAATGAACATTGATAGCTTTGATTTTGCACATGAAGGTGGTAATGATGATGCTTCCATGTTTGTGAATTATCGCGTCACTAGGTTACAGAAAACTATGGGCAACCCTGCTTTACAAGCCAAAGTTACTCAACAACTTCGTGCTTATGGAATTTTCCTTCCTCTCCAAGAGGAGAGAGAGCTTAGGAGGCCTCTTGAAGAGACCCCCAAAAGAATACTCTCTCCCATTCGAGAGGAGGAATCCAAAGAGCAAGAAAGCAATGAAAGTTTAAGTTCCTCTGAAGATGTGGCTCCACGAAGATGGCGGTCTAGACGGTTGCCCACTCCTCCCAAGAGGAAAACATCAACACATAGTCCTTCTCCTCATCACTCTGAAAGGCAAGAGAGGAAACAAAGGAAGAAAAGGGCTAGGAAGAGGTCACCCTCTTCTCCTTCTTCTTCACCTTCCTCCTCTTCTGACGAAAGTTATGGTTATTCTCCTAGAGAATACAAGAGGGGAGGACATCGCAAATCATTTCCTGCATGGTGAAGGTCACAAAAGCTATAGAATTTCAAGGAGGGAGGAAAGAGTATCTCTTTTCTCACCTATGATGGCACCTTCGGTGCTACCGACAAAGTGTTGGCCTTCCTCCAGCAATTTGATGCAGCCTTTGGAGATGAGGGCTTCACAGAGTCCTCTAAGCTACGCCATGTAGCTATGCACTTCCAAAAATCAGCTCGTCAATGGTGGGCTAGCCTTCGTGGAAATGGTGAAGCCCCAAAGACATGGAAAACTCTACGAGTTTCCATCATGAAGCCATTCCTTGCAAGCGATGCAAAGGACAAAGTGCTTACCGAATGGCGCAGCTTGAAGCTCCTCTCCCATGAGTCTATCCAAAAAATATGTAGACAAGTTTTGGGATTTACATCTCAAGGCTACTGTCTTTCAAAAGATAGACTTTGCCGAGCAAAGGCAGAAATTCTGTGCGGGATTACCTGAAGAGATGGCTGAATACATCAACTCTCAAAGGCCTGGTACTGTTAGCGAAGTAATCCATCACACCATGGTTGCTTCACGCATCAATTTCCATCAAGGGGCTAGACGTAATGTCAAGCCCATGGAAAACAAAGACAAAAATGATGCAAAGGGGAAAACCAATGTTCAAAATACTTCCCAAGTCAATTCCAACAACAACAACAATCGGTCCAAGGAGAAGGGAGTTTACAAAGGTAAAAAAAAACTCTCTCCTGAAGAGCTTGAAGCTTTTCACAAAGACCATAAGTGTTTCAAGTGTGGGGAGCAAGGACATGGCTATTGTTCTTGCCCCAAGAAGAATACTCGCACTGAGACTCCTAGGGCTTCCACCATCGAAGCTCCAAAAGAGGATGCTCATTGCAAAGGATCATCACTTTCCTATGCTTGGGGAAAAGTAAGAGAGCACGATGCCTTCATCTTGTTTGACCCTGGCTCTACTCTTAACTTCATATCAATGGAGTTGGCCACCAAGTTGGGCATTCAAGCTTTTGAGATGGGAGATATAGTAGTGGCTGATGCAGCTTTCAAGGGACAACAAGCCTCCGTTACTCCCTTGATTGGGAAGTTGAGGCTTCATGTCCAAAGCTATGTCGACAAAGAAGACTTCTTCATCTCCTCTCCAACATGAGGATGTTATCCTAGGGGCACCATGGTTTGATCGCATGGCTGCCAACATGAAGTTCCCTTAAAGGAGAATCTACTTCACCTACAGGGGAAAGAACATGTATATAGATGCTAGTGAGCGTGGTCGCACTATTCCTCTTGTAAATCCTCTTGCTTTTGATAAGTCAATGAAGAGCTCAGTTTCTGCGTACATGATTTTTGTCAAAGAGTCTCTAAAAGATACTAATGTTTCATCAAATGTAAGAAATCAAGAAGAGTAAGACTTGTCTAATTTTCTAAAAGGATTCCAAGATGTGTTCATCGATGATATCCCTATGGATCAGACCCAAGACCTCACACACCTTCGAAGATGGTGAGAGCTAGCAGGGTATGAGAGTAGATTGAGAGGAAGAAGGAGTATCTTACGAGAAAGATGTACATCTCCTCACATAATCACTCATATTAGCATAGCTTAGCTTAGTAATTAGCTTGGTAGAGGAGATGAGCATGCATTGAAGCTTGGCTCTTGGTTGGATTTGCATCCACATGCCAAGAGAGTGTTGATGTAGGCTTCTATCTCACAAGCTTGGAGTAGGTGATGAGTTCTCCATTAAAGCTCGGGAAGAGATAGTCTTCTCTTTCTTCACACATGAGCTTGTGTGAGTGTGTGTGTGATAATGCCTTGCAAAAATCAGCCCCCTCTCTCTCTTGGGCGAGCCCCCTTGCTATTTGCTCTTGCTCCAGCCTCATTGGCCCTCCCCAAGTCAAAGCCAATCACAATTAAGCAGCATAAGTGATAGCCTTTTGACATGTGTCCCCCTTTCCCCTTTTGTGAGAGCTTTAGGTAATTAAATAATTAAACTAAACTCTCATTGGACCCCTTTGCCCCCTGGCCAATAGGAATCAGGCAAGCCATTGGTCTCCTAAATGCTCATTGGAGCCCTTGGGAGACTGCCCAATAGTGTTCTAGGAGACTTAATTCTCATTGGTTTCTTTTATTAAATGTTTTTAAATTAATTAGACTAGATTTACTCTAGCTTAATTCTCATTGGTCCACTTCAAGGGTCATCCAATAGAAACTGGGCACACCTTGTGGGCATCTGGCCTAGGGAGCTGACATGTGTCCCTCATTCCCTTTGTGTAAAGGGAGCCTGTGTGTGTGTGTGTGTGTGTGTGTGTGTGACTTTCTCTCTCATCCCCTAGAAGAAGGGCTCGGCCCCTCCCATCGAGGGATATGCATTGACTTTGGAGAGCACACAAAGCATCCAATTCCCCCTAAGCTTTAACCCTTTGGACACAACCTTTGAATTTTGGAACCTTAGCATTTTGGAAGTCTTAATGGGCTGAACCTTAGGGTCTTTTTAGCCCATTGTTGCACATGGCTCTTTTGCAGATGGCCCCCCCTTTGGATCCCTATTTTCCCTCCTTTGGATCCCTACTATGGCCGGTCTGCTAGCTTAACCAATATTCTAGCCTTTTCTCCCCTGGCACTTCCGCACATTAAATGATCAGTTTAATATTAGAAAATCATTTAGGATAATTAGATATTGATTATTATGACATTACCTCTCTCTTGAAATCATATTCGTCTTGGACTATGGTGTAGAGAAGATAAAGCATATTCATGAGTCCTTTTCTTAGCGGGTAGAGGATCCCTATGTTACCCTACGACATCACCACAATGGATGACTAGTCCATTTGGCACTTGAGAGCCTGAGGCTGCCGCAAGCATGTCTGCACATTAGTCCTATCAGTCTTCCATAGTAGAGTGACAAGCTCTACTTGGTGTTTGGGAGACGTCATCTCCGCAAACTTGATCTAAGCATGCATACTACTTCATTTTTGTGCACAATAAAGAAAAAGAGAGTCTTATAAGACAAAAACTTTGTTCATTTTTAACATTTTGTACATTTGCTTACTCTTGGGAAGCATTGTAAGCATTGACAAGGTTTAGGTTATCCTTTAATTGTATGCCTTGCATCCATCTAGCATCTTCAAAAGGATAATTCTTAAACTTAATAAGATATCATTGGATAGTCTTACTACCTCTTAATACCTTGTCTTCATGTCGGAGAATGGACTCGGCCTGCAGCACCTCCTCTTGGTCCTCGATCTCCGGTGGTCTTCAATAGTTGGTTCTTGAGGTGGCTCTCCTTTGTAAGGCTTTAATAGGCTCACATGAAAAGCATTGTGTATGAGCCAATGATTGGGCAACTTGAGTTGATAGGCCATCTCATTGATTGGCCTAAGAATCTGAAAGGGACCATAGTACCTTTTTGATAGTTTAGCATAGTACTTTTGGTGGCCCGTAGGATTCTTGCCCGTCGTGTGCCTTAATCGAGCCTTGGGAAACTTTAACAAGACCCAATCATTTTCTTTAAAGGCTTGGGCTCTTCTGTGCTTGTCAGCAGTAGTCTTTTGCCTTTGCTGTGAGATAGAGATAGCATCCTTAATCTTTTGGAAATATTCTTGTAGGTCTTGGCTATACTCATCTGCAACGAAGATCTTCCCATGTACTTTAAGTATCAAGGGACTTTTTGATCTTCCCTCAATTACCTCGAAAGGTGCTTTTCCCGTGGAAGTATGTACAGTGTTATTGTAAGCATACTCCACTAAGGGTAAGTACTTCTCCCATTGGGATCTTTGATCTACTTCCGTTACATAGGCTTTTAGTAGATCGAGAATGGTTAGGTTAGATATTTCACTTTGGCCATCCGTTTGTGGATGATAGGCCGAAGAGAAGTTTAGCCTTGTCCCTAAATTCTCAAAGAGACCCTTCCAGAAATTATTGGTCATTCTAGGATCTCTATCCGACACTATGGACATTGGCAAGCCATGGTACTTGGAAATTTGTGAAATGAAGAGGGTTGCCATTTGATGGGCTTTGATAGTCTTTTTGACAGGTATAAAATGAGCTTGTTTACTGAACCTGTCTACTATCGTCTATATTCCCGTATTCCCATGGATAGACTTAGGCAATCCAAAGATAAAATCCATGGATATGCTCTCCCATGGTGAATTAGGTATTGGCAAGGGTTGAAGCAATCCAAGTTGCTTCCCTCTATCAAATTTTGTCTTTTGGCATACCACACATTTAGAAACATACTCTTGTATGTTCACTTTCATGGTAGGCCAATAGAAATATGTTTCAATTCCCTTTAAGGTAGACTGAATCCCTCTATGCCCCGCATAAGGTGGAGCATGAGATTCATACATTACTTTCTCACGTAGTGAGTTAGTAACGCATAGTCTATTGCCATAGAGAAGATAACCATCTTGTAAGGTAAATGGTTCTTCTTTCTTCCCCAATGCAAGGGCTGAAATCACATCTCTAAAATCGGGATCAATAGCATACTCATCTATCATTGAAGGTAGATCATTGTGAGTTGCTATGGAAACCGCATTCACTCTCGGCCGTCTTGAGAGTGCATTAGCTACTTGATTATGCTTGCCAACAATGTGAGCAATATGAAAATAAAATTGCGAAAGGAAATTTGCCCACCTCATTTGTCTGTCGGAGAGCTTGGTCTGCGTCATGAAGTACTTAAGACTTTGGTGATCCGTTCGCAGAATGAAAGGAGTCCCCAATAAATAGTGCTTCCATGAGTCTAAGGTATGTAGAACTGCAAGGAGTTCCTTTTCATATATGCCTAGAGCTTGCTCAACAGGTTCGAGCCTTCGACTCTCATAGCCTATGGCATGCCCTTCTTGGAGCAAATCAGCTCCAAGGCAATCACCACAAGCATCACATTGGACCTCAAATGGTTTTGAGAGGTCCGGTAGTGTAAGCACAGGTTGAGAGATAAGATTTTCTTTAAGATTTTCGAAAGCATTGAATTGTTGGATAAAGGCCAAGACTTTGTCCGTAGCACCAAAGGTGCCATCATAGGTAAGGAAAGAGATGCTCTTCCCTCCCTCTTTGAATTTCTTCAGCCTAGACGACCTCTTCCATGCGGCATAGGATTTCCTATGGCCTCTTCTTTTTGATGGTTCAAAGGTTGCACCATCACTTTCTTCAGAAGGTGAATAATTTGAAGAAGGTGGAGAAGAGGGTGACCTCTTTCTCGCCTTTTTCTTGTCTTGATCTTTGTCGTCTTCACCATAGCTTTCATAAGAGGAAGAGGATGAAGAAGATGGAGAAGAGGGTGTCCTCTTTCTCTCCTTTTTCTTCTCTTGCTGTTTATCATCCCTCTTTGAAGTATGGCGTGGAGAAGAGTATGATGGTCTTCTCCGCTTTGGTGGTGATGGAGAGCGTTTAGCCCGCCGTCTTCGTGGAGCCATCTCCGCCGAGGTGGCGGGAGACTCGCTTCTTTCTCGTTCCTTCGGTGGAGACTCTTGAGTTCTCCTTTGGGAAGGAGATGCATCATCAAGAAGTAAATTCTTGAGCCCTTCGTATGGATTCTCTTCTTCTTCCCAAATCGGAGAGAGACCTCTTTTGGTAGTCTCACAAGGAGGCTTCCTAAGCGTTCTCTCTTCATGGTGATGAGCTTGGAGAATCCCGTGAGCACGGAGCTGCCGTTGCACTTCACTTTGGAAGGATGGATTGCCCATGGCTTGTTGAAGCCTAGAAGATAGTTAACAAGCATTGAAGCATCATTAGTAGCTTGCTCATGAGCAAAATCAAAGTTATCAACATTAATTTCACTCTCTTTACTATTGTCAGCCATTCTAACAACTTTTAGGTGTAAACTTTTTAGGTGTACTTTGGCACTTCAAGCCTTAGTTGCTACTCCTCTTTACCCCTTTAGAAAAAGCACTCAAGCTACTGTACCCGCGGTTCGAATACCATTAATTGCAAGGAATAGAAGAGAGGGTCTTTCAACACCAAAACAGTACCGGCTCCTGTCAAGCTACTAATAGCTCAATAGTGATTAAGCCATAGGCAAGCCCCGCAGGACTCCACTATTAAGACCATAGCTCTCGACGATGATGCCCCGTTAACTGCACAAAGGCAGGCGCATTGCAAGGCTGAAAAATCCCTATTCTACTTACTCACAGGCAATTAATAATACCAACCATTTGTAGCTAGCTTGAGGACCTCCCTTCTTAAGCAAGAAAAGAGAAACCTTGGGCTCTGATACCAATGTAACATTTAATGGCCTAATAACTTGTGTGTAGTGGAAATGAGCATGAACATAGTGGGCATTTCATTAGAATAGATTTGTAATGAGAATTACAAGAGTGCTTGGGTGGAGAGAGCAACAAAAAGCAAAACACCTAGTTAGATAGCATCAACAATACTTTCAAAAGAGAGAGAAATTAAGCTAATGACAACAGTTGAGGACCGGATTTGCATGGAGCCGATCCCCTCTCCAAAAGGCGTTGTATTATGGTTTCTCCCATCAAGAGAGACATTGTACAATACAATTCTTTGTGTTCCTTCAAGACTAGCTAGTGCAATGAAGATGAAAGCTTCATGCACTAAGCAAACACTTAGCAAACAAAACTTGAATTATCCCCGTTCTCAGACCCAAGACCTCACACACCTTCGAAGATGGTGAGAGCTAGCAGGGTATGAGAGTAGATTGAGAGGAAGAAGGAGTATCTTACGAGAAAGATGTACATCTCCTCACATAATCACTCATATTAGCATAGCTTAGCTTAGTAATTAGCTTGGTAGAGGAGATGAGCATGCATTGAAGCTTGGCTCTTGGTTGGATTTGCATCCACATGCCAAGAGAGTGTTGATGTAGGCTTCTATCTCACAAGCTTGGAGTAGGTGATGAGTTCTCCATTAAAGCTCGGGAAGAGATAGTCTTCTCTTTCTTCACACATGAGCTTGTGTGAGTGTGTGTGTGATAATGCATTGCAAAAATCAGCCCCCTCTCTCTCTTGGGCGAGCCCCCTTGCTATTTGCTCTTGCTCCAGCCTCATTGGTCCTCCCCAAGTCAAAGCCAATCACAATTAAGCAGCATAAGTGATAGACTTTTGACATGTGTCCCCCTTTCCCCTTTTGTGAGAGCTTTAGGTAATTAAATAATTAAACTAAACTCTCATTGGACCCCTTTGCCTCCTGGCCAATAGGAATCAGGCAAGCCATTGGTCTCCTGAATGCTCATTGGACCCCTTGGGAGACTTCCCAATAGTGTTCTAGGAGACTTAATTCTCATTGGTTTCTTTTATTAAATGTTTTTAAATTAATTAAACTAGATTTACTCTAGCTTAATTCTCATTGGTCCACTTCAAGGGTCATCCAATAGAAACTGGGCACACCTTGTGGGCATCTGGCCTAGGGAGCTGACATGTGTCCCTCATTCCCTTTGTGTAAAGGGAGCCCGTGTGTGTGTGTGTGTGTGTGTGTGTGACTTTCTCTCTCATCCCCTAGAAGAAGGGCTCGGCCCCTCCATTCTAGGGATATGCATTAACTTTGGAGAGCACACAAAGCATCCAATTCCCCCTAAACTTTAACCCTTTGGACACAACCTTTGAATTTTGGAACCTTAGCATTTTGGAAGTCTTAATGGGCTGAACCTTAGGGTCTTTTTAGCCCATTGTTGCACATGGCTCTTTTGCAGATGGCCCCCCCTGTGGATCCCTATTTTCCCTCCTTTGGATCCCTACTGTGGCCAGTCTGCTAGCTTAACCAATATTCTAGCCTTTTCTCCCCTGGCACTTCCGCACATTAAATGATCAGTTGAATATTAGAAAATCATTTAGGAGAATTAGATATTGATTATTATGACAATATCATCATGTACTCCAAGTCTTTGGAGGAACATAAGCAACATCTCCAAGTGATTTTTCAAGCATTGAGGGAGAACAAGCTTTTTCTCAACCAAAAGACAAGCGAATTCTTCCTTCAAGAGATTCAATACCTAGGTTAAATTATCTCTAAAGATGGTATCCAAATGGATCCATCAAAGTTAGAGGTAATAAAAGCATGGCCTAACCCAAGAAATCTACATGAGCTAAGAAGCTTTGTTGGTATGTGCGCATACTATAGACGCTTCATAGCAAAATTCTCTCAAGTAGCAGGACCACTACACGACTTAACTAAGAAGAACGTTAAGTTTGTATGGACTGCTAAGGAGCAAAATGATTTTGAAAAGCTCAAAGAGAAGATTACTTCCCAAACAGTCCTCGTGCTTTATCTCTCAAAGCCATTTGAGGTCCAATGTGATGCTTGTGGTGATTGCCTTCGAGAAGTTTTGCTTCAAGAAGGGCATGCCATAGCATATGAGAGCCGAAGGTTCAATATTGATGAACGAGTCTTGGGCATTTATGAGAAAGAGCTTTTAGCTGTTCTACATGCCCTAGACACATGAAAGCACTACCTATTGGGGACTCCATTTATCCTACGAACCGACCACCAAAGTCTCAAGTATTTCATGACGCAAACCAAGCTTTCCGAAAAACAAATGAGGTGGGCAAATTTTCTTTGGCAATTTAATTTCCATATTGCTCACATAGCTGGTAAGCACAATCAAGTGGCTGCTGATGAACTTTCACGACGACCCAAAGTTAATGCGGTGTCTATAGCTACTCAAAATGATCTATCCTCTTTGATAGATGAGTATGCTACTGACCCTGACTTTAGAGACATAATGTCAGCCCTTGCTTTGGGGAAGAAAGAGGAACCATTCACCTTGCAGGATGGTTATCTTCTCCACGGCAATAGGCTATGTGTTACCCATTACTTTCGTGAGAAAGTTATGTATGAATCCCATGCTCCTCCATATGCGGGGCATATAGGTATTCAACCTACTCTCCAAGGAATAGAGACGTACTTCTATTGGCCTACCATGAAAGTGGACATACAAGAGTATGTTTCAAAATGTGTAGTATGCCAAAAGACCAAGTATGATAGAGGGAAGCAACCTGGATTACTCCAGCCATTGCCTATTCCAAATTCCCCATAGGAGAGTATATCCATGGATTTCATCTTTGGATTACCCAAGTCTATCCATGGGAATACAGGAAAATGGACAATAGTTGACAGGTTTAGCAAGCAAGCACATTTTATTCCTGTCAAAAAGACTATTAAGGCACATCAAATGGCAACTCTCTTCATATCTCAGATTTTCAAGCACCATGGATTACTCACATCCATCGTGTGAGATAGGGATCCTAGAATGACCAGTAATTTCTGGAAAGGTCTCTTTGAAAATCTAGGAACAAGATTGAATTTCTCTTCGGCCTATCACCCACAAACGGATGGCCAAAGTGAGATAGCCAATCTTACGATACTTGATCTACTCAAGACTTATGTTACTGAAGTCGATCAACCCTCACAATGGGAAAAGTACTTACCTCTTGTAGAGTATGTCTACAATAATACTGTACATACGTCTACGAAAAAAGCACGTTTTGAGATCATTGAGGGAAGACCTAAAAGTCCATTGCTACTCAAAGTACATGGGAAGATCTTCGCCGCCGATGAGTATAGCCGTGAAGAGCTTGAAGAGCTTGAAGAGCTTGAAGCTTTTCGCAAAGACCATAAGTGTTTCAAGTGTGGGGAGCAAGGACATGGCTATCGTTATTGCCCCAAGAAGAATACTCGCAATGAGACTGCTAGGGCTTCCACCATCGAAGCTCCAAAAGAGGGTGCTCATTGCAAAGGATCATCACTTTCCTATGCTTGGGGAAAAGTAAGAGAGCATAATGCCTTCATCTTGTTTGACCCTGGCTCTACTCTTAACTTCATATCAATGGAGTTGGCCACCAAGTTGGGCATTCAAGCTTTTGAGATGGGAGATATAGTAGTGGCTGATGCAGCCTTCAAGGGACAACAAGGCTCCGTTACTCTCTTGATTGGGAAGTTGAGGCTTCATGTCCAAAGCTATGTCGACAAAGAAGACTTCTTCATCTCCTCTCCAACATGAGGATGTTATCCTAGGGGCACCATGGTTTGATCGCATGGCTGCCAACATGAAGTTCCCTAAAGAGAATCTACTTCACCTACAGGGGAAAGAACATATATATAGATGCTAGTGAGCGTGGTCGCACTATTCCACTTGTAAATCCTCTTGATTTTGATAAGTCAATGAAGAGCTCAGTTTCTGCGTACATGATTTTTGTCACAAAGAGTCTCTAAAAGATACTAATGTTTCATCAAATGTAAATGGTAGGAATCAAGAAGAGTTGGACTTGTCTAATTTTCTAAAAGGATTCCAAGATGTGTTCATCGATGATATCCCTATGGACTTACCTCCAAAACGAGGGGATGATGACCATCGTATTGAGCTCCTTCCTGGAAGCTCACCACCTAACAAGCCTCCTTATTGAGTCTCACAAGCTCAACAAGAGGAGATCATGAGGCAAGTACAAGAGCTGGTAGACAAAGGGATGGTGAGGCCTAGTTCCTCTCCCTTTTGTTCTCCAGTCCTTTTAGTGCAAAAGAAAGATGGTACATATCGTATGTGTGTGGACTATCGAGCACTAAACCATATCACTATCAAAAACAGATTTTCCGTACCTCGGGTAGAAGATCTTTTTGATAAGCTACAAGGATCTACCTACTTCAGTAGGATTGACCTTAAGAGTGGCTATCATCAAATAAGGATAGTGGGTGAAGATATCTTAAAGACTGCGTTTCGCACAACGTTTTGTCTTTATGAATATCTAGTCATGCCTTTTGGCTTGACTAATGCACCGGCTATGTTCAATCGTTTGATGGGGAGAAAATTTTTAGACCATACCGCAAATTCATTGGAGTGTTCTTTGATGATATCATCATGTACTCCAAGTCTTTGGAGGAACATAAGCAACATCTCCAAGTGATTTTTCAAGCATTGAGGGAGAACAAGCTTTTTCTCAACCAAAAGACAAGCGAATTCTTCCTTCAAGAGATTCAATACCTAGGTCAAACTATCTCTAAAGATGGTATCCAAATGGATCCATCAAAGTTAGAGGTAATAAAAGCATGGCCTAACCCAAGAAATCTACATGAGCTAAGAAGCTTTGTTGGTATGTGCGCATACTATAGACGCTTCATAGCAAAATTCTCTCAAGTAGCAGGACCACTACACGACTTAACTAAGAAGAACGTTAAGTTTGTATGGACTGCTAAGGAGCAAAATGATTTTGAAAAGCTCAAAGAGAAGATTACTTCCCAACCAGTCCTCGTGCTTTATCTCTCAAAGCCATTTGAGGTCAAATGTGATGCTTGTGGTGATCGCCTTTGAGCAGTTTTGCTTCAAGAAGGGCATGCCATAGCATATGAGAGCCGAAGGTTCAATATTGATGAACGAGTCTTGGGCATTTATGAGAAAGAGCTTTTAGCTGTTCTACATGCCCTAGACACATGGAAGCACTACCTATTGGGGACTCCATTTATCCTACGAACCAACCACCAAAGTCTCAAGTATTTCATGACGCAAACCAAGCTTTCCGAAAAACAAATGAGGTGGGCAAATTTTCTTTCGCAATTTAATTTCCATATTGCTCACATAGCTGGTAAGCACAATCAAGTGGCTGCTGATGAACTTTCACGACGACCCAAAGTTAATGCGGTGTCTATAGCTACTCACAATGATCTATCCTCTATGATAGATGAGTATGCTACTGACCCTGAATTTAGAGACATAATGTCAGCCCTTGCTTTGGGGAAGAAAGAGGAACCATTCACCTTGCAGGATGGTTATCTTCTCCACGGAAATAGGCTATGTGTTACCCATTCCCTTCGTGAGAAAATTATGTATGAATCCCATGCTCCTCCATATGTGGGGCATAGAGGCATTGAACCTACTCTCCGAGGAGTAGAGACGTACTTCTATTAGCCTACCATGAAAGTGGACATACAAGAGTATGTTTCAAAATGTGTAGTATGCCAAAAGACCAAGTATGATAGAGGGAAGCAACCTGGATTACTCCAGCCATTGCCTATTCCAAATTCCCCATAGGAGAGTATATCCATGGATTTCATCTTTGGATTACCCAAGTCTATCCATGGGAATACAGGAAAATGGACAATAGTTGACAGGTTTAGCAAGCAAGCACATTTTATTCTTGTCAAAAAGACTATTAAGGCACATCAAATGGCAACTCTCTTCATATCTCAGATTTTCAAGCACCATGGATTACCCACATCCATCGTGTCAGATAGAGATCCTAGAATGACCAGTAATTGTTGGAAAGGTCTCTTTGAAAATCTAGGAACAAGATTGAATTTCTCTTCGGCCTATCACCCATAAACGGATGGCCAAATTGAGATAGCCAATCTTACGATACTTGATCTACTCAAGACTTATGTTACTGAAGTCGATCAACCCTCACAATGGGAAAAGTACTTACCTCTTGTAGAGTATGTCTACAATAATACTGTACATACGTCTACGGAAAAAGCACCTTTTGAGATCATTGAGGGAAGACCTAAAAGTCCATTGCTACTCAAAGTACATGGGAAGATCTTCGCCGCCGATGAGTATAGCCGTGACCTACAAGAATCTTTTCAAAAGATTAAGGAGACTATATCCATCTCTCAACAAAGGCAAAAAGCTGCTGCTGATAAGCACAGAAGAGCCTTAATGTTCTCGAATGAACCTGGAAAGAGATTGTAACATTTAATGGCGTAGTAACTTGTGTGTAGCGGAAAATAGCATGAACATAGTGAGCATTTCATTAGAATAGATTCCTAATGAGAATAGCAAGAGTGCTTGGGTGGAGAGAGCAACAAAAAGCATAACACCTAGTTAGATAGCATGAACAATACTTCAAAATAGAGACAAATTAAGCAATTGACAACAATTGAGGACTGGATTTTCATGGAGCCGGTCCCCCCTCCAAAAGGCCTTATATTATGGTTTCTCCCATCAAGAGAGACATTTTACAATACAATTCTTTGTGTTCCTTCAATACTAGCTACTGCAATGAAGATGAAAACTTCCTGCACTAAGCAAAACACTTATCAAACACAACATAAATTTCCTCACGGTCTCAGACCCAAGACCTCACACACCTTCGAAGATGGTGAGAGCTAGCAGGGTATGAGAGTAGATTGGGAAGAAGGAGTATTCTTACGAGAAAGATGTACATCTCCTCACATAATCACTCATAATAGCATAGCTTAGCTTAGTAATTAGCATGGTAGAGGAGATGAGCATGCATTGCAGCTTGGCTCTTGGTTGGATTTGCATCTCAAAGCCAAGAGTTGTTAGTGTAGGCCTCCCTTCTCACAAGCTTGGAGTAGGTGGTAAGCTTTCCATTAAAGCTTGAGAAGGAGAGAGAGTCTTCTTTGCTTCACACACGAGATTGTGTGAGAGAGTGTGTGATAATGCCCTGCAAAAATCAGCCCCCTCTCTCTCTTGGTCGACCCCTCTTGCTATTTGCTCATCCTCACACCTCATTGGACCTCCCCAGGCCTAGCCAATGGAAATTAAGCAACATAAGTGATAGTCTTTGACATGTGTCCCCCTTTCCCATTTTGTGAGAGCTTTAGGTGATTACTTAATTTAACTAAACTCTCATTGGACCCCTTTTCCTCCTGGACAATAGGAATCAGGCAAGCCATTGGGCTGCTGAATGCTCATTGGACCCCTTGGGAGACTGTCCAATAGTCTTGTAGAGAGCTTAATTCTTATTGATTCTTTTATTATGTGTTTTTAATTAATTAAAGTAGATTTAGTCCAGCTTAATTCTCATTGGTCCACATCCAAGGCCATCCAATAGGAATTGGGTACACCTTGTGGGCATCTGGGCTAGGGAGCTGATATGTGTCCCTCATTCCCTTTGTGTATAGGGAGCTTGTGTGTGTGTGTGTGTGTGTGTGTGTGAGTTTCTCTCTCATATCCTACTTCTAGGGCCTGCCCCCTCCTATGTAGAGATGGTTGAAGACTTTTGGGACACACACAAAGCATCCAATTTTTCCCTAAGATTTTTCCCTCCTATGTACCTTTTTGCTAACTTAGCATAGTACTTTTGGTGTCCCGTAGGATTCTTGCCTGTCGTGTGCCTTAATCGAGCCTTGGGAAATTTTAATAAGACCCAATCATTTTCTTTAAAGTCTTGGTCTCTTCTGTGCTTGTCAGCAGCAGCAGCCTTTTTCCTTTACTGTGAGATAGAGATAGCATCCTTAATCTTTTGGAAAGATTCTTGTAGGTCTCTACTATACTCATCTGCAGCAAAGATCTTCCCGTGTACCTTAAGTAGCAAGGCACTTTTTGATCTTCCCTCTATTATCTCAAAAGGTGCTTTTTCCATGGAAGTATGTACAGTGTTATTGTAGGCATACTCCTAAGTACTTCTCCCATTGGGATCTTTGATCTACTTCCGTTACATAGGCTTTTAGTAGATCAAGAATTGTTAGGTTAGCTATTTCACTTTGGCCATCCGTTTGCGGGTGATAGGCCGAAGAGAAATTTAGCCTTGTCCCTAAATTCTCAAAGAGACCCTTCCAGAACTTACTGGTCATTCTAGGATCTTTATCTGACACTATGGACTTTGGCAAGCCATGGTACTTGAAGATTTGTGAAATGAAGAGGCTTGCCATTTGATGGGCTTTGATAGTCTTTTTGACACGTATAAAATGAGCTTGTTTACTGAACCTATCTACTAAATCGTCCATATTCCCGTATTCCCATGGATAGACTTAGGTAATACAAAGATAAAATCCATGGATATGCTCTCCCATGGTGAATTAGGGATTGTCAAAGGTTGAACAATCCAGGTTGCTTTCCTCTATACAGCTTTGTCTTTTGGCATACCACACATTTAGAAATATACTCTTGCATGTTTGCTTTCATGGTATTCCAATAGAAATATGTTTCAATCCCCTTTAGGGTAGACTGAATCCCTCTATGCCCTACATAAGGAGGAGCATGAGATTCATACATCACTTTCTCACGTAGTGAGCTAGTAACGCATAGTCTATTGCCATAGAGAAGATAACCATCTTGTAAAGTAAATGGTTCCTCTTTCTTCCCTAGTGCAAGGACTAAACTCACATCTCTAAAATCGGAATCAATAGCATACTCATCTATCATAGAAGATAGATCATTGTGAGTTGCTATGAAAACCGCATTCACTCTCGGCCGTCTTGAGAGTGTATTGGCTACTTGATTATGCTTGCCAGCAATGTGAGCAATATGAAAATGAAATTGTGAAAGAAAGTTTTCCCATCTCATTTTTTTGTCAGAGAGCTTGGTCTGCGTCATGAAGTACTTAAGACTTTGGTGATCCGTTCGCAGAATTAAAGGAGTCCCCAATAAATAGTGCTTCCATGAGTCTAAGGCATGTAGAACTGCGAGGAGTTCCTTTTCATATATGCCTAGATCTTGCTCAAAAAGGTCAAGCCTTCAACTTTCATAGCCTATGGTGTGCCCTTCTTGAAGCAAAATAGCTCCAAGGCAATCACCACAAGCATCACATTGGACCTCAAATGGCTTTGAGAGATCCGGTAGTGTAAGCACAGAGTGAGAGATAAGCTTTTCCTTTTGCTTTTCAAAAGCATCGTTCTCCTTGGCAGACCATGTGTATCTAACGTTTTTCTTTGTTAGGTCATGTAATGGTCCTGCTATTAGTGAGAACTTTTCTATGAAGCGTCTATAGTATGCGCACATACCTGTAAAGCTTCTTAATTCATGAAGATTCCTTGGTTTAGGCCATCCTTTTATTACCTCTAACTTTGATGGATCCATTTGGATGCCATCTTGAGAGATAATGTGACCTAAATACTGAATCTCTTGTAAGAAAAATTCACTTTTCTTTCGATTAACATAAAGTTTATTCTCTCTTAGAGCTTGAAATATTACCTGGAGCTGTTGCTTGTGTTCTAATGAATTAGAGTAGATGATGATATCATCAAAGAACACTCCAGTAAAGGTTCCATGAGGCCTGAATAGCTTCTCCATCAAACGATTGAATGTGGCTGCTGCATTGGTCAAGGCAAAAGGCATGACAATGTATTCATAAAGACCAAACATAGTGCAAAATGCGGTCTTTACAATGTCTTGATCAACTATCTTTATTTGATGATAGCCACTTTTTAGGTCAATCCTACTGAAGTAGGTGGATCCTTGTAGCTTATCAAATAGGCCTTCTACCCGTGGAACGGGAAACCTATTCTTGAAAGTGATCCTATTTAGTGCTCTATAGTTGACACACATGAGATATGTGCCGTTTTTCTTTTGCACTAGTAGCACAGGAGAAAAAAATGGAGATGAGCTAGGCCTAACCATGCCCTTCTCAACTAACTCATGCACTTGACGCATAATCTCCTCTTGTTGAGCTTGAGAAACTATATAAGGAGGTTTGTTAGGTGGTGAACTTCCTGGAAGAAGTTCAATTGCATGGTCATCATTGCCTCGTTTAGGAGTTAGCTCACAAGGGATGTTGTCAATCAATACATCTTGAAACCCCTTGAGAAAATTGGATAACTCTAATACCTTGTGATTGTTTATATTTTCTTTTTCTAAAGCATTAGGTTCATTTTGAGAATCTTTAACAAAAATCATGTACACGAAAATAGAGCTCTTTATTGACTTGTTAAAAGTTGATTATGTACAATGGGTATGGTGCTACCCATTTGCTTAGCATCTATGTACATATCATTTTCCCTGAACCTAAAGTAGATTCCCCTTTCAGGGAATTTAACATTCGCAGCCATGCAATCAAACCATGGTGCCCCTCGGATTACATCCTCATGCTTGAGAAGAGAGATACATAAGTCCTCTTTGTCCACATAACTTTGGACATGGAGCCTCAATTTCCCGATTAAGGGAGTGACTGAAGCTTCTTGCCCATTGAAAGCACCATCTGCGGCGGGTAGGAATCTCCCATCTCATAGGCTTGGATGCCTAGCTTGGTGGCCAACTCTGTGGATATGAAATTATGAGTAGAACCAGGGTCAAAGAGAATAAAAGCATCATGTTCTCTTATCTTTCCCCAAGCATGGTATAGAGGAGATCCTTTGTGGTGATTTTCCTCCTCTTGGATTTTGACCAAGGTAGCTCTAGGAGGTTCATGGCGGGTGTTCTTTTGGGGACAAGCTCGGTACGCATGCCCTTGCTTGACACACTTGAAACAGCGGTTATCCTTGCGATAACGTTCAAGCTCTTCAGGAGAGAGTTTATTTTTACCTTTGTAAACTCCCTTCTCTTTAGCTTTGTTGGAATTTCCCTTAGGAGACTTTTGGACATTGTCCTTTCCCCTTAGGCTCATTGGAAACCTTGTTTTCCGTGGGCTTAGAATTTCTTTTAGCCCCAATTTGGAAATTGATTCGAGAAGCCACCATAGTATGGTGTACAACCGCCGATACGGTGTGTGGCCTTTGGGAGTTGACATACTGTGCCATTTCTTCAGTTAAGCCCGCACAAAATTGTTTCTTTTGCTCTCCAAAACCCAACTTCTTGAAGACAGTGGATTTGAGTTGTAAATCCCAAACCTTGTCTACATATTTGTGAATGGATTCGTTGGGAGAGAGCTTCAAGCTTCGCCATTCGGTGAGGACTTTGTTTTTGGCATCGGTGGCCAAAAACTGCTTCATAATGTAAGCTCTTAAAGATTTCCATGTTCATGGAGCTTCACCGTTGGCCTATAGGCTAGACCACCATTGTCTGGAGGACTTTTGAAAGTGCATAGCTACATGGCGTAGCTTAGAGGACTCTGTGAAGCCCTCATCTCCAAACGCCGCATCGAATTGTTGGATAAAGGCCAAGACTTTGTCCGTAGCACCAAAGGTGCCATCATAGGTAAGGAAAGAGATGCTCTTCCCTCCCTCTTTGAACTTCTTGAGATTGGACGACCTCTTCCATGCGGAATAGGATTTCCTATGGCCTCTTCTTTTTGATGGTTCAAAGGTTGCACCATCACTTTCTTCAGAAGATGAAGAATTTGAGGAAGATGGAGAAGAGGGTGACCTCTTTCTCACCTTTTTCTTTCCTTGATCTTCTTTGTCTTCACCATTACTTTCATAAGAGGACGAGGATGAAGAAGATGGAGAAGAGGGTGTCCTCTTTCTCGCCTTTTTCTTCTCTTGCTTTTTGCCATCCCTCTTTGAAGTATGGTGTGGAGAAGTATACGATGGTCTTTTCCATTTTGGAGGTGATGGAGAGCATTTAGCCCGCCATCTTCATGGAGCCATCTCCGCCGAGGTGGCAGGAGACTCACTTCTTTCTCGTTCCTTTGGTGGAGGCTCTTGAATTCTCCTTTGAGAAGGAGATGCGTCATCAAGAAGAAAATTTTTGAGCTGTGAGACCGCGGGGGACTGGACCATGCAACTCTCCACCCAACCGTGCCATATATAGACTCCTAGCCCCTAAATATAGCGCCCCTTGACCGCATGTCCGTCCTGGCCCTTGGCCCTGCCCTTGGCCTGACATTACTCCCCCCTTGGAGAAGCGTTTTCGTCCTCGAAAACACAAGTGGTAGTATCTTCGTAAGAGCACTGATGTTTTCCTTATTGGCATCCTCTACACGGGCCAATTGTCCATATGACCGATACCTGGTGCAGTGAGGAGGTTCAATGAAACCAAGAGCAACATCTTGATTTTCAACATTGTTGTCCTTTTGCAACCACCCGTATGGTAACTCATGATAACTCATGTGAGTATCTTGAAAAGCTCATAGCTACTGAAAGATAGAATAGGGAGTGCCCTCATGTCAGACTTCTGAACATTTTGGAACACACAGAACCACATGTTCACCCCTAACAAAGGTTACATGCCAACATACTCTGTCAGCACACCTACTAAGTCCTTGACTTATGAAACTATCGGTATCCAACCCCACCACAACAGGTGTTCAAAGTTGAAAACCTAACCTAAGCAAATTCTAGAATAAGGAGAGAATCACCTATTCAGAATGCATTGTGCTAACGTATGCGCTTAGCAGATCCTTTAGCATGGTTTACTAACGTATGCGCTTAGCATATCCTTTAGTACTAAATAGAATACTTGTAAGCTGCCCATCCAACGTGGGATGAATAACAGCAGTAAGAGTGAGGTACTTTCCCCAACCAGTTACAGACAGTCTTCCACGACTGACGACAAACTATGACTCAACCATTGAGTATCCAGCCATATACTCGATATGGAATGGAGACAACCAACTAGGTTGAAGGTAGATTGGAGGTTCCAACAACCAATCACTAACATCCATACTCAGCCATCACCTTGTATGGCAGGGTGTAAACTCATACGAAATCTGCAAGAGAGATTGCACTAGCAATGCGAAAGGGTGCAGAAAGAATAAAGTCCATGGATTTGCATGCCGTTCCAAATAAATTTGTGTTAAAAACTAGGGCCCATAACACCTAGTGTGCATGCATTTAACACAAACCTATCCAAACCGCAATTCCATGACGAGACTTTCCACGATACTTACGTGAAAATCTTGCAACAAAGTTGGACCATAATAGAATGTGACAACCCGGTCACACCTAGGAACCAACCATGAAACATTCTCATGAACGTAGCATACTTTGATATATGTAGAAAAGACCCTCCGTTAAGGTGGTTTCACAGCACTTGTAATCACAACAAGTCTGTACTTAGTACCCGACAATTTTTGGCCACTGAAATTGTTCCTGATACTGTGTGCGTCAATTGGTCTAATGAACGGATGCGACCAGCACCTAGGGACTTTGTCGTGACACATCATTTCGAATTGGGCGCCAGTGTCAGTCCCAGAGACTCATATTCTCCGCATGTGGAATATGTCTCAAGTAAGGATGCCAGGAAAAGTGACATCCATCAAGTACGAGTTGTACTTGTGTGTGGAGGTAACTACGAATACTCTGCGACGCGAGTGAGAGGGACCCTCATTATCATGCTCCACATTGGCTAAACCAAACTCCTTGAGTTCCTAGACCATGTTGTATCCCATGTGACAACATGTGCCAAATCGAACCCTATAAGTAGGTTCGTAACAGCGTAAGGCAAAAAGGTAGATTGGACACTTGGCCCAAAATAATTTGTGCTGACATGCCCTTGGCATGGCTCTGTAACATTCAAGCGTACATATACGTCAAGCAAAGCGTACGAAAAATGGAATAACACCAAATTAATAGATGCGTACCTGGAGGTTTGAACGTAATGTTCACTTACCAGTATTCAAACAGAGAGGAGCACATCTCCTACCTGAAAAACAAACAGCATTGCACTGGGAACCGTGGGTGTTGCCTTCGCAGTCCAACCCCTTTGGTTAAAATCTACGTAGTCAAACCCCTTGGTAAGACCCTTTGTAGAAACTGCTCAACTAGCAGGTAACGGCAACCAACATAGTTAACCGTGTACATAATGATTGGAATCAACTTGAAAAGTTGAGTTTGTCCGCTACCGCGTGGTAGATTGCGGAATTCTTTCCTTGAAAGTCTAACTGAGAAAGATCAAATTGTGATCCTCAATGCAGATCAACTGTGATCCTCAATGCCTATGGGGTGATGTAGCAGTCATCCGTCGGGTCGTACCCCAAAACAATATGTCCATAGACACTCCATAGGGCTATAGAGAGAGCAGGAAATCCACACAAGTGAACTGGCTAGCTCGTGTGGACAGCCATGCTGTCACCACTGATTGCTGCATCTATACTTCCTTATAGAGATCAACTGTTGTGAGTTGAAGATTATCAAAAACTCAGCTTGAGTGTTGCACTGAAAACATGTAGTGCAAAAAGGACACCCTAAACATCCGTAATGACAAGACTCTTGCTCGTGCATTAACGTCGATGTATACCTCCCTGGGTAGATCTGTTCAATCTTGACAACAATCACCCCAAAGAATGCCAATAGTTGGGTCTTACCCTTGGCCTGATAATGGCTCTTAGCCAGTGTGGCTCATAGCCCTTATGAAAATTAGTGTTCAATGGACGAACCGATGACGACTAATTTGAGTAGCATCTTAGCCACGTGCTAGCTGAGAGTTAGAGCACCTTGGCTCAGGCTGACTCACGAGCAAAACACGTATCCAAAGCTTCTTAGAAGATTTTTCATTTTTCCCTTAAAGAGAGGGAGAGAGAGAAGAATGACATGCTGGGCTGAGGAAATTTTCTTAAGGTTTTAGAGTGTGTGCCCAAACTGTGTGCTCTTACGCATCTTGTGTCTGACTTGCATCTTATCGTATAAGCATTCCACAGATTTTCGGTATGACTGTCTCATCAAGAGAGATAACAGAAAAACACAAAACTCACTCCGACCCACCTACCTTGTAGGGGTCGTGAGTAGTACAACATAGCTTTGGCACTTTACCTGGAAAATAAGTGCTAGATTGAGGTTCCTTTTAGTATTGCTGGGTGGTAATAGCAACCAACCATCAAGTTCAATAATCCATCACTTAGTCTGTCCTTGACAGAGTGATAGCGGAAGCGTAATCTATGAAGTGGTGGATTCCATGCCACTTGCGTAGCATGCCTTCCAGGAAAAAGCGTAAGCCCTTGGTTAATATGATGGCCTCAAGCGTGAGAGCGGAAACCAAAAGTGCCTTGCACAATCTGCATTGGTAGTGGTACATCATAATGGGATATCACCAAACCTAAAATGGGAGCAAACTGCTGGTCATACCAGTTCCCCCAACTTGTGTGCCAACGTCCGTGATTCGAGGTCAATGGGCAGTAACGCGGCACAAGGGAGAAGCCTTGCTTCGTGTAAAATTTCCAAAGCACTTTGCTTTGCACAATGATAGTAATTGCCAAGGAAAGTGTAAACATGGAAAAAACAAGAAAAACTTAAACTTGGCGAACCTGGTTGTTGCTGTAACCAGTTGTCCCGAGATTTTGTAGGAGAAAACTTGCTCACAGATGGCTCATAGCCCTATCCTTCCCAGGTTGTATTCTCATAGCATATGCCAAATATGGGGAGTGTTAATTCAAGAAGCCTGATGTGAAGCCTTGCTTCATAGAAATATGTTTGTGCTGACAGTCAACGAATGTGGCTACAGATATCATAAAAAGAATCGACCTTGTCGAGAAATTTCAAGTGAAATTAACCAGTATTGTGTGGCAAGCATCCTCTGTCAGTTTGTAGAAATAGTGACAAGGAGTAAGCCATGGCGAGCAACTTGCTGCCCACAACAAATCTAGTAATAGGCCATGCCTATCTCCTTGAGATACTGAAAATTGGTCCTTGGCTGTGCCTTTGAAGCAAAATGTAACCTATGACGAGCGTGATCCATCAAGGTACTCAGGAGAAGCCATGCTTCATATAACTATGTCTGTCCTCATTGCCAACAAATGCTATCAGCGACGACAGATGTCATAGCAAAGAGAGTCAACCTTGTCGATCATGCACAAACAATTGACCGTGTCGAATTGTAATGTAATGGAAAAAATAGTAGAACCCGTGCAAATTATACAGCTCGTACCTGCTTGGCTCTACGAACGATAGCCGTGATCATTCATGCTAGTGCATACTAGAGTTATCAAACACATGCTCAATACTACTCTACTTCTGGCTGCTCTGGGCCTTGCCCAATGCGCAACCAATTTGGAATCTTGTGAGAACTTCCATAGCGTTGCCGTAGAATCATTCAAGCCTTGCTTGATAAATTCTACCTATCTCTTGGGCGGCAACTATTGCACCAGTCGGAATTCACAAAACCAAACAAAGTGCCGATGATTGTAAAGAATGCAAAAAGTAATGCCGAAACATAGACAAAAATACCTGGAGCGTTAGCAGATGCACCTTAAAGCCTCGCCAAGATGCCAACCCACGACCTTGTCGTGCATGGTGTTGGATCTCGAGTCTGGTGTCCAAATCGATTCCTTTCAAAAACACTAAAGAGCCTCGAATCGGCGTCCGCTAGTGATGTCGTGCATTCGATTGGCAATCCATGGCAAAGGTAGAAACCGTGTTGCCATAGCCTCATGGTGAACTGGAAGCCTTGATTCCCTAGCACTGCTGCATGCATGCCTTGGAAAAACCACCGTTGCCTCTCTTCGAGACACTCATGCATCTTAGCAAACCGGTCAGTTAGTCCGCGAATGGCCCTTACGGAGCATTGTGTGCAGCCATGGCTCCTTCAATCGTTGCATGCAACCTTGGGTGGGGAGTCGCTAGTTCTTGGATGCATAGCCTAGGCCTTGACTCTGTGTAACTACCCTTGCATGGGCAAGGTTAGGGCATATATTTTTTTTAAAATAAAAAAACTTTGAAAAAAAAGAACCTGCAGGTCGTCATGGCGGCAGCCGACTGTGCAAGCAAGGAGGCTGAGAGGGTCGATGCTGTACACCGTTTCCAGGCAAGTCCCTATGACGAAACGTTCCCCCCACGGCAGCGCGAAGCCATCCCCACCCTCTGCGTTCAGATCCGAGCAGGTCGAATTCGGCTTCGTCTTGTGTGCAAGGGCCGCTTCCCGCGGCCTGCCTGTCGGCTCCACTGTCGAATCAAGGGACTATGCCCCTGCCATGACGACTTGACGACCATCGAGAGATAGATAGATAGATAGATTGAATTATCATCCATGGAGGTCAGATATGACCTATGGGACCGAAAAACAGCGCATACAAAGATTCCTTCTAAATGAAGGGCAGATACATATCAGTTAAGGATTGAGGGTCCAGTGATGGGTGAACAAAAGAGAAAATGGGATGGGATGAACAAAACTTAAAATCTAAGGGGGGATAGGTGAGAGGGGAGCCATTTTAGGAGTTTGAAACTCCTGAATAATGGCTTTACCTCCTCGATAGACTGCCCATTTCCCTGCTGTACGCGCTGCTCGCACCTTTTGTAGTTCTGTCTTCTTCTGCTTGAGTTGGCCGGGGGTAAGATCTTCTGCGAACCAGATTTTAGTGCCCTTGAGAAGCCTTGATTGTTCAAGGAGTTTAATTCGGTCCTCTTTGGTCTTGAAAGTGAGGATCGCATGATTGGTGCGATGCTCGTGTGTGATGGAGTCGATTGTTGGTGTATTCCACTCCATCATGTTGGTTGTTGTCTGGATGCGGGCAATTGCTTCATGGAACTTGAGCTCTCCCTCCCCTTTCCAGTCACTTGGCAGCCCACCAATGCGAACATTGAGGGAGATCTCCTCTTGCCATTGTCACTAGCGTAGCGTGGACGCCACACGGTCGTCCACCTTATGAATGATGGCTTCTTGCACTTGATTTTTGACTGCTTGTGTAAGGGTAGTTTCCACTTCTTTTTTTTTTTTGGTGAACTTGGTTTGCATCTGTTCCGATTCCTCTATCTGGTGGTTCTCCACTGCAGTTAGCCGAGTCTCGATGGCGATGAGCTTTTGTTTCAGCTCGTCGTTCTCCTTGCGGAGTCTTTCAACTTCGCTTTGAAGATGACTGACGTTGTCCGTTTTGGGGGGTGTCGCCACAACCCCAGCAAAGGTGAGTTTGTTTTGGGTTGAGGCGCGAGTGGCCATGGTTTTACTCGAGGGGTAAAAAACTTGAGTTTACTGTGATTTAAATCGGCAGAGCTTAGAGTGGGCTCGAGGTTACTGTGATTAAGTAGGCAGAGCTTCGGCTTGAGGTTATTATGAAATAGAGCGAGTTGGCTTGATGGCAGAGCTTGAGGTCGACAGCAGAATCGGCTTGAGGTCGATAGGCCGAAACAGATTCAGCTTTAGGTCGGAGTAGGCCGACATAGCTTGAGGCCGAAACAGAGATCGGCTTGAGCCCGAAACGGATGTCGACTTGAGGTCGGCTTTGTACAAAGTCGGCTTTGAGGTCGGCTGGTACAGAGTCGTGGGCTTTGAGGTCTGTTCGTGCAGAGTCGTCAGAGCTGAGTTGACAGAGAGCTTCGAGCGGTGCTGGTTGAAAAGGGGAGGGGCGGAGCTATGGCTAACGCCCCCCCAAGGGCAGCCCCTCGCCCACGGGGGAGCTTGGGGGGCTAGAGAGGGCAACGGCTTCGAAGAGATGCTAGGGTTTGACACACACACAACACACACACACACACACACACACACACACACACACACACACACACACACACACACACACACAGAGAGAGAGAGAGAGAGAGAGAGAGAGAGAGAGAGAGAGAGAGAGAGAGAGAGAGAGAGAGAGAGAGAGAGGTAGGGAAGTTATTAAGACTTCATATGGGTACAATGTTTTTCATGCAATGCCTCTAGATTTTTCCATGCTGATAAAAGCCAAAGTCTGAGCATTTACTCTTGGCTAACTACACCTCACTAGAGAGAAAGATGAAGGTAAACAAGGCCTCTAGATGTTGTATCAAGTGTTTTGTTTCTCTTGCAAGGCTTCTCAATGTCCTGTATATACAAAAGCAAAATATTAAAACTTGGTTCCTAACTTCTTGCCAGGTACAATTTAAAACAGAGAAAAATATATGTGTGAGAGAGAGAGGAGAGAGAATACAGAGGCCTCACAATTTGTCGATATGGACAAAACCTAACAAATACAAACTTGGGTCATTGACCTAGGTTCTATCCTTGTTGACAAAACCCAACAAATTTAAACCTATATCATTGACCCTTGCCAACCGCTAAGTCATAATTGCCAACGTCATCAATGTCGAATAGTTTTTTGCAATATGTCTAATGGCCTAGCTTTTGTGACCCTTTGTCACGTGATGGCTTAGTTTGTGAGACCCTTGCAGAATCTTCTTGGGCACAAAGTTTTCACCACAAGGACAAATCTCAAGGATTATTGTCACTTTGTGGAAAAACAGTCCATTATTTGGCAGAAAGATATAAAGGTTATTCTTTCTTAAAATATTTTGTAAACTCTTTCTCACATATAAAAAAAATGACATTTGCTGCAAAAATAACCTTGCTTGGAGGTACTACAATGGAGGACGGAGGACGTAGAGAGAACAAGAAGTCTTGATGGTCTATTGGGATGTTGGAGCACTATTGCAAGGAACTCAAAGTGATTGGGCATTCTTGGTGGCACACTGAGTCTCCAACACACACAAGGGTTGTTGCGGGTGCCAACTTTGCAATTTCACCTCAAACTCTGATGGAAATCACTATGACCTTGTCACTTCAACATAAGAGAGAGAGAGAGAGAGAGAGAGAGAGAGAGAGAGAGAGAGAGAGAGAGAGAGAGTGCAGCCTAGAGTCCAACAATAGAGTGAGGCAACACAAATCAAACTGCAATAAGAGAGAGGCAACGCACATCCGTGGAGCAAAAGGAAACACAACTCACCTTCTAGGGCCAAGCCTTTGAGCCAAGTATGATCTAGAAGCCTCAACTTTGGAGAGAGAGAGAGAGAGAGAGAGAGAGAGAGAGAGAGAGAGAGAGAGAGAGAGAGAGAGAGAGAGAGAGAGAGAGAGAGAGATAGCTATGGTGCCACCAAACTACAACTGTGCATGTAGAAAATAGAACTCCTTATGGCATGAAAGTGCTATTGATTTCTTTGTATGAGTAGGTCCAATGCTAGAAAGAAAATGAGATCTACTGTATTTAAAATCGGCTGAAATTTTAAAATTCCGGCTAGATTTTGAGCTCGATTTTGAGCTCGCCTTGAAGAAAACCGAGAAATTTATGAAAGTTTTAGTGTAAAAGTTGTGACTAAAAACCAAAAGAAACTCATGTTTTCCCTTCGATAGGCAAGATGTATTTTGCCAGTTCCTGAGTAGGTCTACTGGCAAGGGTTAGGTAAGTAGACATCGCATAGGCGGGGGCAAAGGGCAGACGCTATTGCGGGCTGGAGAAGGAGGCAACATGCATGGTAGTGGAAGTGGGTGAAGAGTAGAGTGAGGATCACGCAGAGAGGGTTAGGGTTTTCTCGATGCAAGGAGTGAGTGAGAGAGAGAGAGGGTGGAGAGAGAGAGAGAGAGAGAGAGAGAGAGAGAGAGAGAGAGAGAGAGAGAGAGAGAGAGAGAGAGAGAGAGAGAGAGAGAGAGAGAGAGATGTGGTTCTCTCTCATTTGTTCGGGCAAATAGTTTGAGGGTGCAAGGCTTCATTCGAATGTCGTCCAAAGAAAATTTCATGCAAGTCTTGGCATGTCTGCACACACATTGGAATGGGTCCTGCCAGATCTAGGGATCAACCAAGCTATCAACAGCGTGGAGGTCGTGCAAAATTAGATGAAAACATCCCTTACCCTTCTTCTAATGTGTAGGTGTTCAACCTCAAGACTAGTACGAGAGCCATATGTAAAAAATAGTAATGGCTTTTTCTACCTCGCCCCACATTTGCAGATAAAGCATATATGCAAAAAATGGTAATGGCTTGCACTACCTCTCCCCACTCCTGTAGATAATACTCTTCCTACGTGTGTTTCACCCTCGCACCTCTCCTGTGAATAGTAGTCCACCCCTCTTGTGGGTGCATTTAGGCTTCGTCCCCTCCCGTGGATAGTACCTCGCAGAGAGAGAGAGAGAGAGAGAGAGAGAGAGAGAGAGAGAGAGAGAGAGAGAGAGAGAGAGAGAGAGAGAGAGAGAGAGAGAGAGAGAGAGAGAGAGAGCAAGCGAAACCTTATGCAAGACCAAAGGTACACTTTAGATTTGAAATTCAAATTTCAAAATCTAAATGTCTCTTGGGCATTCACCTAACCATAAGTAAACGGAAAATTATCAGAATATCCCTCTAATTTGTGGAAAGTCCTAAACTACCCCTCAAAATCCAAAAATTTCCGATCTACCCCTCATATTTGACCAAAAGTTATCAAAATACCCTTCAATTTCTCCAAAACTCACCTCTTAAGAAAGAGTAAACATTAGTACAATCTCCTCTATAAAGAAACAACTAGAATTTGTTAAATCAAGAAACCCAAGAATCCCCCAAAAAGAACAAAATAGGTGCTCAAGGTTCCACATGTAAACTTGCTTGTAAAGATATCTAGTTGTCACTTCCTATCTACTCAACAAGTATTGATGAAATATTTTATTTTCAGATTATGCGATCCTTCCATAGATTATGATGTGACCGTTATTGACAACATGATAGATGTTTACAAAATTTCTCTTGATGTGATGAGAAATGGTAAATACATGTGAGAAGAAAGATTGACTATGTGTGGTGTGGGTTGTGAATGTTTAAAATACATGTGTTTGATCATATGCAAGATCTTGGATTTTCTACATTCAGCCAATGTTGATGGGCAAAAGAACAATGAAGTGGCCTCTCTTTTGTTTGTGGATTTTCCAACAAATTTTCAAGTTGAAATGTTTTTGGAGAACGAGGAATGCATTTTTCAAAACCTCAATGGGCACCTCTAGTCTATGATAGTTTTGGAACTTTAAATAAATTAACAATGCGTAATATGCAGGTCTCTCCATGGAATCAATTCTCTCAAAAATTGAGTAAGAGAGTGGCTACAATAGCTTCTAAGTATGTGGCAGACAATGGGTGGTACATCACCTTAAGCTCCATTGATCAATTTGGCATTGTGTCAGGCCATGCCATTGAGATAGGATTCAAAATTATGTACACCATCTTTATTTTGATCCCCGATGGCTATGTGAGAAAGACCATTGAGATTCAGAGAGTTAGTAAAGTTAGGTTGAAAAGCATGCTTGTAGTTTTCTTCAATTAGATCACATTCTAACTGTAGTTGGTAGGAGGAAACACTATTGCTAGGATTGTTTTATCATAAGGGTCAATGTTCTATCTATGATCAACGAGATGAGAGAGCGTGGACAACAGCTCTTTCGATGCCAAGTCTGAAATATTGGTGGAGAGTGCTAACGGCGGAGAGTTTCATTGTAGGATGTGCTCTTAGAGGTGCTGCCGAGCATAGCCTTGATTTTTTTCGGTAATAAGATATGCTTCCTACTATGTCTTGTTAGACTATGTTAAGTAAAGTAAAAATGCGCATGTTTCTTTTCTTTTTTCAATTGGCTCGTGCAGACATTTACCGCGGAACACACCTACATTGTCGATATCTTTTCTGGATGTGGTGGCTTGGGCTATGTTTGTGCTGAGTTGTTTAGACATTGCCTCTGCATAGATAGTGATCCACGGGTCTTTTAGCAACATATTTCACGCTTCAAGACTCCATGTGTAAGTGCTATTCCAGTAGTTGATGCAGATAGCGACGAGGAGAGCAACAATATGAGCCCAGATCACATTGCCCTTGATTGGATATCTACATTGGTATTGTCTATGTTGTTTATGGGACCGCGTATGACTATGGTGTTTGGGTGCCACTGCTTTGGTTTGATTAAAGACATGTTGTTGGTGTTGACTGTCTTTATCAATGCAATCATGATTTCATGTTTATTATGATAGAAAGAAGTTAGGTGAGAGCTTTGGATTTACAAAAATAATATACCAACACACATTTTTTTGTGTATGTAATTTCTTCTTCCCGTGAGCATTGGGCTGCTGCACGGAAGCAAGTATGGAATGGAGAATTTTTTTGTTTGCATTTTTACACTGTTATGCTACCAAAATTCTGATAGCTTGTCAATATAATCATGCTTTTTGGTGTTGATTATGTTTGGAAACGTATTCATGGTTTCAAGTATACAAGCTAAACAAAAGTTAGGCAAGCTTTGGATTGGTGTGCACAATCTTTATTGGAAGCTGAGCCAATCTCATCAATACCCTCTTCATTTATTTCAAGAACGTGCTCTAAAGTAAACAAGAATATGTTTCTCTCACAAACATAGTCTAAATAATATGAGCACTTTAACAGTTTTATACTTTTTATAATTGCCAAAAAATGACCTTTATATAAGTTTCCTTTGTCGCATGGGTAGGTGCATCAAATGTAATCTAGCCACAAACCATGATCTCTCGTCCATAGCGGATACATACACTCCTCAGAAGAGAGGTCCCTCCAACTTTCAACAACAACTGGCAATTTCTCCAACGAATTTTAATCGTAAAGTTGAATTAGCCCTCTACATAAATTGCATTTAACTTTCTTTGAGCTCATTTACCCAGTGACTCATTTATTAACAAATTCAAGTACAAAATAGAATATCACACTACAAGAAAAAAAGGTGCCTTCGACGCAGATTTCGACGCTAGACGTCGAAAAGTGAGTTGAAATATTCATCCCTGTGAAACCATCGAAATACGCATCGATATCTGTGTCGAAAGGCATTGTTTTTAATGCATATTTCGAAGTCCCTATCGACACGTATTTGGATGACCATATCAGAAAAAAAAAATATTGGGCAGAGAACAGGCAACCTGGCCTATGCACAGTGAAAAGATGGACACAGCCATAGCCAGACTGCCTGTCCTCTTCCCAAGAAAGCGAGCAACACCAAAATCAACCGTGCTGCTGCAAAAATTTCGGCAGAGTTCCCTTCGTTTTAACATACACTTTAAAAAAAAAACCATATGTATATGCCTCCTACATGATATCCATGTAGGATCTCACATGAGATTTAATGTAAATGAAAGAAATGAAACGAACTTTGTGCAAAACAATAACCAAATTAAAACCATAACCATAACGAACGTCATATATAACGAACTTTGTGCAAAACCATAACCAAATTAAAACCATAACCATAACCATATTGATCAAAACCATAATGATAACCATAACCATAAATAAAACAATAACCATAACCATAACCATAACCATAACCATAACCATAACCATAACCATAACCATAACCATAACCATAACCATAACCATAACCATAAAGTTAAACATAACCATAAACAAAACAATAACCATAACCATGTCTATACAAGAACAATAACCATAACCATGTCTATACAAAAAAGAGACACAGAGATGTGTTTGTGTCTCACAAAACATATATAGAAATCCACTGATGACTCCGCATCACAACCCTCACATAAAAGGACAAGTCATAAAATTAGTATTGATATTACTTCACATATATTTAATTAATGAAATCAACTCACACATATTAACGTCTCATCTCAATCCATCGGCGAGACTCTAAGGCCTCCGAGTCTATAGGCTCTCCTGTCGGCAGCAAGATCATTCAATACTTCATAAATGCCTCTCCGGTATCCATCTGTCTCCTCCTGGCGTGTCGGGGCTCGATACCTTGCAAGATTCTGCGTTTATACAAAAACCAAAGTAATTAAGAATACATGATTCATCATGTTTTTAAAAAAATGCCATAGCTAGGATTGGATTGGAAACTCACAAACTCATAGCGAAAGATGTCGAAGCCTCCACTGCCAAGATGAGATGTGCCCCTGGTCATCTGTCGTACCTCCGCGGCCTGATGCTAGTGTCTGAACTGCGTGTCCTCTATCTGCTCATCCTCCCTGATCTACTGCCATGTCTCGTGTGAGATGCCCGAAGGCTTCGGCGAGCCGGTCCTGAAAGCCCGACAAGCTGCTTCTCGACGATGTTTCACGGTGTCCCGTGAAACACCCTTGATCCACCTCCTTGAAAGCTCCTCTAAACCCAGAGTAGGCTGATACTCTCTCATGATGGTCTCCACCATATAATTGATTTTGGTGCGATCCTGATCAGGCCAAGGCGTCATAATGCTGGTCAAAAACTGCAGCTCCGCGAGTTGGCGAACCCGCTGTCTCATCTCAGTCCCGACTCTATCCATGTCAACAGAACCATCTGTCCGTATAGTATAGACCTTGGAGACACTAGGATCGTGTGCCCCCCAAGGTGTTCGAGGTGTCCTAAGAGGTATGTTGAGAGGTGTACCTAGGTAGGACGGGGGTCGTGAGCGAGGAGGGGCCGAAGCATATGTGGACCCTCCTCCACAACAACCACCACCTCCACCTTATGATCGTCGAGATCGACGAGTGCGCCTGTGTTGCGGAGATGATGACATGACCGCCTCTGCCATACCCTTAGGTCTCGAAGCGGCTGTGATGGGAGACCTCGAAGGCGTCGTACCCATAGCGTCCCCCCCTCCCCCCCCCCCCCCATCGGTGTCCCTCCCATAGGCATCGGTCCCTCGGGTGTGAAGCCGGGAGGCGTGGTACCCGTGCCTCTGGCTACCCAATACTGAGACGCATCTGCCATCTGACTGGGCGTTATCCGTGTGACGAAGCCCATAAATGCATCCGCACTCATAGAAGCGGGATCTGGATACTGGTCTGCCATAGTAAAGTCCTGCACAAAGAAAGTCAAAGAAAGCCTCAGAACGCCTTTATTTAAATTAATAAAGAGCTTAATTTTAAATCAACGTCTTCACACAAACACTTACAGGCCTTGACTAGTGAGGCATCATCAATAAGATTTTGCACCGTATCATCGTCTATCTCTACCTGCAGACATAACTCTGCCCCAACTCGTTCTGGCAGATTGTCTTCATCCATTGCATCTTCATCTACAAGTGTCATATCTGCCTCGTCTGCGTCATCCCTCGTATATCTGTCAGCTTTCTCTGCCATACCTTCGTCCATCTCATCTAATGTCACAGTAGTATCTGCGTCGTCTGGGCGACTTTCCTCCAGGAGTTCTTGCCCTTCAAATACTTGTTTATGGAGCAACTTGAACCACAAACCACCACTGTCGCTCTCGAGGGCTCGCTACAATGACCACTTGCTCGCAATGTTCGGGGAGAGCAAACGTGTCGCTTGCATCTGTCCAAACCTTTGTAGAATCTATCTACACAAGCTTGTTTCCATCTCTGCGTACCACTTCATTGGGACCAGAAGTAATCACCTTGAACCACTTCACATCCAACAAAAACATCTCAAACCGTCTGAAGCTGACTTTCACAATAATCCAGGTTGCTACTAAGTGCTCTCATTCATGTCTCTGGCACTAGCCTTGCTCTTTTGCATGAAACTAACCATTACCCCACTGTCAAACGTGTTTCTTCTGCTGTCAAATTGTTGTGTTCTAAAATGCTTTCCATGCGACCACATTGCCATGTATGTATGATACCTCCAATCACATCCAATAGCCAGCTCTTCCTCTTCTAGAGATATGGGTTCTCTGATTTGTCTTGCTACTCTCACTGTCTTGTCCAACCATGCCGTTGTAGGGAATTCAGGTAGAAGAGCGAAACAGTCTGGCAAGGGTAAGCCTCTAGTCGTTAGGCTTTGCCTAAAATCGTGTTGCTCCCTATTGCGTCTCTCTTTCTCTTCTTCGTACCTTTCAAGACATTTTTGCATCGGCTCTGAATTTAGTATACAGAACTTCATGATCTTTTCGCCCATGGCGTCATTCATTTTTTTTGGCACCCCTTGCCCCTGCAGCTCCTCTCCCACCAATCTTGCATCCTCCTCATTGCTCCATAGTCGAGGCATTTCTGGGTTAGAAAAGGATAGAAATTCGGTCGTCAAGATAAGAGACTCTTGCACTAGCCATCCTTCTTCCATGCTCCCCTCTAGACGTGCTTTTTGGCGAACAAAACCCTTAAGTGTTTTCATGAACCACTATCCAACGGTTGTGGACTGTACCTGCCACTGCAACCTCATCTACTACATGGACGAGCAAGGGCATTTGGATAGTTAGGCAGCTTGTGGGTAGATACTTCTCAATCATGCAAACTGCCTCAATGGAGTTAGCCCTTGAGACTGCAATGGATTCCTCTCGTATCTCCTTGGAAGAGATCCACCGCCCTAGCTCTGAAATCTTGTATATGCAGGACTGCACTTCCTCCATTAAACACCTCTTGATTGCAATTACAAGAATAAATTGCAAGAACTTATGCCAGTCATGCAATTTCAGTCCTGACAGTTGATCGTCACGGGTGAATGCTGTCTTGCGACATCGCATGCATCTTGTTGGCGTCTTGAAATCTGAAATCACCCTTTTGACTTGTCGTTCCTTGCTTTTTAGCAATACCCATGGCGCTCTTGGAAGCTTTGTTTGGCCCACTGCTTTGGTGAAAGGCCACATCTTTGGCATCTTTCCAACTGACTGCAAATCATCTCATGAAGCTTGATTGTCTTTCATTCCCATGATTGTCTTCCAGAGGAGCTCTCCCACATTCTTGAATATATGCATTGGGTCCAACAAATGGTTAATTAGTAGATCACCCCAGTACGACAACGTATGGAGAATGGACAAACGTTTCATTCCTGGAACGAGTTGCCCCTCATGTTGCTCCCATCGGTGACGCCACTCTTGTACATGCATAGGACGACATTCGACGCAACCAAGCTGACCTTCGCGCAAGTGATGGCCATCTGGAAGATAGCGATGGTGGCCTTGATAGACTGTCTTTCGAAGCGAGGCAGAATAGCGCACATCCAAAGACAGCCCACAAATTGGATACGCATTGTTTCCCAAAGTTGTAAGCCCTGCATATATTAAAGCATGATTCAGTACTACACAGAGTGCTTGCGAATAGCGAGAATTTTATAAATCAAGAATCATTACCAGAAGCTTCACCGTATCCTGGCCAATCATGCATAGTCCACATAAGAAGTCCATGGATCCTTGCATGTTGTTGTCCTGCTGGTTTACCGCATCTGCTATGTCGATCCCATGCCATAACTCCTGGAGTTTGTAAACTAGTGGTGCTAGATAAACATCCATGTTTTTGGATTTGAACTTACCAGGTACAATCAAGCCTAATATCAAATGACCCTTCTTGATGGCAAGCCATGGTGGGAGGTTGTAATTGACAAGGCACACAGGCCAAGTGCTCCATGACGAGCTTCTTAAGCCAAATGGATTGACTCCATCCATTGCCATGCCCAAACGCAAATTGCGTGGTTGCCTCCAAGCCATTGAATCAGCGGGCATCCTAAATGTTGCGTTAGTGGATCTATTTGTAGAATGCCACTGCATCAACTTTGCAATGGAACCACAACGAAACATGCTTTTTATCCTCGGAATAATAGGGAAGTGCCACAATACTTTAGCTGGCACTGACTTGCCAACCGCATCTTGTTTGTAGCGCATTTCTCCGCACTTAGGACATGACAGACAATCTGCGAATTCATTGAAAGAATGCAATCATTTGGATATGCATGAATCTTGTTGTAGTCCAAGCCAACTGAGGTCAATAGTCGCTTTGCGTTGATAGCCGTTTTTCGGCTCTCCGTAATTGCCATAGTGAGTTAACCCACCCTACCAAAATCATCCAAACACTGTGGCTATCCCTACCATTTCACTGTATATAGATGTGTGTGAGTTAGGGGACTTTTCCCATATCTTCTTAAAAACCCTTAATTAGCTAGTCACTGGGCTAGTTGAGCCAAAAAAATAAAAAATTGAAGTATATTATGGCCCATTTGTGTGTAAATATTTCATTGTATATAGGGCCTAAATAAAAGGATTTTTCATAATTATTTTGGTATTTATTTAAATATTTCTACCTATGGTGTGTTATTTATGCTATATACATTGACTCACCATTAACATATTTTTTCTTACCATTTTTCATACTCTTTATTCCATATAAAAATAATTTCATGCAAGCTTCTCTTATTTTTGGTGTAACTCCATCCCAACAAAAATCCAAAAAAATTAGTTTTATTTATGTGTATATTTTTTCACTATTGTGATTTTTCCTTTCTACATCTATTCTCTTTTACTCTCATAAATTAGAACACCAAAAATATTCATCTTTTTATGGTAGACTTATAATGAGAGAGATTTATTTTGACCCCTTTATATTTTTTCCACCTATATTATTTATATTTGACATGTACATATTTTTTTAGACCCCTAAATATTTGATTTTCTTAGTTGTACTATTCACTTATATCATGATCTCAACAATATCTTCAATTATAGACCTACCAAATAAGGTCAAGGGTATGTGGCATGCATGCATGCATCATGGGGAGCTCACTCTTGGAGGTATTCAAAAGAATCATCCAAAGAAGGACCTCACAAGGACCTTGTGCAATGGAAAAAACAGTCGGTTTTGCTGAATTTTAAAAGATCACATGCTCCCCGAATTTGAAAAGGTGATACAAATAAAAGTTGTAGCTCGTGAGCTGAACTTTCACCTCAAAGTTTTTCATATTTTTTTGAGCTACTAGCTGTGAGCTATGATTTTATTGGTGGACCCCAGTTTGCCCATGCTATGCAGCCACACTCCCTCTTCCACTTTATCATTTTCCTCTTTCACACACACTCCTCCCTCTCCTTCCCACTCCCAAACCTGCAACTCCCATGTCCTAATTCACCCTCTTCACCATTGCCACATCTCTCACATCTCCATAGCCTTCATCCTCCATTTCTACACCCTATGTGTCCCCCTTTCTCTCTACATATATGTCCATATTACCATACTCTCTTCAACTTTGTAAAGAACTTCAAAAAATGAGCAAAAAGCCAAGGATAACCTTTGCAAATGAAGGCTTTTATCATGAATTTTCCAAGGTTTGAAGATAACATAGCTTCATCGACACGTGCTACTTCGCCATGCTGACCGCTTCTTCTACCGGTGCTGTAAAGAGGTGAATGTCAACTTCTCCAAGCTTCAACCTTGCTTTACAAGCTCATCCCTTCTCTAACTTTTCTCATCATATATCTCACCATTTGGTGAATGATTTTGTAAATATTTTTTAGTGATAATTACTAACTACTAACCACTAACCTTATTGTAAAATGCACCCTCTACTAGAGTAGGCACTCCCAAATTATTCACTCAATCCTCTCTCCTATCATCCTCAATAATTCTCTTCCCTTGAGCCCACATCCATGTGACTCAAAGGACAAGAGAGACCCACCCTCATTAAAAATAAAAATAAAAATAAAAAATGCATAATCTTTTATTCCTTCAAATAAACTTGATTAGGCCTAATCCTAATCGGGGCTTCTAAAACCTATAAATAGAGCCCTTCTCTCCCTTGTAAATCATCACATGATCACACTACACCACACCATTCTCAACACATAACACACCACTCTTCAAGCCTAGTTGTGTAGAGTGTGTGCATCGTGAGTGCTCTATTCCATCATTACACATAGGTGCATGGAGAATCTTGAAGTTAGTTATGCCATCTGGAGGAGTGGAGTGTATGCCGTACTCTTCACCACACTTGTAGCCTACTCTTGTGCATAAATAAGATTTTTAGTTTTGGGTGCAATTGTATGCTGCAACTACGACTCTTCTCTCCAAATTGACTTGATAAGTTGGCTCATTAGGTGGTTGAAGGTATATTGTCCTTGAAGTTTGTTGTGCCATTTCATGCTTGGTGGTTTGAGGGCTTGTTGAATTGTTTGCCTAAAAGGTCAATTGTAAGAGGGTGCTCGGTGAGAGGGCTCCCGTGACCCTAAGACAATTTGTGTATTGGCAATAAGGTCAAGTTTTGTGTTGTCTCTGTATTTCTTATCAAGCTTTGTGTGCATCTAGTCTTTAAGGCTAAGACTGAGTTGCTCAAGTTGATTTGTGCTCTTTACCTCTCTCTGGCGTGGTGAATGTTTGTGTTTGGTGTGTGTTGGTATCTTGCGTTCCCCTCTCTTTGTGCGTTTGAGTACAAGGAGATATCACGTGCGTCCTAATTCGCATTTACAACTAGGTGGTGCCCCTTTTCTTGTTTGGTTTCTGGTTGTGGGTTGTTGTTGTCTCTGATTGTGTTTGCCCCAGCCCCAATTGAGCAGCACAGGAGCCTCGAAGGGTGTTTAGAGGCCGCTCTTCTTGTTGCCCGCCCCGGACCGCCCCAAATTGGTGCCCCCACGGAGGACGGCTGCTGTATTTTTGTGAAGGCTCAACCTTTAGCATAATCAAGTAGCTTGCATGAATGACGAGAATTTGTATGATCCCTTCATTCTCATTGCAAGGGAAAAGGTACACATAATTGTTAGTACTAAGTTGCAATTTCAACGTGTAATTCGTAGAATTTTAGGTCCTCTTAGGTTGGCAGAGATAAACGCATCAGTAAATCCTTTTATTTTGCCTTTTATTAGGTACGACCTTAGTTTGGACGTCTATATTTTTGTTTTGTTTTAAGAATTAGGTCATGCATAGACCATGGATAATGGCCCAAGAATAGAGGTTTTCCCCTTTCATTTCACTCCACACATTAGAATAAACATTGAAATTAGTAGAAAAATCCATTTTCAACAACGTATGGTGTTCATGTTTGGTACCCAAAGAGTAGGAGAAATTCTCGCATCACCAAACCCTGTCATCCTGCCTCTTATTGATTATCATAGGTCATTTGATGTGAATATTTTTATTTTGTTGTAGAATAGATTGCAATTTAGAAAACATTATTGTGTAAATTTTTTAAGAAAGAAAAACAAAAACGTGTTGTCACTTTGAAACCGATTCAATGGAGGCCCAACGCCAAATGTCCGGATATCCTCTTTTCTTTGGAGAGCCTGGAGAGGATGCAGAATTATTTTTAGCAAATTTCAAGATGTCTTGTCGTATCAAGAGGATAGTAACTAATCAAGAACGCGTAGAGATGTTTGAAGTGTTACTTAGGAAAGATGCTAGCACTTGGTTTGACTCGTTGCCTGAGGAAGTTAAAGGGAATTACACGAAAGTTGTGAATCATTTCAAGAGATACTTCTTTGATCCCCAAAACACTCATAAACTATGGCAAGACATTGTTTCTCATAAGCAAAAAGACTTAGATGACTACTACTTGTACAAGCAAGAGTTTATACGTCTTTGGGCTCTATGGATACGAAATGTTGCTAACCCTGGTGATGGTGCAGAGTTCCTAAAGAAGGAGAGGTTCATAGCCGGACTCTTTCCTGACCTTAAGATAAAAGTTGAGGCGGGTGCACCTGCTACCTTTAATGCACCTGAAACTAGGGCTGCTGAGAAATATAGAAAACTCAAGTGCCTAAGGGGGGAGGTTTCAATAGAAGGTCTTAGACCCAAAGGAAAGTCACAAGCATCGACATCTAGGGAGATTCCTGAGGTAACGGCGGAAGTGATTGAGAAGTTAAATGAATCTTTAAGCAGCATGTCAATTCACCTTGCACAAGCTGTAGGTCCAAAAGGACAAGCAAAGAAGTCTGAAGAGCGAGATCCACGACCTAGGAGAGTCTTACAATTTTGGAATTGCGGAGAGTCTGGACATGGGATGTATAATTGTCCTTGGCCCCGTGGGGAGCTAGGGAGACCTAACTTGAATTACCCAGTGATGAATGCAGGTGAAGGAACTGGTCAACAACCAAGGCTTCTACAAAGGCCAAATGGAGCAAGACCACCTCCACAAGCAGTGGAAGGAGTTCCACCTTACCAGACCCAAATGTGCATGTGGTAGAGGTGACAAACTCAAATGAGGTTGACATGGAAGCAAATGGCATTAAGCGTGGCCGAGGAAAAGGTAAAGAGAAAGAAGGTGTCACATCACAGAGTGACCATGGACGAGGCAAAAGGCAAAGGAGACCAAGGAAGCTAAGAGGACTCGACGTCGTATCAATCTCCAAGACTTCCCTCTTGGACATGGTATGGCTCCATACAACCTATTGGAAGACATGAGAGGTAAGGTCCTGATATCTCATGGCCTCAGTTTCTTGCATTATGCCCACAAGTTAGGAGGGATTTAACGAAGGCAGTTAGCACTAGGAGAAAGATAAAAGAGAGTGTTCCTGTTGTAAAAATTGCACATGCTGAAATGAATGAGGATATCATACCTGTGCTAGATTGTTACATCAAAGGAAGATTGGTTAGGAAAGGTCTAGTGGATGGGGGTGCACAAATTTTCATCATGACAGAAGGACTCATGCAAAGACTAGGCATGCACATCCATGAGACACCTGAAATTAAAGTCAAAATGGCAAACAATAGCAAGGCTAGGTGCGTAGGCATTTCTAAAAATGTCTCCGTGGAGGCCTTTGGCATTAAGAAGGCAGTGGATTTCTATGTGGCATGTCTACCAAAGGAAATGGTTACCCATTTATCCTAGGGAGACCATGGCTAATGAAAATGCGAGCTTTGCAGGATTGGGAGAGTGGAAAGCTAATTTGCAGGAATGACAATCATAAGAAGGTTTTCTTTGACATGAAGGAGCAACGCCAAGAGGAGCTCCATGAAGAATCATCTCAAAGTGAGACGGAGGAAGGCTGGACCGATAGCACTTCAGAAGGAGAAAGTAGCGGCAACATTACTGAAGAGGAGTCTTCCATCAAAGTCATGGGGGTAAGGTTTAATCCAAACAACCAAGAGAACTCTTGCCCAGGTTTGGAAGAGGTAGGTTCCCAAGAGAACCAAAATGTGCAAGATGAAGGAATGTTAGAAGGTATGTTGTCTACAACACTTACAAAGGACGAAAGAGAGGAGTTCAAATGTGTGCTAAGGAAATTTCCTAGGCTTTTTGCTAAAGACTACACCGATGTGCGTGAAATAGATGTTGTTCAACACAAAATTGAGTTGAAGCCAAAGGCCACACCTAAGGCATTAGAAGCTACGAAGGCTAGGAGTCATCAAGGAGCAGGCTTTACTCAAGGAGGTAAGAAAGCTTCTAGCAGCAGGTTTCATTTATCCAGTGGAGAATTCAGAGTGGGTCTCTCCCGTTGTTGTCACTCCTAAGAAAAATGGAAAGTGGAGGGTGTGTGTGGATTACCGTCCACTCAATGAGGCAACAAAAAGAGATCACTTTCCCCTCCCATTTGAGGATGAGATACTAAATGAGGTAGCTGGTCATGAGAAGTACACTGTGTGTGATGGATACTCGGGTTACTTTCAAATAGGTATCGCATTGGAAGATCAGTTGAAAACAACCTTCATCACTCCTTGGGGTTGTTATGCTTTTAGAGTCATGCCATTTGGACTGAAAAATGCTCCTGCAACTTTCCAACGCTTCATGAACATGGTGTTTCAAGCATTCTTTGGAAAGTCAATCAGGGTGTTCATTGATGATTTTTGCATTTATAGCTCAAAATCATTGCATCTACAAAAGGTAGAAGAAGGTTTAAAGAAGCTCTACGACATGGAAGGTCAACTCAACCCCGACAAGTGTCACATAGGTGAGGATGAAGTGATCTTGCTTGGTCACAAGGTTTCCTATAAAGGCATTGAGGTGGATCCTTCAAAGGCAAAGGCTCTTATTGAGCTCCCATCACCCAAGAATCTCAAAGAGGTAATCTCATTCATTCAAAAGGTGAAGTATATGTCACGCTTCATTCACTTGGCTTCGGAGTTGCTTCACCCTTTGAAAAAGTTGACACAACAAGTAGAATTTGCATGGTCTTATGAGCTTGAAGAGTACTTTTGTAACATTAAAGTCATTTTGTCACAGCTACCAACACTCATGCCTCCTTGTTGGGAGTACACATTCTTTGTTAGCTCTAGTGTTGGGAAAGAAACAATCGGTGCGGTTTTGCTACAACAAGATCCCCACAATACCAGAATGCGACCCATCTACTTTGCTAGTAGGGTCATGAATGCTTTGGAGAGAAGCTACACGGAGGCAGAACTCATGATGCTTTCTCTCATGTTTGCAGTGAGAAAGTTTAGATCCTACTTGCTACCAAAACCTTTTGTAATTCTCACTGCAGAAAATTTGTTTCCTTGGGTGTCATCTCAGATGAATCTTAGTACTAGGATCTCAAAGTGGATTATGGAATTGCAAGAGTTTCAATAATCTTTCAAGGTAGAAGATAGTGTGCGTGCACAATTGGCAGGGATCCTTACTTATAGGGTACATGAGAAGGAGATTAAGGTGCCTGAAGTAAAGACCCTACCATTGCCACCACCTAAAAGTATTCCTAATGCTTTTACCTTGTTCTTTGATGGAGCTTTTCGACGAGTCACAGGAAAAGCAGGAGGAGGGATAGTATTGCTCAACCCAAGTGGAGAGGTGGTCATGAAAGAGAAGGTCAATCTACTAGGTTCAACTAGCAACAATGAAGCAGAATACGACACACTACTTCATGGTTTAAAGATATGCATTTGCCAAGGTATACAACGTCTCATGGTAAAGGGAGATGCATTGCTCATTGTGAAGCAAATTTTAGGCATTTGGGCATGCAAGAATGAAAGCTTAAGGACAAAAGTTGATGCCATTCGTAGGATGTTTAATCAGTTTGAAGAAGTGCAACTATATCATATTCCTAAGAAACAAAATGAAGATGCCGATTTACTTGCACAACAAGCAGTTACATGTGTTGAGAAAAAAGTGCAGGTCATCATGGTGGGAGCAACTGTCAAGCAACCGAGATACCAGGGATTGGAGTCATTGACTCCCATTATTAGCTACATTTTGGAGGGTGAGTTTCCACAAGACTTCACGAAGGCTCAGAAGAGGAGACTCATGAAAAATGCAAGCGCGTATCTCTTTCTAGAAGGATCCCTCTATCAAAGAGGAAAGGATCAAGTGTGCAGAAGAGTACCAACTATCAAGGAAATTCCAGCCATTCTAAAAGGTTTGCATGAAGAGGCATGTGGTGGTCATTTTACCCAAGAGTTAACTGTGAAAAAGATTTTGCTTGCCGGATATGTTTGGCCAAGCTTGCACATTGATGTTCAACATTGGTGTAAAAGCTGTCACAATTGTCAGATTAATGGAAACAAGCGTTTGTTACATGGTCCACGTCGGTTAGTCCTTGCAAATGGTCCATTTGAAAAATGGGGCATTGATGCTATGGGTCCATTGCCTAGGACTAAAAATGGGAAATCGTATATCTTGGTGGCCATAGACTACATGACGAGATGGGTAGAAGCTCAAAGTGTGGCAAGAGTAAATGAGAGGACAGTGAGCAAATTTGTCTACACTAACATTTGTTGTAGATTTGGCAAACCTTTGGAGATTGTTTCTGATAATGGTCCAGGGTTTAGAAAGGGCTTGCTCACAGAAGTCTGTGAAGAACTTCACATTCTACATCGTCATAGTACACCCTACTATCCCCAATCAAATGGTTTGGTAGAAAAAGCTAATTGTGTCATTGCAGGCATCATTAGAAAGATGGTGAAAAACAAGACAAAGTTATTGGATGACTTCTTGGATGGTGCCTTGTGGGCGTATCGAACCACATATAGGGAAGCCATGGAGTTTACACCATTTCACTTGGTCTATGGTCAAGAAGCTTTGCAACCAATTGAGCTAAACATCCCAACAATACGGCTTCATGGCAGAGGTGCACAAAATGATCAAGAAGCATGGATGGATCGACTTCTTACCTTAGCTGAGATTGAGTCGAAAAGAGAAGCAGCATACGAGTGCTACAAGAGGAAATCCACACAGACGAAGGAAAAGCTTGACAAGAAACTAAAGGACAAAGGCATCAATGAAGGAGATCTTGTGCTAAGGTATGACAATCGACTCGATAATCGTTTTGATGCCAAATTTGAAACTAGATGGCAGGGGCCATACATAGTCAAAAAGGCTTTCAACTCAAGTTATTATCAGCTTACGGACTTGAATGGGAAAGAGCACTCCAGGAAGGTAAACGGGTATCGCTTGAAGCCTTATTTGAGTCGCCTTCTACCAAAGGATCTACCAAATATCTATCAAAAGGTAGCTATCTTATGTAGGTATTGTTGCGTGAAGCATGAGTGTAACTCAAACCAAAATTCTGAGGGGCCAAACAATGAAGACCTCGTCAAGGACTCTGAAGCACTCTCTTTGGAAAAGATGCTCTATGATGGTACATGAATATATCATCATCCTAGGGGAGGGCTAATGATAGCCGTTTTTCGGCTATCTGTAATTACCATAGTGAGTTAACCCACCCTACCAAAATCATCCAAACATTGTGGCTATCCCTACCATTTCACTGTATATAGGTGTGTGTGAGTTAGGGGACTTTTCCCATATCTTCTTAAAAACCCTTAATTAGCTAGTCACTGGGCTAGTTGAGCCAAAAAAATAAAAAATATAAAAAAATATAGGTATATTATGGCCCATTTGTGTGTAAATATTTCATTGTATATAGGGCCTAAATAAAAGGATTTTTCATAATTATTTTGGTATTTATTTAAATATTTCTACCTATGGTGTGTTATTTATGCTATGTACATTGACTCACCATTAACATATTTTTTCTTACCATTTTGCATACTCTTTATTCCATATAAAAATAATTTCATGCAAGCTTCTCTTATTTTTGGTGTAACTCCATCCCAACAAAAATAAAAAAAAACTAGTTTTATTTATGTGTATATTTTTTCACTATTGTGATTTTTCCTTCCTACATCTATTCTCTTTTACTCTCATAAATTAGAACACCAAAAATATTCATCTTTTTATGGTAGACTTATAATGAGAGAGATTTATTTTGACCGCTTTATATTTTTTCCACCTATATTATTTATATTTGACATGTACATATTTTTTAGACCCCTAAATATTTGATTTTCTTAGTTGTACTATTCACTTATATCATGATCTTAACAATATCTTCAATTATAGACCTACCAAATAAGGTCAAGGGTATGTGGCATGCATGCATGCACCATGGGGAGCTCACTCTTGGAGGTATTCAAAAGAATCATCCAAAGAAGGATCTCACAAGGACCTTGTGCAGTGGAAAAAACAGTCGGTTTTGCTGAATTTTTAAAGATCACATGCTCCCCGAATTTGGAAAGGTGATACAAACAAACGTTGTAGATCGTGAGCTGAAATTTCACCTCAAATTTTTTCATATTTTTTTGAGCTACTAGCTGTGAGCTATGATTTTATTGGTGGACCCCAGTTTGCCCATGCTATGCAGCCACACTCTCTCTTCCACTTTATCATTTTCCTCTTTCACACACACTCCTCCCTCTCCTTCCCACTCCCAAACCTGCAACTCCCATGTACTAATTCACCCTCTTCACCATTGCCACATCTCTCACACCTCCATTTCTACACCCTATTTGTCTCCCTTTCTCTCTACATATATGTCCATATTACCATACTCTCTTCAGCTTTGTAAAGAACTTCAAAAAATCAGCAAAAAGCCGAGGATAACCTCTGAAAATGAAGGATTTTATCATGAATTTTCCAAGGTTTGAAGATAACATAGCTTCATCGACACGTGCTACTTCGCCATACTGACCACTTCTTCTACCGATGCTGTAAAGAGGTGAATGTCAGCTTCTCCTCGCTTCAACCTTGCTTTACAAGCTCATCCCTGCTCTAACTTTTCTCATCATATATCTCACCATTTGGTGAATGATTTTGTAAATATTTTTTAGTGATAATTACTAACTACTAACCACTAACCTTATTGTAAAATGCACCCTCTACTAGAGTAGGCACTCCCAAATTATTCACTCAATCCTCTCTCCTATCATCCTCAATAATTCTCTTTCCTTGAGCCCACATCCATGTGACTCAAAGGACAAGAGAGACCCACCCTCATTAAAAATAAAAATAAAAAATGCATAATCTTTTATTCCTTCAAATAAACTTGATTAGGCCTAATCCTAATCGGGGCTTCTAAAACCTATAAATAGAGCCCTTCTCTCCCTTGTAAATCATCACATGATCACACTACACCACACCGTTCTCAACACATAACACACCACTCTTCAAGCCTAGTTGTGTAGAGTGTGTGCATCGTGAGTGCTCTATTCCATCATTACACATAGGTGCATGGAGAAGCTTGAAGTTAGTTATGCCATCTGGAGGAGTGGAGTGTATGCCATACTCTTCACCACACTTGTAGCCTACTCTTGTGCATAAATAAGATTTTTAGTTTTGGGTGCAATTGTATGCTGCAACTACGACTCTTCTCTCCAAATTGACTTGATAAGTTGGCTCATTAGGTGGTTGAAGGTATATTGTCCTTGAAGTTTGTTGTGCCATTTCATGCTTGGTGGTTTGAGGGCTTGTTGAATTGTTTGCCTAAAAGGTCAATTGTAAGAGGGTGCTCGGTGAGAGGGCTCCCGTGACCCTAAGACAATTTGTGTATTGGCAACAAGGTCAAGTTTTGTGTTGTCTCTGTATTTCTTATCAAGCTTTGTGTGCATCTAGTCTTTAAGGCTAAGACTGAGTTGCTCAAGTTGATTTGTGCTCTTTACCTCTCTCTGGCGTGGTGAATGTTTGTGTTTGGTGTGTGTTGGTATCTTGTGTTCCCCTCTCTTTGTTCGTTTGAGTACAAGGAGATGTCACGTGCGTCCTAATTCGCATTTACAACTAGGTGGTGCCCCTTTTCTTGTTTTGTTTCTGGCTGTGGGTTGTTGTTGTCTCTGATTGTGCTTGCCCCAACCCCAATTGAGCAGCACGGGAGCCTCGAAGGGTGTTTAGAGGACGCTCTTCTTGTTGCCCGCCCCGGACCGCCTCAGCGTCTGACCTGGAGAGGGGCATTTCATTGCGAGTCGGGAGAAGTTGCTCTAGCAACAACCTGTTTAATCCACATTAAATGAGAAGCTCCCCGAGCACGTCAACGTTGCAATCGAAAAATCTCTTTTGTAAGTTACGTACCTAAACAAAGCAGTGATGCTTGCATCTAACCACCCGTACATTGACTGCAGATTCAAAAACGACAGAAAAGTACGAAGCATAGATATTTTGGCGCCTTCCTAGATTGGTTGACGTGCCAACTTTCACAACATGTCTTCAGGAGATAGGTGCACGGCTTTCGGTGCTGCTTTGTTAGCGTTCTCCTCGCTTGTCTGGAAGAAGGCATCCAACATCTTTTCCATGCCATCGTCTTCTATGTGTAAGCCCTTTTCTGCTTCCATCCTTGACTCTATATTGGTCTCACCTTCACGCATAATCCTCTCTCTCTCTCTCTCTCTCTCTCTCTCTCTCTCTCTCTCTCTCTCTCTCTCTCTCTCTCTCTCTCTCTCTCTCTCTCTCTCTCAGATGTAGTGTTATGTCACGAAAATCAATGCCCGTTCTGTAGGAGTCGTATCGTAGATTCTGTACGATTTCTCTAGAAAACTCTCCATACTTGTGCACATGCTCATTACATATCCTACGCTTGCACAGGATTTGATACTTGCAGAGTGTGCACGAGCATGCAATCGTTTCCTCCATGTTAGTTGATGACATTGCCATCTACAATGATTATGAATATTGTTCTAATATATATACTCCTCACAATGTAAACTACCTCGCATTCTCTAGCCTTGCCTGATCTTCGCACACCTTGGTCCAGAGGTGTACGGAGATCAGGACCATCGGGTCAAAATCTCGTCTTTATTGGTCAAATCCTATATAGGTAGACACATACGTGCTCTCCCATTAGGGGAATTTTGAGGTCATTTTTGTGCCTTTTAGGGTGTAGAGAGAGAGTGGTCGCAACCAATGGTTGAAGAGCTTTCGTTACGGAACCTCTATTTTTGAAAACTCACAAAAAAGCAAATATTCTATCTTTATCGCAACTTTGAGCTGGTAAATAGCAATGTAAACAAGTAAAAGTGCAAAGGCATTCAATAGCTGTCGCTTTTAGAAAGACGTACTTCTCATATTATATTGTTTTCATTTTGCACGTCGTCATCATAAAACAACGTTTGGATTCTATCTCATGATCTTTTCCAGATTTGAACCGTTTTTTGCACATTCTGCTTATTCTTCTCTTGAACTCAGGCTAAACTTCTCTGCTCATTTCTTTTTTCACCATGGAATCTTCATCACGATCAAAACGACCAAGAACTTCCATTGAAGCCATTGCCACTTACAACACGACTGATCAAAATGGAGAATGGATTCCAATAACTATACACAAAGGAACGTGGATACTGATGCAACAGAACAAGAGAATAAAGTCTTCCACCAAAAACTCTTTCTTGGCGGATGGAAGGGTATTGTTAAAGATTTCAGCTTTGGCGACAACAAAAAATCAATCAAAGAGGTGTTGGTGCAGCATGTGTACATGCATAAAGATCTGCATATTGACTTAGAGAGTTCTGCTTTGCCATTACATAGACCAAACTGTAAGTCTCTTAACTTAAATCCTTATTTGTAATGCATGTTGTATAAGGTTATTTGTTGTACAGATTTGTATCCTTCAAACATTATGGAATGGCAGCCAGTAGAATGTGTTATAAATATTCTGGATGTGTGTCATGGATCAATTGGTGAAGAAATATACAAGGGAAGGACTAAGGGTTCACTGGCAGAGAATGGAATATTCTTCTTTGACCATTATTATGTTCCACCTAGAAGGACTGGAGAACTTGGAGCCACAACCAAGCTAGACTTGCCTGATTTCAAAAGTGGAGAATGGTCACTCCCTAGCTCAAATACAAGTGAGGGTTACAGGTGCAAACTATTTTGTGAGATTCAAAAGTGTTTGAAAGCAAACATAGCAAGCAAACAGAGTAGAATTTCTATATTCATGCCCATTACAGTTTTTGTAGACTTCTTCTCTAATGCTGAAGTCAGAAAATCTAGAACAATGTTTTCAGTGAAGACTTTAGACTCAGCAAATGTACTTGAATTTGTGGATGAGGGTTGGAACACCAAAATAGTGAATGGAATCACTTGTAATGGGCAAGCTGGCTCAATTGCTTGCAAATACATGATAGGGACACAAAACTTCATTATGTCATTTTATTATAGAAGATGGCACTATGTTGGTGGTCAGCTAACTCCACTTGATCAAGACATGGAGGACTTCATTGACAGCCCAATAGAAGACATTGATATATGGGTAAACAATGAGCATCTATCAATTGTAAAGATAAGAGGCATGTGTAGCTTACATCAATTGAGATTGGACCTGCAAAATGATGAAATTGAACTGCCCACAACATTCTGCTTTCCCTAAAAGTCTCTTGTTCTCTTATTGGTTCTTTATTTAACTTGGACTGTTTTTGTAGGTATCAAAAAGTAATGAAAAGAGGCTACAGTGCAAGGACATCTTGGATGGCATTGTACATTTGGTGCCTTAAACATCCTTCAAGGCAATTTTGTAACACATGACCTGCAAGGATCTTATTTTGTATCACATGACCTGCAAGGATCTTGTTTTGTATCACATGACCTGCAAGGATCTTATTGAAATAAAGATCTAAAAGGATCTTTATTTTGTTATTGAAATGCAACTTTTCCAAACATCAATGATTTTACTTCAATGATTTGATTTTGTAACAGAGTCTTAAAACAAGGTGATCAAAATGTATTCAATTTCAAATATTTGCAATTACATAGAATAGACAATTGGATACAAGTGGGCTATAGAATAGACAATTGGATATAAGTGGGCTATAGAATAGACAATTGGATACAAGTGGGAAGCTTGATACAAGTGGGCTACAATTAGAGTGGGCTACAAAAAGCTAGAATAGTTTTCCGCCAGGAGTTTTCCTGTCCCTAGGGGACTTCCTTAATGGGGTTGGTGCTTTTGCAGTGGGCTCTTTTGTCCTGGGAGATTTTCTTGTGGGCTCTTTGGCAGGAGGGCTTGAGGGCTACTTCCTCTTTCTCTTATCATCCATCTCTTCACTTGCATTTTCCTGCTCACCACTCTCTTCTTCCTCTTCACTTCCCTTTTCCTCTTCTAGTTTTTCTTTCCCCTTTGCCTTTTCTAGCTTTGCTTTCCCCTTCTCTTCAACATCATCATCTTTAAATACCTCTTGCAGTTGTCCATTTGCTTCAGTCATATACTTGATAATCTTTGCTCTTGTCAACCATACATGGTTCTCACTATAGCACTCTCTGTTGATCTATACAAGGCAATAGAAAGCAAGTTTTAGGAACAATAAAATGAGAAAAAATACAGCTGGCAAATATGAAATATGCTATACTTCTATATTCTGATTGTCATTGCAGTATATGAAGTCCAAGAGGAGCTTGGCATTTGTCACTACCCTCCACCCACATGAATGGCTTTCAGGCTGGATTGGAACCTGCAACTCATTACATGTATTTATGGGAAAAAATATTTGAGGATACTCCATTGAAGTGAACAAAGCATAAAGAATTCCAACCTTCACAACTGAAAATTGGATTTCACTCAGCATATTTGGTATGGGTGGACAATTCTCCAGTGTCTCTATAAATCTTGTAGCAGCACTATCCAAAATTCTTTATTAAAAGTATGTGCTTGAGGTTCTGCTTGTGGTTTACAAAATGTGTCTGCTACTATACTTACAATTTTGCTTGACCATGTACTCCAGCAAGAGAATTGACAAAGTAGTATTTTCTTTTCACAATATCAATTGCAATTAAACTCCAATGTGAGCTATAAAAACAAGCCTCAATTAGCCTTCTAACATGAATTAGTAAATTCTCTTCACAAGGTGTAGGTAGGAAACTTACCTCTCATGATAAGGAATCAAGAAAATTTCACAGATTTCCAAGTCCACATGAGCCAACCACTTTGTGAGCTCTCTAATATTTGTCTCTGTCTTGAGAAAGTGGGAGATAGAAGGGTCTAAAAACTCCACCTTTTGTTGAAGGTCTGGCTCATATGTATGCATCATTAACCTGGTACAAGATATTGTTATATAAAGAGTTCTTGCTATAAACAAAAATACAGAGGAAAACAAAAACAACCTGAGGCATGTGATAAGGAGTGGAGAATTCATCTCCTTGGTCCAGTCCTTGAGAATTTCCAAGGTCTCAGAGTCAAGTGAATTGTAATCCTCCCTAGGATCCTCCTCACTGAATAGAGCGACAACAAAACTAGTAGGATTGACACTCCTCAAGAGGGGCACTAGCTGAGGTTCCAACAGGTCAAGCTCCTTTCTCTGTGCAATTTCCTTGTCTTCCTTTGCTCTGTTTTTCCTTTCCTTTTCCTCTTCTTCAGTAATATCAACTACTCCTACTTCAGGCTCGTTGGGCTTCCTCCATGGAGGAATGTTGAGAATATTAAAGGCCTTAATATCATGCATAGGGACAGCCAACATTCTTGAAAACCTGTATCTCAGCCTCTTGAGAGTGATCATGTCTTTGTACATCAAAGTAACCCTATGGGCATGAGCTGCACAGATATAGGCATCTTGGAAAAGCTCAATCATAAAGTCCTCAGAAGCCTCCTGGATACATGCCAATGCAGTTCTAGTCCACCTCATGTCAATCTTGTACTCCTCTGCAACTTGTCTGCATAGTCTTTGGAAGGGCAGTTTGGGAATTGCAAGATTGATGGCCTTTATGGCCCTCCTTATCTCTCTTAGACATTTGACCCCCTGCTTGAACTTTCTCTTTGTAAGGAGAGGCTTAAGCTGCAGTGGCATGGAAGCTTTCCTCTGATGTGTAGTTTTTCTTTTGCTTGGTTGAGGGTCAGGTGTGCTTGGTTTAAGGTCCTTCCTCTGAGATGTGCTCTTCTTTGGTTTGGAAGTACCAGCTGAAGCTTTGCTAGGCTGAACTTCTTCTTCATCTTTGGATAGAGGCTTATCAACCTTCCTTGCAGTCTTCTTGGTCCTTGCCATCTTCAAAAGGGATAGGAATGATTGTTACACAACAAACATTAGTAAAAAAAGTAAACGATGTATATTTAATTTTTATCATTACTTTATCAAAGTAAACTCCTCCTTTTCGACATAGTGGCACACATTTCCATACATAGTGGAACACATTGCGGTGACATCCCGTACGCGAAATCACAAAGGGACCAATGTCCTCACACTTTCGATGATCGCGCACGGGGTGACGGAGTGCCAAGCGGTACAGAGAGGCACACATTGTATGCATGGTAAACTTCTCCTTGTGGACATAGTGGCACACATTCCGGTACACATCGTAACACATTGCGGTGACACTCCGTACGCGAAATGACAAAGGGAGCACAGTCCTCACACTAGTGGCACACATTGCGGTACACATCGTAAACATGATCACACTTGTGGACATAGTGGAACACATTGCTTTGATACTCCGTACGCGAAATGACAAAGAGGGCAAAGTCTTCACACTTACGAATATCAGGCACGGGGTGCCGGTCAAAGCGCTCGAAATTTTGGGTTGTCGAAGTGCGAGAACCGGGTAGAACCTCCTTCAACATGCGCTTAGTTTGGGCTCTGAGGAGGTTTATATAGGGTGCTTTGCGCAAGTCGCTAGGCGCATACTAGCCGTTGGACCACACTTCGAGGCGGCAACCGATTTGCACACCCCCCGAGGCGGCGTTTTTGGCCATAAAAAGAACCTACCCAACCCGTTTTTTCGCTTATTGTCATTTACAAGGCTTCGAAATTAAGCCTCCAACCCTCCAAGCGACACACTGCGACATCCCGTAAGCAATTTTGGGAGCCGTCGACCTCTTCCTAGCAATAGGAAATCGCGTACCAAGTGGTACTCCGTGCGCGTAGTTAGTGAGTGCCGAGTTTCTCTTAACCCCTCACAGTTCGCACAGCAAGTGACAAACTTAGCATGTGACAATTTTATGTAATTCTTTTTTGCTTGCGCTTAATTTGCTTGACAATTTTATGCTTTTAATTTGTTTGTAGACTTGATATAAAGAAGGGTGGTTAATGTCTTGATAGACTTCTCTTTTCTCTTTTTCAGCTGAGCATTTGTGGATTGTCATAATGGATACAGAGGATATACAAGAGACTGCTGATGACACGCTAATGTCTTTTTTATACAAAGTTAATGAACTTACAAGATTTCAAAGTGTTAAACAGATTTTTAATGCTGCCTTTGATCTTCAAGGACTTGTGGATGGCTTCTCTTCACAAATTAGTGACTTGAAAGAGATATATACAGAATTGATTAGAGATCACAGGCTTGACAATCTTGTTCATTTTGTTGATATATGCAAAGCAGGTAGCTTGTCAAGGACAGGTATTGCAAAGAAGTGGTCAAGCCTTCATCAGACTGGCAAAAGATCATAAAGCCTTGCAAATTTCATGGTAATATGCATTGCCAGTTGGTAGATTATGACCTTGGACTTATCATTTTCTTCAGTGTACTCCCAACACCAGAGGGCAAAGAGATTCCAAAGCATATTTCCCAGGCTGAGGAGGACCAGGAGAAAGAGGAGATAGAGATGGAGTTCCATGAAGAGGAAGAGAAGCTACAAAGCACTGAGATGCTGGACATTGAAAAATTTAAAGCAGAAAACATCACTAAAGTGGAGAATGTTGACATTGAGGATGAAGATGTTGATCCTTTGCATTGCACAACAACATTTCCCACATACAAAGTTAACAAAAAGAAATATGTTTTGCTGAATGACATTCAGCATCTTTTTGATCTAAGGGAAGATTATGCTTTGGCAGTTTTGGCTGAGTGGGGATCTAATGACATAGGATTTATTGATTACTCACCTTGCCCCTTAGCAGTCTTGGACACAAAGGCAGAAAATTTTATTGACAGCTCAAGTGTTGGAAAGCATGTGCATGACATTGTTCTGAGATATGAGCAACAGGGTGTACCTTTTGAAGAGGAGTTCAATGAGATCCAGAAAAGGCTTAAAATAGAGCATATGGGAGAGGAAAAGACCAGAGATTATGAAGTAAGGCCAACTAGATCCATTGATATATGGGAACCTGCCTTGTTTGAGGAGGATGAGTCTCCTAAGGTATGTTAATGACCATTTTGCCCTGTCTTATTAATGTGCTGAACAAGTAACCAAGACATATTTTTGCAGATTGAAATACTGGACACAAACAAATTCCTTGGCAGGGGGAAGGGTTCCAGACCCTTAAATTTAGGAAGGAACCAGAGCTTGGGACACTTTATTGGGAAGCTCAACAAAGAGACTGTCATTATATTCCATAACAAGTTTACAAGAGAACCATTGCTGCCAATGCTTGCAATTAAAGCACTTGCAAAGGTTGTTGGTTCATATCAGCTTCCTCCAGGGTTAGAGAAGTTAATATTGGTGGAAAAGGAGGAAGCCATCAGAATTTTTGGATTCTTCCCTAGCCTTACTGGTTCTAGAGCTGGTTATTTTGCAACAATGGCATCCTATGTGCTTGCCCAATCTGGGGACCTCAAGAGACAAATGATAGGCTACAATAAGCAGAATTTTTTGAAGTTTAGGGGTGAAGTTGATGTACCTTCATCAAAAGACTGACTTTGCTCAAACCTGTACTTTGGCCCACTTTCTACCTTGTCTCTCTCTTGTAGCTAGCCATTGTAAGAATTTTTCATTTGCACATGAACTATTATATGAATTTTGTCTTTTCTGCTTGTTCTTGTGTAAGGCATTTGCTAAATCTGAGTTCAATAGTGCTTTCTTTGTTATTTTTGATCTGGTTCTATGCCATATTTGTCTATAGAACCATTGGAAAACCTCAAGCAAGCTGTTTGCCTTCACTGCACCTCCTCCATGTCTTGTATGCTTGAAAAACTTGGTTCTTGCTTGATAATGGGATTTCTCCATGCCTTGTGTAGACCATATGGACAGGGAGCCCCATCTCTTTACAAACCAGGGAGTGTGATTGTAAATTATATGCTGGCAAAGTAAAAGTGTGTCAATAATTAGTAAGTATGAGATTAATCATATGCTTCCAAACTAAAAGTATGTACATATTAAAAAGGTCAGAAAATAAATAAAAAACATACCATGTAATGTGTGAATTCTTGATCCCAAGCATCTTTCATTGCACTGCTGAAGTTATTGAGCACTTTCTTGAAATTTGGCAGATCATTTTTGCCCCAGGATGTCTTATCACAGTAGGAAAATACTTTGTCTAGTGATTCCCATACCTCTGCCTTTTTGTTTCTTGATGTACCTTCAAGACCATGATCTTTGATGGCATTGTGGAGAGCTTTCCACTGGTTATACTTCACATTGGATGAACCCTTCTTGGCATTTACCTTTCCTAGTTTGCCATGAAACCCTAGGAAAGCTCTGGCCTTCACACCACAAACAGATACATTTCTAGGCACATTGTTTCCATTTGAAGACCTCTTCAGGTATGTTTCAATCTTAACCTTACCACTGTGAAGGCCAATTTCTGATAAAACCCACATACAGATGTACAATTTTCTCCACAATTCTGCAAAGAGCATGCAGAGTGCATATGTGGACATTAGCAAGTGGAATATCTAAAACTGCTTTGAAGTTTGGATCTTGAGTATGCCTATTGGGTGCTTTGTTCCAATTTGCAGGATTACATTCTTTTGCTAATGCCATACAATACAGACAAGGGCTCTTTGCCATAGCTCCTTTGGAGACATTGTACATACATTTAAGGGTTTTAAGGTCTCCTCCCATGTGCCATTCCACCCTGTAACTTCCAAACCCTTCAACCTCAAGCTCTTCCCCTAATTCTTGTGCATTAATGACTTCGGGTATTGTTGTTTGATGGAAAACCCAATCCAGAACATCAAAGTCTTCACTCTCTACTTCAAAAGCACCTAGTCACCAGACATTCTTCTCCGATTGCACGCTGAAGTACTTGGTATCCTTCGGTTTCAATGCTCTGTTCATTAAAGTTATGGAAATCCTCTCAATTTTTCTGTTCTTAACAATCTCACATTCATCAAACTTTATCACAAAACTGACAACACCATTTGCTTCTGTATGCTCCAGCTCATAGAATCTGATCATTTCCTTCTGAAGTGTCTTCAAGTCAAGGAAAATATTATTGAACTCGTCAAATTGAAGATCCCTCTTTTTACCATGATAGGTACCATGAATGTGGTGAGGCTCACGCAACATCTCCATTATCCTCTCATTGATCTTTTTCCTTGCCTGCTGCACAATGGATGGCTTTGGAAGCAAAGAGGACCTGACCTTACATTGCTTTAACCTTGACTTCATATTTCTGAACAGCTTGCTATAACCATCTCTGCTAATGCCTACCTTATCCATAGTATATTGCACATCCTCCTTGTCCAAGCAAGAGCTCTGCAAAAATCCCTCAATGCACTGCTCCTTTGCCTTTTTAAACTTCTTCTCTGTGAAAATCTTTTTGGCAACCTTGAGAAGTAAAACATCACAATAATGTTTAGCTGCCATTTCCATGTTTGATGCAGAGTTTGGTTGTAGTAAAGTCCTAAATCAAAAGGTACAAAATTAACTGATTATTGTCCAAATGACACCAACAAAATAAACAAACTAAATTAAAGTTAACTGAATATTAATCATTTAATAAAGAACAATAGCATAATAACAATAACATAAGCATAATAATGTGGAGCAGAATCATAATACAACTTAACAAAAAGATTAACAACCTAACATAAGCAGAATCATATAAAATAAGCATAAGCAGAATCATATAAAATAACAATACTTTGCTGCTCTGATTCTCCTGCTGCAACCTCCTCCACCACGTCTCAAGGCTTCAATGTTCTTTAACTTCTTTTCTCTTTGTCTGTTTCCTAACATTGTATTCTTGCTTCTAGCTTGTTTGAGCTGAGTTTGTAGCTTTTCGTTGCTCTCTTTACATTCCTCAAGTTGTTGTTTAAGAGTATTTATCATTTGTTTGGTCAAATGATCTTCTAACTTAAGAATATCTCTCTCTGCCGCAAGACTCTGTGTATAACCCAGCAACCCTCTTTGACCATCACCCACAAATTTATCAAAGATGAACAATTTGAGAATGGGGGAGTGCTCTTTGTCATTGGGTCCACTGGATACAATCTTCCATCAGTCCAGAGATCAATGTGATTTTTTTGATCTTGCCGCATTGCTTCAAATATGGACGAGGACACCTCTGCACATTTGTTTCTCTTGCGCACTGGACAATATTCTTCATTTAGCTCAATGTGTAAATGGTATAAGCTTCTTCTCTTCCTCATGGAAGTCTGTTAACAGTATTTGTCAGAGATAGTACTATAGGAAAAAGCTGTGCAGATACGAGGAAGAAGATGACACAGAAAAGGTTTGTTTCAGCTTTTGGAAATTTTGAATTTTGGGCCAGAACTGACGTTTTTGTTAGTTTTGGAGGGAGTATTTTTTAGAATACGAAAGATCCTAGAAAGATTTGACAATGACATGTTTCGGTGGAGGTAAAAAGGACGCAAACTCACCTTTTTACAAACATTTCACTATTTTTTAAATAAAGTATATATTCTCTCTCTACATATTCTTACAGGGCACAAAAGTGACCTCAAAATTCCCCTAATGCAGGTGTACATGACAATGCATGTAGCGGGCAAAACACCTTTGCCTCTTTTAGTTCCATAGTTTCTTCTAGAGGGAGAGAGAGAGATAGAGAGAGTTTCTGTCCTTTTCACACAATTGGTCACCCAAGCTAACTCTTTCACGCCGACTTTCTCTATCTACTACTATTGCTCTCTTTCTCTCTCTATCCATCTCTGTAGCTATCTCTAGTTATTTCTCTCTCTCTCTCTCTCTCTCTCTCTCTCTCTCTCTATATATATATATATATATATATATATAGATATATATATATCACTCTCTATCTCTCCATTTCTCTCTCTCTCTCTCTCTCTCTCTCTCTCTCTCTCTCTCTCTCTCTCTCTCTCTCTCTCTCTCTCGCTATCTCTCTTTCTCTTTCTCTCGATCTCGCTCTTGCTATCTCTCTCTCTCTCTCTCTCTCTCTCTCTCTCTCTCTCTCTCTCTCTCTCCAACTTTCTCCAAGTCAAGACACAAACAGCCTACATTCTCTTACTTCTTGAGTCCGGATCGCTTCCCATTGAGGTCTTGGGCATGTAAAGCGTTGTGGAGTACATGCGTAAGACACAACGTAGCCCTTTGCATCGACTTCCTAGAATCGCATTGATAGCTATTTTTCGGCTCTCCGTAATTGTCATAGTGAATTACCCCACCCTACCAAAATCATCCAAACACTGTGGCTATTCTTACATTTTCATTGTACATAGGTGTGTGTGAGTTAGGGGGCTTTTCCCATATCTTCTTAAAACCCTCAGCTAGCTAGTCACTGGGCTAGTTGAGCCAAAAAAATAAAAATAAATAAATAAAATAAAATATATTATGTCCTATTTTTGAGTAAATATTGCATTGTATATATGGACTAAATATAGGGATTTTTATAATTATTTTGATATTTTATTTAAATATTTATACTTAGGTGTGTGTTTTCTTAAACCTGTGTGTATGCCTTCTTTCATCCTCTTACACCATAAGTATATATTTGCCAATGTGTACATACTCTAACCTCATATTTTTCTTTTATACAAATCACCCCCACATTTTCACCCTCACCCTCGTAAAAACAAAAAAATGATTTCTACTCCCTTAGTCACGTTTATTATATTATTTACTTGCATACCTTTTCCTCTTTCACCCAAAATAATACAAAGAGGGACCATATCATATGATTCCAATATCTTTCCATATCCATAATTCTTCCATATTTTTTTATTATTTTTACTCATTATTCTAACACCATGTGCTCATTGAGCTAAAATCCGTGAATAGTCCATACACTAGTCCCACCATGTATATATTGCTTTATTCACCAATAATCCTCCTCCATGCATGTGTAAAGGGCAGCTTGGATGCTTTGTATTATGATATGACAAAAGAGGGGCTCACTCTTGGATGCATTGTACAAATTCAACAAGGAGGGGGCCACTAAAAGACTTTTGCAGGCATAAAAAACAGGCTTTTTGGTGAGATTTTTGGCACCCATCTTCACTCCGAATTTGGAGCGGTGGTCAAAAGAGAAAATGTGTAACAAGAGCTGAATAATCACCTCAAACATTTTGGTGATTTTTGGAGCAACCACCGGTGAGCTAGGATTTTTTGAGTGGACCCCAGTCTGCCCACTTTTCTCACAAGTAGCCCTTAGTCTTCTCTCACTTCTTTCCACACTTCTACACACACATACACACACACACTCATTCCTCTCAATCCCTCACTCAAACCTGCACCTTCAATGGTTTCTCTCACCTTCTTCACCATTAACCTCCCCTCTTACTCCCGTAGCTCTCATATGAGCTCTCCATGTACATACACCATCTCTATGCCTCTCTCTATTACTTCCAAAGTACAATTCCATCTTACCCCTTCTCTGTATACATAAAATTTAGCATGTCAACCATGCTTAACCTCTGCAAATCAAGAGATCTCATCAACCAAATTACCATTTTCATCGCGATAATCAACCTTGGCGGCGGTAGCGTAAATAAGAGAAGACAAAGAAGAAGATCGATAGTCATTTTGAGAACCTACACAAGTAAGTCAAAAACTTCTTCAAGCTTCACCATCACAAGGATTTCCTCACTTCATTCCACCATCCACCCCACTATACCCATTGTAAATATATCATTAACTTTCTAGTGATTACTAACACTAACCACTAAAATACTAACACAAAATAGCCATTGACCTAACCATAAAAGACACCTCACCTCAAGACATGTGCATAGTAACTCTCTCTCTCTCTCTCTCTCTCTCTCTCTCTCTCCTTTCTTAAAACTCTACTTTCACCTTATCTACCATCAATAATGCTCTCTTTTGAGCCCACATCCATGACTCAAGCAAACAAAGAAGGCCCGCAATGTTTTGATATTCAGAAAAAATCATAATCCTGATTTTTTAGCTTGTAAATTAGGATTTTCAATAATCTTAATTAGGGTCTCCAACCTATAAATAGGCCCCTCTCTTTCTTGTAAAACAACCTGCAATATCTCACATAGCACCCCAACACTCTATGCGTGAGGAGAGACTTAGGTGTAGCAACCACTTTGTGAGCTTCACTCTTGGTCTGAGAGAAGCTTTCAAGCTACACATTGCAAGTGAGAGAGCGTGAGTTCAATATCTCAAAACCACTATTGTATATGTTCCTCCATCATCAATAAATTGAGGTTTGGTGCATCAAAGGCGTGATTCGACGTTCAAATCTTCGTCCTTCCACTTGTGCGATACGGTTTAGTGAATTCAAGGTGACTTGTGAACTTTGAGCTTTATCGTTTATCTTGTTTTAGAAAGTGTTTTAGTGTGTTTTCATTTCCAATTTTGTGTCCATTGTAAGAGGGTATTGTGGTGAGAGGTCTCCCACACCCTAAAACAGTGTGTGTGTGTGTGTGTGTGTGTGTGTGTGTGTGTGTGTGTGTGTGTGTGTGTGTTGGCAATGTTTAGCATTCACTAAGCATTGAGTGAGTTTTGTACAAGCTCTACGATAGCAACATAACGAACCATCTCCATTTGCAAGTCACAAATAAGGTATTACGCAAGATCCATTCCTCTCTCTCTTCCCTTTGCTCTAGCTCTCTCTGGCCCATTTTATGTGAGTCTTGGTGTGAGGTTGCTTGTGTGTGTTTTGTGGCGCATCCTCTTGGTTGTGCCAAAATATCTCTTGCGGCCTAGTTCGCATACCATAACCAGGTGGTACCCCGTCATTTGTTTGGTTGTGGGTTTGTTGTTGTTGTTTCTTGCTTGTGGTTTCCCGAGCCCCAATTGAGTATCATGAGAACCTTGAGAGGTGTTTAGAGGTTGCCTCTCTTATTGCCCGCCCCGGACCGCCTCAGCATATGAAGCAAGTCAAAAGGTTCAAAAGACATGCAAGAGCAAAATACTAAGTTCGGGGTGGATGCTTGACATCAAGAAATGGTTTGGAAGATGAGATGCATGTCACTTGGTCAAGGATGCATCGATCGACTCCCAAGTTAATGAGGCCTTCTTACTACGCCAATGTATCATGGCTTGGGAGAAATCCGGAGGTTCTCGCTTCAGCCATTACACCACACACATTGCCCTAAACTACAAATCTCTCTTCTTCTCCGAACAAGGTAACCGAACCCATCCCTACATCCTTGAGCCCATCCCATTGAGTGTGATCCGTACCATTGCCTCCATTCATCTTAGCTCCCATTCTCTACGCTGCGAGACAGAACGTTGGGGCACAGGTGAGGAGTGTCATCGACTTTGCTCCTTATGCCCTCGCCAAGTGCGAGAGAGTGAGTACCCCACACTACTTGAGTGCTTAGATTTTGACCACATTAGGTCCTCTTTTCCCCATATATTCAGCCATGATATCTCCCTACATACCTTCCTCTCCCAACCACGATGTGGACTCTCTATTTCGACGCTCATGTCAGCCATTTTTGAGCATCGAGAGTCACTTATGACCTCCACTCACACCACGTTGTGGGTGGGATGGAAACACATAGAACGCCTCTATAATGACCCGACACACACTCTTGGAAGGATATTCACACACACTATGGGGCACCACTCGGCTTACACAACACACCTGGTTGAGACAGGGAACACACCTATGGAGTGAGAGGAGAGAAACTATCCGTTTGCCCACTCCACACAGAGACACACACACACACACACACACACACCCAAAAAACTCAGCTCAAATGAGGAGAACTTTTGATATTTAGATACAAATGAGCTTGGGCCAACACCAAGAGGGCAAACAGCTCGCACAATATGGGTAAAATAAGCCAGATACAATCACAAACTATAGTAGAAGCTTCGCTCATAGGAGAAACTTACACAACCAAAACAGAAAAAAAAACAGTGAGGGATTTGGCAAAATGGACAGTGCCATTGCGTCTAGAATGGCCCAAAACCCCAGTCTACAATGTCAAAGTGCTCAAATCCGACATCGGATGAGCAGTTTTTACGGCCAAAACAGGCTCCAAAATGAGCAAAAACGCAGTTGCGGCTGTTTTGCCTCTTCTCTCCATGTTTTTTCTGGTATTCTCTCTGTTTTTTCAGTTCTCACACTTAGCTTTATTAGCTGGGCACCCTTGGCCTTTTAGATGACCTCAAACGGACCCCGAACATGCCAAAAACTGACCTCGCAGTGCATAGTTGTCACCTTTTTGCATCATCCGCACACATGGCACTCAAATTTTTACAATAATGCATCCCGCCACCACCTAAAGTGGCCCCAAAAATTGGTCCTTATGATGACCTTTTTGCATAATTATCACAAGAAAACACCCACGTTGTGTCCGTATTTATCCACGTGCAACTATTGACCCCATTCGGCCTTCTTACGCCACTAGATGCCATCTGACGCACTTGCTTACCTCATGTCACCGGCCCGCGGATAGCTTCCTCGAGAAGTTTTACGTGTACCAACTCCTCATTATTATAGAAAACACACACCAGTACTAGTGACAGTGAAAATCGATGAACTATGTACATGCTGTCCTACCTGTACACATGTGGGCCCCACGTAACCACCTGGCTCTGGAAAATGGGCAATTCTTTATTTGATGCACCATGCATGTATATGTACATATGCGAAATACCTTGCTCCAAAAAACTCATGACAGAATTTGCCTATCCCCTAGCCTGCTAGATCATTCGATATGAGACTCGTCTCATCACAGGTCTCCTCATCCCTCACAGACATTACTTGCTCCACAGGAAGCTCATCTTGCTCCACCATCATTAACCTAGCATGATATAATTTAAGACGCAATCCATTGACCCTTGACTTATGCAAAATCCCATCCAGGTTAGCCAGCTGATATGTACCATTTGGAAAACACTCCACACCTTAAAAGGGCCTTCCCACTTAATCTGAAACTTCTTTTGGAAGGTGTTGTCTAGCTTATTGTTGTAGCGCAAAACCAAGTCATGCTTCTTGATACCCTTACTTTTGACCTTTTCATTTATCTTTGCCAAAGCCCTATCTTGCATCTGCCCATAATGCTCCAATGCGCTCATCCTATCCAACTGAACCTCTTGTAACTGCAAGAGCCTCTCTTTGAATGCATCACTAGGCGGCCCAAGCAACTTCTCTAACATCTTGACCGCAGGCTTCCTTTCCATACACCAAATGAAATGGAGTAAACCATGTACCTGTCTTCACCGAAGTACGGTAAGCCCATAATGCACTAGGCAATTCCAAATCCCAATTCTTTCCTTGGTGCTTTGTCACTTTCGAAAGGATTTGTACCAACTCACCATTGAATCTTTCATTTAAGCCATTACACTATGGGTAATAAGGAGTGATATGCTGGTGCCTAATCTTCATCTTTGCGCATAAAAAGTCTAGCAGTTTAGCTCTAAATCCTGGCCCCTTATCTGAAAGTAGCTCCAATGGCACCCCAAACTTGCAACATATTTCATCATACACAAATTTTGCCACATCTTTTGCAGTGATTTGTTTTATTGCTATAGCCTCTGCCCATCTAGAGAGATAGTCCACCGCAGTCAAAATATAGCTTTTGCCCATGCTTGTGATAGGTAACGGGCCTATTGCATCAATCCCCCACTTTTCAAACACATCAAAGGCCATAATGGTTTTTCATAGATCTGGCTTCAACACTCTTTTCCCAAATGCTTGACACCTATTGCAAGACCTACACCAATGGTGAACATCCTTGTGCAAACTAGGCCATACATACCCCTCTTGCAAGATCTTATGCAAGGTGATCTTTAGAGAAAAATGTCCACCACATGCACCTTTATGATTCTCTTCCAACACTCTATAAAGATCCTCCCACCAAGGTACACGTCTCAACACGAGATCAGCCCCTTTCATGTATAAGACATCACCAATCAATTTGTACCTGTATGCTCTACGCACAAAACCATACTTCTTAGACTTTTGAATCTCCTTTGGAATGATTCCTGTTAGCAAAAACTCCTCTTCTTGAGCCAAACTTTCCCGGCCATGATAAAGAGGTAAAGTGGTCCTCAACAAAAATAGCTCCCCAATCATGCTTTGAGCTGCTTCATGTGCCTTGCCATTTAGAGCACGTTCAATGTGTCTAATGCTCCATGCTTGAAACTCTTATAGCATGCCTTTAATTCTGAAACACATTTCCTTCAATGCGGTGTTCTTGCTCTTCCACACCCCCAACACTTGCTTCACAACTAACAAGGCATCACCTTTTATGCTCAACCTTCTAACCCCATGCTTCAAACAAATGTGTAATCCGGCTTCCAATGTAGCATATCCAGCCTCATTGTTACTATCCGCATCCAATTTAAACCCTCTCTTGCATACTAACTTCCCCTCTGGATCGTAAAGTGTTATACCCCCTGAAGCTACATCATGGTTGTTTCTGTATGAGCCATCAAGAACAAAACATGTTCATTGCTGATTTGTGGCACTTCTTCAACTACCCTTCTCACCACCTCTTCCTTAAAAATAAGGCGATTCTCCTTGTAAGTCAGCAAATTGTCTAGGGTAACCCTTGTACTATCTTCCACTAGAAAAGAGAACTCAAACTCTTGCAGCTCAAATACCCATTTCTTCACCACATTTGACATGTTAGTGCCATTAATTAATTGTGGCAAAAAAGCATAACTCGTCAAGAAAACAAAAGGTCGTGGTAGCAAGTAATGACGAAATCGTCGACAAGCAAATATTACACTGGCCATCACTAGCTCTACTTCCGATAATTTTCTCTCTGCTACCAACTTCACTCGGCTTGCACAATACACTGTCCTCATATAATGGCTGCCCTTCCCCTTTTGCAATAACATGGCTCCAATGGCATCATCCCCTACTGATGGATTTACATAAAACACTTGCCCCCAATCAGGAGCCTGCATGGCTGGTAACCTAGGGCCCCTAACACCTCTTTCACCTCTTGAAACACTTCTTCACACTTGTTATCCCATTGTAATGGATCATGCTTTGCCACTTGTTGTAATGGATAAAGAAGCTGTGAAGACAATGGAATAAACCATGCCATGTACTTCACTTTGTGTATAAAGGTTGCCAATTGCTTTGTACTCGTAGGTGATGGAAGAAGAATAATAGACTTAACCTTATTTGGATCAGCCTCAATGCAATTTTCTGACACCATATGGCCCAATAACTTCACCCTTGGCTGTGCTAAATGACATTTCTTTGGATTTAGTTGTCCTCCACATTCATCATATCGAGCCAATACCATCTGCAGCTTCTCATGGTGCTCAGCCCTACTGCTATAGACACAGAAGTCGTCCATAAAAGCTTTAACACAATTACCAATGAAAGGTTCCAATACCCAATTTGCTCTCTCTTGATAGAAAGATGGTCCATTTGACAACCCAAATGGCAATACCATGTAGCAATAGCAACCCCATGGCATAATAAAAGTTGTCTTTGTGCGGTCTTTAAGAGCAATCTTCAATTGAAAATAGCCTGAAAAACCATCACACACTGTACCTCTCATAACCTGCCACACTGAATCCAAGATTTGATCAATGAATGGAAGAGGATATGGGTTCTTCTTAGTGGATGCGTTTAAGGGTTTAAAATCTACACAAATCCTCCACTTCCCATCCTTCTTTAGACTGACTACTACTGGACTCACCCATTCTGTGGTCTCCACAGGGACTATGAACCCTGCCTTCAATAACTTGTCCACCTCTTCTCGCAAGGCTTCCATTTGCTCTTGACCCATCCTTCTTAGCCTTTGCCACACTAGCTTAGCACCTTCTTTCAGCTCTATATGCATCTCTTCGCCCTTGAACCCTCTGATCTATTCATATGAAGTAATGAACAAATCAAGAAAACTAGCCAACATGTGCAAATATATCTCCTTCTCCATAGCTGAGAGGTCTCCACTGATCATTTGTGTCATCAATTCCTACTTCTTTGACAATTCAATCTTGGTTTGCATCGGCCCTTCAATCACTTCATAAGGCCCTTCACTTTCATCTTCAACCTCATTTGCAAATGCAACTAAATCAGACTCCTGGATTTCTTTTTCCATCAAAAGAAATGCAACATTAGCATCCTCATCACTTCTGGTAGTACTATCACTGTCCTTTTCAGTCAAACACTGTGGAAGAGTCTTCATCACTAGACTCTTCATAAAGATCCTCCAATCGTTTCCTTGTGTCCATATTGTATAGCTTCTTGGCACTAGTCTTTCCATAGAGGCTAATTGTACCACGTCTCCAATCTTGAACTGCTCCCACTGCACGTAACCATGGCCTGCCCAATATAATAGAATATGCTCCCAACCCTGCTGCTGGCATCACATGAAAATCAACCACCTCTTTTGCATCATACGCCTCCACTTCTAAGCTCTTTACAACACCCAAACATTTTACTTTTTGATGGTTTGCCAATTTAATCCGAAAGCCTGACACCCTAGTCATTGTAAGACCCATCTTCTCAACGCATGAGTGTGTTATGACACATATTTGGGCTCCACCATCCACATAACCTTGTCCCATATTTTTTCTTTTGTGCCACACATCTACTATTGGGAAAATGTCGGGTAGCTCATCCATTGCCAATACCTTCACTGAACCTTTCTCTGGCTCTTTCTCCATTGGGTTAACCATCCTCTTCCATTGTCGCTTTAGCTTAGGCACCATCTCTATAATCTGCCCAAAAGTAACATCTGCCTTCCTGCTTGGCATATCCTTCTTCAATTCATAGCTTAATTGCCCATCCTCTAGTGGAAAATCTGACACATGAAACTTGCGACGAGCCCTTCTTTTCCTCTTGGCCTTGACATCCTCGCCTTCATGGCTCTTTCCCTTCTTCTTACTAGGACCTGGGGCACTTCTTCCTTCCTTGTCCTCTGTGGTCCTCTTCCCAATAGGCATCACTAATGTATCCTCTAGCTTTGATGCCTTCTCCAAGGTAACCACACTTAACACTTTTGTCTTTCCCTTTTCCTCCTGGGTTAATCCACTGGTTCCTTCATCTCCCTTAATTTCAATGCCATAATCATTTGACCTAGTTAGCACCTGTCTTGGCAATGGATACATGTCTCCACCCATCCTTGGTGGCTTCTCACATTGCGGGCTGATATGTCCCAACACTCCACAATTATAACATGTGGGCATCTGCCTCCAGAACCTACCATTACTTTGTCCATCACTATTCCTAGGTCTTTCTTCACCTCCTGGCTGATTTGCAAACCTCCCTCGACCTCGATTATTTCCCACTTGACCTAGCATGTTTAGGCTAAGATTCTTCATTAAATCTACCACTTGCCTCGTGTCTTGCCTTAGCCCATCATCTTGCACTGTTGTAGTGACCACTGCTGGCATAACTTGAGGAGTAACAGGAACCACTGGTTCATGATGAACCCCTGGCATGCGACCTTGTAAAGAGTCCATAGGTTGAAATTCAGACCTCATGGGCAAAGACTCTACTCCTAGCCGACTCATTTTCCTCAGCTTCCACTCTTTGTTCCTTGCTACCTCTAGTGCATCTTCATATGTCCTAGGATTCTTTAGCTCCACTCTCCAACGTATATTCTCCCAAAGACCAGCCAAGAACCTGTCCTTCTTCATCATGTCAGGTGGGGGCCCCTGTGGTGCTAAGGCCTTGCACATCCGCTCCCATGCCAATGCGAACTTGCGTATGTACGCATCTACTGGCTCACCTTCCCTTGCACCAAACTCTGTACTTCCTGCCACACTTTGTCAGGATCTTCTGTCTTCACAAACTCCACTTCCAATCCATGTCGTAGATTGTCCCAACTCAATCTTACAGGTGGATCAGCTACATGCAACTCCTCTTCAAATGCTTTGGACCAAACTCATGCATCACTCTTCAAACAGATTTGGAGAAGACATAACATCTGTGCCGGGTCATGAATCTGGTTACTAATGCAGGCAGCCTCCATCTTTTTCAAAAACTATTCCACATCTTCATCACTTCTTCCATGAAACTCCGGATAAGAGAAAGCCATGGCCACCCAAGTTACAATGCTTTGAGAAGCCCTTCGAACACACGTACAAGAACCCAAACTTTTTACTGACCCCAATCCCTAAAAAATTCAATGGAGCTCAACTTTAGATAAGGACAAACACATGCACATCAAATGAGTTTTCATAGTTGATCATCGAAACTACAACAGGCAAAGAGCATTCCAGTATCTGTCTTAATCTTCTTGGCCCGAACATAAAGACTATGCGCTGCTGGAAAAAAATCTTCCTGGACACATGAACATTTATCTGGATTCTCTCACTTAAATGAAAAGGAGTGAATTGAGGTCCATTTTGATCATCCATTAAAGTCAACCATGAAGCTTCCAAGAAGGCACACCTGACTTATCCTCTGATTTTGACAGAATTTCAGCAGCATAACAGCATAAATGGCTCAAAAGACCAAAAAACCAGCCATCATAACTTGGAAAAATTTTGACAGAGTTTCCCTAGAAGTAGAGCAGTAAGAACCCAAAATATAGACTATATATTTATGCATAAACTGCCAACAATAGAACCCGAGCATCAAATAGGAATCACTAATATATAGCCTATGGCGAGGTCACAAAAAGGGTGCTCCAGCTACCTATATCACCGAAAGGATCTCCACATTTGAGAATCCCCCAGCTCAATAAAACCTCATGCTATCGACCCTCTCACGAAGGCTAATACAAATCGCGTATAGTCAAGTCTCAGAAATGACTATCTTCCAGACCAAGTCTCAGAAATGGCTGGAAATGCCAAATAAACCAAATATGGCTCCACAAAGGCGTACAATGGCAGTTTCCACAAGTAACGTACAATTCAACAGACAATGCGCTCAAACAGGCTCCAAATGATGCATACCCACAACAACTGCAAGTGACACCACTGCTAGTATATCACTGTACTCCAACTATCTGTACCTGTGTGAATCACCTATACCTGTCCCTGTAACCTGTAACCTGTAATATGTAATCCCGAATCTTGAATCTTGAAGCTCGAAGCAGAAGGTACTCGAAGAAGATCCTCCGTGGGGGCTCCAAAAGAATGTGGGCGGGATGGAAACACACCAAACGCCTCTAAAATGACCCGACACACACTCTTGGAAAGATATACACACACACTATGGGGCACCACTCGGCTTACACAACACACCTGGCCGAGACAGGGAACACACCTATGGAGTGAGAGGAGAGAGACTATCTGTTTGCCCACTCCACACACAGAGAGAGAGACACACACACACACTTAAAAAACTCAGCTCAAAAGAGGAGAACTTATGATATTTAGATACAAATGAGGTTGGGCCAACACCAAGGGGGAAAACCGCTCACACAGTATAAGTAAAATAAGCCAGATACAATCACAAACTGGAGTAGAAGCTTCGCACATAAGAGAAACTTACACAACCAAAAAAACAAAAAAAAAGTGAGGAATTTAGCAAAATGGACAGTGCCATCGCGTTTAAAATGGCCCAAAACCCCAGTCTACTATGTCAAAGTGCTCAAATCCGACATCGGATGAGCAGTTTATGGCCAAAACTGGCTCCAAAATGAGCAAAAACACAGTTGCGGCTGTTTCTCCTCTTCTCTCCACGTTTTTTATGGTCTTCTCTCTGTTTTTTCAGTTCCCACACTTAGCTTTATTATTTGGGCACCCTTCCTTTTAGATAACCTCAAACGGACCCCGAACATGCCAAAAACTGACCTCGCAGTGCATAGTTGTCACCTTTTTGCATCATCCGCACACATGGCACTCAACTTTTTACAATAATGCATCCCACCACCACGTAAAGTGGCCCCAAAAAGTGGGCCTCATGATGACATTTTTGCATAATTATCACAAGAAAACACCCACGTTGTGTCTGTACTTATCCACGTGCAACTATTGACCCCATTCGGCCTCCTGACGCCACTAGATGCCATCTGACGCACTTGCTTACCTCATGTCTCCGGCCTGCAGATAGCTTCCTTGAGAAGTTTTACGTGCTACCAACTCCTCATTATTATAGAAAAAACACACCGGTACTAGTGACAGTGAAAATCGATGCACTATGTACATGTTGTCCTACCTGTACACATGTGGGCCCCACGTAACCACATGGCTCTGAAAAATGGGCAATTCTTTATTTGATGCACCATGCATGTGTATGTACATATGCGCAATCCCTTGCTCCAAAAAACTCCTGACAACGTGACATGTTCATTTGGTCCCATAGGTCATATTTGACTTTCGAGGACGATAATAAAACTATCTATCTATCTATCTCTCTCTCTCTCTCTCTCTCTCTCTCTCTCGCTCTCTCTCTCTCTCTCTCTCTCTCTCTCTCTCTCTCTCTCTCTCTCTCTATATATATATATATATATATATATATATATATATATATATATATCGCTATTGCCCTCTCTCTCTCTCTATTTCCCTCTCTCTCTCTCTCTATTTCTCCTCTCTCTCTCTCCTTGTTAAGTATGATAGAGCATCAATAGAGCCCAACATTAGAATGCAAGTGGAAAGTTTTCAAAGAAGTAATTTTCTCTTGTGCGAAGGAATTCTTTTCAGTGAAACACGTGTCTTGCAAAAGGTCTAAGAATGTGGCAAGTTCTGGCAAAATCTAAAAGGCAAGCGTGTTGAGAGCTTTGGTGACTTGACTCTTGAGGATCTGTATATGCATTGCAAGAACCTCTATGAGCAACCCAATGTTGATAAGATGGAGTGTTGTAGCTCCCTTCCGTTTATGTCTCCCTTCTTTACCATTCAAGATGTATGCCGCGCGCTTGAGAAACTTGCTACTCACAAGGCAAGTGACATTCAAGGTATCAAGACTGAAATGATTAAATGGACAAGCAAGAAAACACGATATTGGATATGCGATATGTTTAACCTTGCACTTTAGTATGGCATGCCTCATGATTGGAGTGCAAATTGGATCAAACCTTTGCACAAAGGAGGAGATGTAAACAATGTGAACAACTATCGCACTATAATGGTTGGTTCTTTGATGGCAAAGTTATTTGGATGTATCATGGACATGAAGATAAGTGAATGGGCTGAAAAGAATGGCAATCGTGCACTTGGCCAAGCAGGTTTTCGAAAGCATCATAGCACTATTGATCACCTTGTAACTCTTCGAGTTCTTATGGAAGCGTCTCGATTGAAAGGAAAAAAGTTGTATTGTTGCTTTGTGGATTTCAAGAAAGCTTTTGACATGGTACCGCGAGGAAATCTTTGGAGACGTATGCAAAGCCTTCAAGTGCCGAGAGAATTTATGCATGTAGTCTTTTGCATCTACCAAAAAGTGATATGTCGATTACGTATGGGAGATGGAATTTCAGAATTTTTTGCAAGCACCATTGGTGTCAAATAAGGATGCCCACTTTCCCTAACCATCTTTGGTCTACTCATTGATGAATTGGAATGCATGGTTCTTGATTTTATGCAGCAAGAAGGCATAGAAGAGGTTAAGATTGAAAATGCGGTGATCATGCTTTTGCTATGCCGATGATGTAGTGCTCTTGGCACATACCTTAAAAGATGCACAAAATCTTATGAGTGTCTTGGAACGCTTTTGCCTACATAGCGGGCTGATCGTGAATGGATCCAAAACCAAGGTTATGCTTGTAAAGACCCTCAATGATGAAATCCATGCATTGTATACAACAATGAGCAACTTGAAGTGGTAGATCACTTCAAGTACCTTGGCCTTGAGGTTCCATCCAATCATAAATGGAAGGATTGTGCAATGCGTCGCTTGGAAGCCGGAAAGAGGGCTTATTATGCATTTGAGAACATGTGCAATGCTGGAGAGATCAAGTGTTGGGCTCTCAAAAAGTACCTCTTTGAAACATTGGTGACACCGGTGCTTCTTTATGGAGTGGAAGTGTGGGGTGGAAGCATCGTGAAGTCTACTTGGAAAGAGTTTGAGAATGTCCAAAAGCGTTTTCTCACCAACTTTCACCAAGTCAAGACACAAACACCCTACATGCTCTTACTTATTGAGTCCGGATCGCTTCCCATTGAGGTCTTAGGAATGCAAAGGGTTGTGGAGTACATGCGTAAGACATAACGTAGCTCTTTGCATCGACTTCCTAGAATCGCATATGAAGCAAGTCAAAAGGTTCAAAAGATTTGCAAGAGCAAAATACTAAGTTCTGGGTGGATGCTTGACATCAAGAAATGGTTTGGAAGATGGGATGCATGTCACTTGGTCAAGGATGCATCGATTGACTCCCAAGATAATGAGGTCTTCTTACAACGCCAATGTATCACAGGCTTGGGAGAAATCCGGAGGTTCTCACTTCAGCCAGTACACCACACACATTGCCCCAAACTACAAATCTCTCTTCTTCTCCGAACGAGGTAACCTAACCCATCCCTACATCCTTGAGCCCATCCCGTTGAGTGTGATCTGCACCATTGCCTCCATTCGTCTTAGCTCCCATTCTCTACGCTGCGAGACAGGACGTTGGGGCATTGGCGAGGAGTGTCATCAACTTTGCACATTATGCCCTCGTCAAGTGCGGGAGAGTGAGTGCCACACACTACTTGAGTGCTTAGCTTTTGACCACATTAGGTCCTCTTTTCCCCATATATTCAGACATGAGCTCTCCCTACATACCTTCCTCTCCCAACCACGATGTGGACTCTCTATAGCGACGCTCATTTCAGCCATTTTTTAGCATTGAGAGTCACTTATGACCTCCACTCACACCACGTGACATGTTCATTTGATCCCATAGGTCATATTTGACCTCCGATGACAATAATAGAACTATCTATCCCTCTCTCTCTCTCTCTCTCTCTCTCTCTCTCTATATATATATATATATATATATATATATATATCACTCTTTCTCTCTCTCTCTCTCTCTCTCTCTCTCTCTCTTTTTAATTTCCTACGCATACATTTCTCTCTCTCTCTCTCTCTTTAATTTCCTACACACACACACACACACACATCTCTCTCTCTCTCTCTCTCTCTCTCTCTCTCTCTCTCTCTCTCTCTTTTTAGTTTCTTACACACACACACACACATTTCTCTCTCTTCTTTCTCTCTTTAATTTCCTACACACACACACACGCACACACACATCTCTCTCTCTCTCTCTCTCTCTCTCTCTCTCTCTCTCTCTTTCCTACACACACACACACACATACACACACACACACACACACACGATGTAGCTTGTGAGAGAGAGAGAGAGAGAGAGAGAGGGGGGGGGGGGTTGGGGGGAAGAGATCAATAATACATGCGCTACAGGTTTCCAAGGGCAGATCTGTGCACGCGTTTGCAGGCGAAAATGATCGCTTGCACGCGGATTTGGTTTTTTTCCCCCAAATTTTTGCCGTCAATATATGCGTCAAAATACGCGTGGAAATATGTGTGGAAACACTTACCTTTCGAGAGGCATTCCCACATGCATTTTCACGCCTCTATTGACGCGTATATCGATGAGAAGCATGCCCGTCGAAAGGCGCGTGGAAAGGTACGGCGCGTCAAAATGTGGTGCGCCGAAAGCTGGGTATTATGTTGTAGTGTCAACCAGAAAGATATCAATTGTATTACCTGTATAATACTCTGCTCGAAGACTCCATGATCTCTTGAAAATTTTCATCCGACTCTTTTGTGTTGAGCTTACTCCAAAGCTCCATAAAAGCTTTATCAATGTGCTTCCTCAACCGATGATGAAACCATGCTTCAAAGCCCTCCAGCAGTTCATCAACCATTTTCCCTTTGATCCTTAAGCATTGCTTCAAGATACTTACCCAATACCATTCTTTACGCAAGTACATTCTAAATTTCATGGCACTAATAAAACGCTCAGAAGTAACATCATCTACACCGCAATGCATCAAAGAGTGCAATGTTTCCTTTTTCCTATAGAGAAAACAACAAACAAACCATAAATCCATTGATTCATTTGATGATTTCACGTGCATTTTTGGGCCAAGGATTATGACCTCTCCGATGATATTTTAGAAGTTGCCAAAGAGTGGACCTTGTCACTTGTAAGGCCCACCTACTCCTTTTCTCATACCCAATTGAGGTTAAATAACAAAGAGAAGAACCCTTGGCCATTGTCGGAGTTGGCAATGGCCAACATCTATGTTGCATTTGCACCAAATAAAATCCAAACAATTTTGTAAACTTACAATCTTGTAATCCAATCAATCCAATCCAAATGAAATGTCAACTTATAATTTTCTAGAAATTCAAACATGAATGGCGAGAAGAGAAAGTGTTTACCTTATAATCCCTTTCTTTGAATATTTTTTCTACTCTTTCTCGAGCAACCATTTTGTTTTTTGGCACTAAAGTCAATGGATCATTGATCTCTTGCATTTATTTGATAATAAACATGTCAAACTCTTCCTTTTGTAGAGCAAGTAGAAAAAAAAGTAAGACTTTACAAAAATTATACCTACGTTTAGAAATTACAACAAAAGTTAATGTAAGGTAAAAAAGTATACCTTCCATATGAAAATTGACAATAATAGAGTAGGAGCGTTGTACCAACTCCCTTTAGATGTCTTCTTCTCGCAAGGAAGCTCTACCTCTATCCATCGAATCTAATCTTGGGGAAAGTCTTTCATTAGAGAATCTTTTCTTGCCACGGCTAGTTTTTGGAACAAGAAGATCTCTTGACCAAAATTTGTTCTCACAGTGGTTCTACCAATCCTAAACCACAATATCTTAAATTAGATAGCAAGAGAATACATTGACATAGTAATAGCAATATCATAAATATCAACAAATGAGCTTACTCATTTTGGGAATGCAGAACTAGCATAAGCTCTCCCTCTGCACTTCTATCAACATGGAAAAATTGACATTTGACAAAACAATGTCTCCAACTTATCATTGAAAATTCTACAACAACAAAGGGCAAATTAGATCGCATAGAGTAATACAAGACAACCTTATATTAAACAAAAAACAAATCAGTTACATGTTTTTATCATGGGCATCCAAGTTTTCAAGGGATGATTGCCATCCCAAACAATATTTTTTCCCCCCCTTAAGTCTTTCCACTCAAGAGAAAGGGATTATCAAAATCATCACTAATTTCTCGCCAAATAGGCCCCATTCATCTTTTTCTAAGTTGGAAACATAATGTTGATCATGGCCAGGCTTCTTAAATGACACAAGAAATGGAGCTCCAAGCACACTGTATCCAGACATCTCAAACCTTTTCACTAAGCCCTTAGTGCCTGGACCCACCACTCTAATGGCTTCATTTTCCATCAATCTGCAGAGAGGAATGCAAATACGAGAACACTTTGACATATGTATAGCAAGTGTATTTATGTTTTTGTGTGTATGTAAATGCATGATTGCAAGTGTGTTTGCGTGTGAGTATGCATTATTGTATTTGCGTCATGTGTTACTGTGTGTTTGTGTGTGTCAATGCAAGTGTGTATATGTGTGTGTGTGTGTGTGTGTATGTATGTATGTATGCATTTTTGCCATAGGAGCTTCCAATGGAGCTCCAAATGGAGCTCCTCCATGCCTTGAAAGGCATGTTGAGAAGGCAGCGTGTGCGCTGCCCTCTCACCATGCCTTTCAAGTCATGTGGAAGCTCCAATGGAGCCCCAATGGATCTCTTCCATGCCTTGAAAGGCATGGTAAGGGGGCAATGGAGCTACATTGGGGCTCCATTGGAAGCTCCTATGGTGGACCTACATGCGCACACACACACACACACACACACACACACACACACACACACACACACACACACACACACACACACACACACACACACACACACACACGGAAATATATGTTTGATGCAAGACTTTACACACACACACACACACACATACCCTGAGTACCTTCTCTTCTTCTTCTTCTTCTTCTCACAGTAAAGCAGGCCTCTTCACTTTCACTTCACTTCACTCCACTTTACATGTATTATATTTATAAAATATATACATTAAATCACTTAACATGTATTACATTTTATAAAATATATACATTAAATCACTAAACAAGTATATAATCAAACAAAATAAACACATAAAGATTATATATTTCAAGTATAAAACTCTTGGTTTTTGCATCCTTCTGGTTTTGTTAACCGGCTTATATAACCGATATAGCGGTATCATGCAGAATAGAAGTATCAATATCAATGCTACCAGCACCAATACTAGCACTAGAAGTCTTTTGATTAGTACCAGTATAGCAAAATAGCAATTTCAATACCAGTTCTAGCACTAAAAGTTGGGAGACTAGTACTTGTATCACTACCAGTATACCAAACGAGTACCAGTATACAAGGATTTCAAGATAGCAGTACCAATACTGGCATTGAAAATTTGAGACTGGTACCAGTACCAGTACCAGTACTAGTACTAGTACCAATATATCAGATTGCAAAAAGTTTGTTTAAAATGATGTAATTGTCTACCAAAGTCTCTTGAAATTTCGCTTTCAATTATAAGGTTATTTACACAAAAAGGTGTACCTATGTGAAATGGATAACAACTAGTGTACCAATTTACCAAGATATCAGGATAGCAGTACCAGTACTAGCACTGAAAATTTGAGACGGGTACCAGTACCAGTACCAGTACCAATGCTAAGTATGCCAATAAACTTATACCTATGTCCTATATGCTTATGGAATTACCTATCTTCTATATAAGACTGCTAATTTATACACCTTTTTGGTATTCTTGACATAAACAATGTTTGGAACCCAGTTTGCCAATAAACTAGTATAACATTTTAACAATATAGATATATAGCAGTATCAATACTAGTACTACCAGTCATTAAAAAAATTTTGAACTCATTTTTGGGCCTTTTAAGAGTGCCACATCATCAAAGTTGTACATAAGAAAGCAACCCGGTAGACCCCTCTAAATATTGCTTAGAACCCCATGATACGACCTATCATTGGAAAGTTCTTGAAAAGTGGATTCTAAAGAGCCAAGGTCCGAAAAGTTTGGATGACTTCTATGAAAGTTATGCCATTTTTTTTCAATCAGCCAGGTTTTGTTACCGTTACGGTAATCTAAAATCATATTTTTTCTAGATCTACATGAAGGCAATGTCCGATACATGCATGCTATATATCAATAGATAGTATTTGAAGAGTAGATTCTAAATATCAAACCTCCGACAAGTTTGGATCTTATTTGCAAAAAATTTACCGATCCCCACTTTTTGAAAGCTATGCCACATCAACAATTCTTACAAGGCCCATTTTTTAGTCCAAACTTTTCCTAATGACCAATATGAGCACTAATAGTCTAAGACTAGTACTATACTAGTATACCAGTTGACCAAGATAGCAGTACGCATACTATCAGTACCAGTATTGGCACTAAAAATCTGAGACTGGTACCAGTACCAGTATCAGTGTATCAGGCTGTAAAAAGTTTTTTTTTAATGATGTAATTGGCTATTCAAGTCTCTAGAAATTTTGCTTTCAATTATAAGGTTACTTACACAAAAAGGTGTATCTATGTGAAATGGATAACAGGTAGTGTATCCATTTACCAAGATAGCAGGATAGAAATACGAGTACTATCGGTAGCAGTACTGGCATTAAAAATCTAAGACTGGTGCCTGTACCAGTACTAGTACCAATACTAAGTATGCTAGTTGGTATACGAGTTTAGAAGTGATTTGAGTACCAGTACTAACAGTGCTGGTACTAACAGTACTAGTACTATAGCTGACTGATACCAGTATGAGTACGAGTACAAGTATACCAGACCTGTATCAATACCAGTATACTGGCTCTTTGCAAGTATAAGACCACTAGTTTATACACCTTTTTGGTATTCCCGACATAGACAATGTTTGGAAACCAGTATAACATTATAACAATATAGACGTGTATCAGTATCAATATCAGTACTGTCAATTTGAGTACTAGCATTGAGAGTCTGAGACCAGTACTAGTATACCAATTGACCAAGATGGCAGTACCACTACTGGCATTGAAAATCTGAGACTGGTACCAGTACTAATAACAGTGTATCAGACTGTAAAAAGTTTGTTTAAAATGATGTAATTGGATACTAAAGTCTCTTGAAATTTGGTTTTCAATTATAAGGTTACTTACACAAAAAGATGTACCTATGTGAAATGGATAACAGCTACTGTACCAATTTACCAAAGTGGCAAGATAGTAGTACCAGTACTGGCACTGAGAATCTAAGACTGGTACGAATACCAATACCAATACCAATACTAAGTATGCCAGTTGGTATACCAGTTAGAAGTAATTTAAGTACCCGTACTAACAGTACTAGTATTAGCATTGATTGATACGAGTACTAGTACAAGTATACTAGACCTGTATTAGTACCAGTATACTGGCTCTTTGCAAGACTTATGGAGCTACCTATCTCCTATACAAGACTACTACTTTATACACCTTTTTGGTAATTTCAACATAAACAATGTTTGGAAACCAGTTTGCCAATAAACCAGTATAGCATTATCAATACCAGCACTTCGAGTACCAGTACTAGCACTAAAAGTATGAGACTAGTACCAATACTAGTATACTAGTTGATTAGGATTGCAAGATAGCAGTACCAGTACTACCAGTACTGAAAATTTGAAATTGGTACCAGTACTAGTACCAGTGTATCAGACTGTAAAAAGTTTGTCTAAAATGATGTAATTGGCTACCAACATCTCTTGAAATTTTTCTTTCAATTATAAGGTTACTTACACAAAAAGGTGTACCTATGTGAAATGGATAACACCTAGTGTACCAAATTACCAGAATAGCAGGATAACAGTACCAGTACTACCAATACTAGTACTAGCACTGAAAATTTGAGACTGGTACAGATACCAGTACCAGTACCAGTATATCAGGCTATTAAAAGTTTGTTTATAATGGTTTAATTGACTACCAAAGTTTCTTGACATGGATAACAACTAGGATGCCCATGCATCAACTGCATATAGAGCAAATGCTAAAAAAGTGAGGGCTACTCTCTTTGGTTCAGTTTTTTTGGTGCTTTACTATTTGGAAGATTGGCAGCAGGTTTGAAGTTTGTGAAGGAGATTCTTCCTTTTGGATGGGGTCTTGTACCAACGTGATGTTATTCATTTGTACAAAATCAGTATCTAGGTTTGTTTTGTATTATAAACCTTGTATTTATCTTGTCTTTGACATGTATATGTTCGTCTGTGAGTAATATAAGTAAATAACTAAAACACATACACACACACACACACACACACACACACACACACACACACACACACACACACCCACACCCATGAATACCTTCTCTTCTTCTTCTACTCCTTCTTCTTCTTCATGACAACACAGGCTCCTTCACTTTCACTTCACTTCATTCCACTTTCATTTCACTTTACATGTATTATATTTATAAAATATATACAATAAACACTTATAACGAGTATATATTGAAACAAACTGAACACATAACAATTATATATTTCAAATAACTAAACACTTATAGAACAAGATATATATCAAACACTTAAAAATATATATATAAACACTTATAAAAAAAGATATATTAAACACTTACAGAAAAAGATATATATTAAACACTTCTATCAACATATCACTTGTGTTCACACACACACACACACACACACACTCACACACACACACACACACACACACACACACACACACACACACACACACACACACACCAGCTGGAGGCACTACTAGAATGCATTAAATGCAGTCCTTGAACCACCATTTAGAAATTAAAAGGCCTTCCAAATTTGATGCCAAATTCAACTGGCAGCACAAAATTATAGTTTGTACATATTTAAAAATTATAATTTACTAGTTTTAATACACATACATTCACAACTGTCATACATTAAATGACATACTAGCCTGTTTAAATGCACTTCTTCATTATTCTTTGAGCCATCTGAGTTAATGCACAATATCTTATGCAACTATCTTATACACAAAATCCATGGGTCTTTATGTTTACCTACCAATCTGTTTAAGCAATGATTAAAAGTAAACTCCATCTTTCACCTTCATTAACCTTCACCACCTTGACTTAACGTCTTGCTCTAAGTTGATCTAATATAAATACAAACTCTATCTTTAAGCCCCACCATAGCTTTCTCGCGTCTCCACCCTATAATCTTTTGCTTAAGATAATATGTCCAACATGAAAGCAACCATAACTTGGAAGGTTGGTGATCAGATAGTCAACCACGACATTCAGTTGAGGGTAACCTCTTTGTTGCTTAGTGCTTACTATTTCCAAAGATTGCTACCTCCATCTTGCCATTTTCAATCACTATTCTGTTCTTATTGAAAGTGGCTGTGGCCTAACAAAAGTCTTATTGCAACCACAGTGGTATGTTGAAGGTCATCAACATTTCTTGATAGATGGATCTTTGTTGAGCTTGTTTGAGTTGCTTCATTCAAACACATTTATACAAGTATCTGATAGTGAGAAAGAAAATGATAAATAAATATCTGAAGAGGTTTTAAGTATTGTGCATCTTGAAAATATTGGTGACGAAATAGGACAGCTCAAAACTCAGCCAATCGTCATTTGGATTCAACAAAATCCAGGGGCAAAAGAGTTAAAGGATCTATTAGCATTATGTGGAGCTCCTTTTCAAGTTGCTGAACTTCCACAACATTATGATGGAAATTTGTGCTTTGAGTTGCTTGCAACTTAGGATAATACAAGACAAATGTCAGGGATGGAACAATGCTTTGATGAGGTCACTTGCAGACTTGCCCATCTTTTACAACCATTGCAATAGCATGCACAGTTTGTCTAAGCCATTGTTTGGGATACATGCAATGCAATTATTCAACATGTAACTATATTGATGAATAAGAATTTAAAGGTATAGATTTTCATGGGTATTTGGACAGACAAGTCAAGACGGACTACCTTACAATGGAAGAGAAGACAACAATAACTTGTCATTATTGTTAGAAGGTTTTTTACTTGTGTTGCTGCTTGTCCCTGCAAAATCTATTATGTTTTTCCTTGAGATAGTGCAATGTCACAATTAGCAATACATGTTGGTAAACATTGTCATAACGTTAAGGTAGGAACCTCCAGGGCTGCCATTTCAAGAGTACAAAAACTGGTAGGTGTAGTACTAAAAATTGAAAAGGGTGGTCCAAGAAAAATTCAAATGTTGGTGGCGCCTTGATTGGTGAGGAAGATGAAGTTACATGCGATGGACAATTCATTGATTTTTTGGAAAGGGTATGAGAAACTAAGTTTTCTTCCTTGAATATGTAATATTTTAACTATTATTGATTTAACTTTTTTGGTATGCATCATGTAGATTTTCTTCAATTGTTTCAAAGGAGAGGAAGACTCTAGGTGTTGTTATTGGGGATGGATATGATGATATTTTATTGCTTCAAAAAAAGTGCATGTTTCCTTTTTTCAATGGGAGTAGATTTCCTGAACAGGGCGAAGAGGATGACAAGTTCTTCGTATTTAAAATGTCCACTAAGGGACCATGTTCTGGGATTGATCTAGTAAATCGGATTAAAAAAACTGGAACAGGTGACTTAAGAAATGTGTGGGTGCATTTTGACTTTACCCAGAGAATAGATGGTTGGGCAACAATGTCATGCTCACTTTATGATTCAAGGTAATCTTGAAGTATTTACAATATTTTTCATCATTAAATATGAGATGATATGTGTAAAATTATTTATGTTGAATATCTTGCAACATTTGATCACTGCAGATAATTGCTATATGTGAAACTAAAGAGGAGGATGCAAAGACTCAAGTTTTGCTGGGAGAACCTTAATTCAATAATGGAAAAGTACGAACATGGTGCAACTGATTTTGTAGGTTTTATGTCTGATGAGGCTGGTGAAAATTGGAATGCTATTTGAATAGTCTTCAATGGAGGGCCATATAATACTATGGAGGGGCATGAACGGTCATGCCTATTTCATTTGGGAGCAGAGTCTACACAAATATGTTAAAAAGTGGATACCTCAAAATTTAACAAATCAACACATTGATAAGTGTGAGGAATGGAGAGCTAGTAAAACCATTGAGCTTGCATCGCAAAAGGTGCATTCAATTAAAAAATGGTGGAGACAATATCTAACTACAGAGAGCATCACTAGAGTGAGTAGATGATTTAAATGGTGGGAGCATCAAATTTCTCACTGGGGAGTAATTGGTACAGATGTAAGTACCTTTTTGAAGATTTATATTTTTAGCAAAATTTATAAATTTTGCATACATGAAATTTATAAATTTTAACGCATGTTTGTTTGAGTTTCATAGACTGATTTAAGTTCGTGATTACGGTCACAAATTCCCAATGTTAATTTATCAAAAAGAGTGCATGCCAGTTGGTTAGCGGGTGAACGTGGAAAGAGAAACAATTCCTTGTATGATTCATGTGTAGCATATGTTATATCATATATTCAATGTGAAAAGCGTTTGGGATATATTATTGGGTGTTAAATAGGAATAGGTCCCACAATGGAGGCCTTGCTTTCTCGAGTTGAATCTCAACACACTCCAACTTCGACCAACGTGGCCCATCTACTACACAAGGTTGTTGCAGGGACTCCAATGTATGTGCTACCAATTTTGCATGGAGACAAAGAAACAGTACAATGCAAAAAGAGGGTTAGAACAAGAACAAGTAGCTCCCATCGCCTGGAATATGTCATGGAATCTAGGCAGCAAAACCATCACAGTCGGCCCAAAAAAAATCAGGTTTGATACCCAAGGACCTGGCATTTCTAGCATTCCACTGCAAATAAGTGACAGTGATGATGATATTGGCTCTAAAAAAGAAACAACCACACCTTTGTCATCTCAAAGAAATAGTGTGTTAGATAGTGATGTGCCACGCACTCAGTGGGCCCTAAGGAGAATGCCAATTCAAAGTCAAAGAAAGTGTTTTGGAATAGTGGGGAGAAAAAATTGTGACAATCTCTTGCATAGTCGCTCTATTGGTCTTGTTGCTCCATGTATATGGTCCAAAAGAATCTTCAAGGGTAAAACAATTGAGCAATGATTATGGTTTTGTAATCATGATATTTTGCATACTCAATCAAGCAAAAAGAAAGTCAAATATTTACCTCTTGCTCCGAATGTTTGCCTAGTAGCAAGATGGCCAGATATCTCCACACAGGAACGTGCAGCACTACATGAGAGTGGATTTAGGACAAAGAATGCAATGGTAAATGCTCAACCTCTGGCTAGCGATTTCCAAGAAGATGGTGGCAACTCACGGAAAAAAAAGTGGAGGCATGGAATTTCTGAAGATTCCATGAAGAAATTGGAAGCATGTAATAATATGACAACTTTATTTTTGGATGAAGTGAAAAAGTCTCAAGAGCATGTAGTTTTTCGAGTGCTCACTGAAAACATTTATGAGATTCATATAAAAGGAGTCCAGCATGCACGTGATTTTCAAAAGCACTAGAAGACAAAGAAATCCTTTTCGGCATGCAAACATATGTACTATGTGTACATGAAAGTGCTCGGACTTGAACCTAAGGAGCACATGATTACCCATCAACCAACCCTCTCACCAATAGATATGACCTTTATTCTCGAACAACCAAGGAGGATTTCTTCCCCCATTTAATTTCTGATGGTTTGGTATGTATCCTTCACTTAACTAGATAATTGCTCTATGATACTAAAATGTCTTTCTGCATTTATTTTAGTTTATTCCACTTGTGATCATCTATATTAGAAAAAAATTGTTTATGCAGCCCGCCGCAGGATTTCAAATTTCAAACACAAGACAGAAGCAACTTGCAAGCTATTTGGTAGAAAATTACTTACCTTTTGGAGTGACCATTACATTTATGAAATTTATGTCTTTTTTGTACTCTAATTTTGGTCCTATCCTGTAGTAGACTAGTGAATGTACTTACATCCGTAAAGTTACTTTGATTCAAAAAGCTCAAGCTTGGGGAAAATGGTATCATCTCTAGTTGGCATGATTTTGACTTTATTGCATGCATATGCTGTGGACTTATTTGAATCTGATGGCATGCATTGCGAACATATTTGACTTTGATGGCATGAGTTGTGGAATGGGGAATTTTTTTGTTTGCATTTTCACATCGTTATGCTGCCAAAATTTTGATAGTATACCAATGTAGTCAAGGTTTAGGGTTTATTTGGCTAGTCAAAAGTTATATAAGCTTTGAATTGGTGTGCATAGTGATATACAAATCTAGAATTTTACTTTGTCTCTCTAAAGATTTTAGAAGAGAAGTCACTCTCTCTCTCTCTCTAGGGTTTATAATCTCTTCTTCCAATGGTAACACGCATACATACTATCTCTTTAGAATTTATACTATCTCTCTATCAACCACACATATATGGAGTCTTATGATGATTGAAAATTACATTAAATAGATACTTTATGCTATGACACATGTTTGGTTAAAAAAACTCAAAAGTTTAATGAAATTGTCAAAAAAACTTGAAATGAAAAACTCTCAAATGTTAAATCCCCATTGACTAAGGTGCTTGAGGTGCTTGTCGTGTTTGTTGACTAAGGTTCTTGAGGTGCTTTATGACTAAGGTGCTTAAGGTACTCCATGACTAAGATTCTTGAAGAGCTTAAGGTGTTCCAAAAATCAACCAACATCCCTACTCATGGGAGGTCGAGCCCTGATTGTAGGGACATGAGAGAGAACACACACACCCTCACACAAGGCAAGCCTAGTCTAAAGAAGCAACAAGGACACATGTCAAGTTCCTCTCCATGTTTCCCTCATAAGGTGCCTAAAGCCTATTGGTTGGCCTCTAAAGGGATCCAATGATAATTTAGCTAATTAAATTAATTGTTTATGAATTTATCAAGTCCTCTCTCTCAAAGGGGAAAAGGGGACACCTGTCCTAATGCTAGCATGGTTGCTTGATATATAATATGCATGTGATTGGCTAGCTTGTACGAGTCCAATCAATTTCCAACATAATATACAAGGGGGGGTCGACCAATGCAAGCTGGGGGCGTGCTTGGGGGGCTCTCTCACATACACTCACATGCTCATTCGCACTTGGACAAAGTGCAAGAGCTCCATCTCCTTCTCCAAGATTGTTGAGAAGTGGAGAGACTACACCAACACTCTTGGCTATGGAATGCAAATCTAACCAAGAGCCATGCTTCACTGCTTAATCTTCCCATCTTCTTCATAATCATTATTATGCTATTATGCTATGATATGCAAGAAGAGTGATGATAAGTGAGAAACTATCTCAAGGCTTGCCTTTGGCCTAACCATTATTGAGCTACGAGCAAGCTCAATAGGAACCATAATCAACCGAGCAATGTTAGACCCTCTCCACTAGTCTTTGCAATCAATAGTGTCTAAACCACAAGTGTGGCTGCTTGAGAACTAATTTTCAAAGGTAAAGAAGAGTAGCAACTGAGGTTTTTGAGGGTACTAAAGCGCAAAGTAATTCTAAACATAAGTTTAGTTAGCATGGATGACAATAAACAAGAGAGTAGAATGAACATTGAAAACTTTGATTTTGCACATGAAGGTGCTAATGATAATGTCCCCATGTTTGTGTATTATCATGTTACTTAGTTGCAACAAGCTATGGGAAACCTTACTTTGCAAGCCGAAGCTACTCAACAACTTCGTGCTTATGGGATTTTCCTTCCTCTCCAAGAGGAGAGAGAGCTTAGGAGGCCTCTTGATGAGACTCCCAGAAGAAGACTCTCTTCCATAAGAGAGGAGAAATCCAAAGAACGAGAAACTAAGTTCCTTTGAAGATGTGGCTCCATGAAGACGGAGGTCTAGACGATCACCAACTCCTCCCAAGGGGAAACGGCCAACCCATAGTCCTTCTCCTTGTCATTCTGAAAGGTAAGAGAGGAAACAAAGAAAGAAAAAGGCAAGAAAGAGGTCACCCTCTTCTCCTTCTTCTTCACCTTCCTCCTCTTCTTATGAAAGCAACAACTATTCTCCTAGAAAATACAAGAGGAGAGGACATTGCAAATCCTACCCTGCATGGAGAGGGTCCCAAAAGCTCAAGAAGGTCAAAGAGGGAGGAAAGAGCATCTCTTTCCTTACCTATGATGGCACCTTTGGTGCTACCGACAAAGTATTGGGCTTCATCCAGCAATTTGATGCGGCCTTTGGAGACGAGGGCTTCACAGAGTCCTCTAAGCTACATCATGTAGCTATGCACTTCCAAAAATCTGCTCGTCAATGGTGGGCTAGCCTTCATGGCAACGGCAAATCCCCAAAGAGATGGAAAAGTCTACAAGTTTCCATCATGAAGCAATTCCTTGCAAGTGATGCAAAGGACAAAGTGCTTACCAAATGGCGGAGTTTGAAGTTTCTCTCCAACGAGTCTATCCACAAATATGTGGACAAGTTTTTGGATTTACATCTCAAGGCTACTATTTTTCAAAAGATAGACTTTGTCGAGCAAAAGACACAATTGTGTGTAGGATTACCTGAAGAAATGGTCGAGTATGTCAACTCCCAACGGTGTGGTTCTATCACCAAAGTAATCCACAACACTATGGTTGCTTCACACATAAATTTCCAACAAGGGGCTAAAAGGAATGCCAAGCCCATGGAAAACAAAGATCAAAATGATACAAAGGGGAAGAACAATGCCCAAAACTCTTTCCAAGGCAACTCCAACAACAACAATCACAACAATCGGTCCAAGGAGAAGGGAGTTTACAAACGTAAAAATAAACTCTCTCTTGAAGAGTTAGAAATTTTTTGTAAGGACCACAAATGCTTCAAGTGTGGGGAGCAAGGACATGGCTACCGCTTTTGCCCCAAAAGAAATGCCCGCAATGAGACTCCTAGAGCTTCCACAATCAAAGCTCCAAAAGAGGATGTTCATTGCAAAGGATAAACTCTCTCCTATGCTTAGGGAAAGGTAAGGGAGCATCATGCCTTCATCCTATTTGACCCTGGCTCTACTCACAATTTCATATCCACAAATTTGGCCACCAAGTTAGGCATTCAAGCTCAAGAGATGGGAGATGTAATTGTAGCGGATGGATCCTTCAAGGGGCAAGAAGCCGCAATCACTCCTTTGATTGGAAAATTGAAGCTTCATGTCCAAGGCTATGTTGACAATGAAGATTTCTTCATCTATCCTCTCAAGCATAAAGATGTTGACCATCTTAGGGACACCATGGTTTGACCATATGGCTGTTAGTGTAAAGTTCCCTAAAAGAAGGTTGTATTTCAAGTATAGGAAAAAGAACATGTACATTAGTCCTCATGATGTAGTGCATGCAAATAGCATTGAGGAGGTTGATACAATCAAGTTTGTGCAGATTTCATCAGCATTTGGATGTCTCATGTACGACCTACTAGTGTCTAAACCCAACTTAGCATCCACAATGCATTTGTATCTGAGATTGTCAGTTGTACAATGACTAACACTACCATGATGCATTGTGGAGCTATGTAGACCATATAGAGATGTTTGTAGGATTTGTGTGCACACTCTATCATAGATATGCACGCTCGTCTATCACTAGCCGATACGATTGCATGTAGATGGAGTGAGGGAGACAATCGGTGTAGTCTTAAGAGAGTGTCTCACCAATTTTCTTGTACATACTAGTGATTTAGCTAGTAGGATCCACTTCTCGGCACATTTGTTCTTACTAAGTGTGAGGTTGTTGGGGTAAATAAGGGTGGTATGTACCTTGCTTGAGGATGAGTGTCTAATGTCTCCCGCCCATTGACCTCACTAACCCACTTATTTATTCTTTATATACATAATAGAATAAGAAGTGAGTGGTGTTTCTCTCTACTTTGCTTCACCTCACTCTGTGCTCGCTCTCTCTCTCTCTCTCTCTCTCTCTCTCTCCCCCCCCCCCCAGGAAATAGTTAATGCTAAAGGGAAACACAATTGTGTATATGCTAGTTATGTGTAGGACCTAACGTATTAAGTTTATCATGTTTGAACAACATGTAACGCCTCTTAGAAGAACAAAATGATTTATAAGATAGTTGGCACATTTTTATATTCACATGATTGTAAAAGCTAAAAATTCTTTGTATTTGAGTACCTTAAGCTCTGATCTTGTCCCTTCAATGATTGAACAAATCACAAATTGATTCATTCATATTGGACATAGTGAAAATTGTTATTTAGTAAAAGGTTATTAGAATCTCTCATAAAAGAAAACTAGTATGTGACCCGCGCGTTGCTGCGGCCAAGAAAAGCATGGCAATTGGATCTCTCTCTCTCTCTCTCTCTCTCTCTCTCTCTCTCTCTCTCTCTCGGACGGGCCACACACTTGTAAAATGTAATTTGAAGATTAGAACACCCACAACATTGCAAAAAAAACATAGGTTTAGTGTAATTCCACCTACAAATTTCAAGACTTATCTCTACTTTTAAATTTTTTTGTTTTCAGTAGCACTTACTCAACGATGCTAAATTAGAAACATAAAAAATACAACATCCCTATGGTCCAATTGAGCCATGGATGCAAAAAGAATGACACTTAACATCACAACCTTAACTTTTAAATCGAAAGATCACCTCCAAAGTTCAAAAAACCCAAATCAAAATTTAGAGAATCTACATACAAAGTGCAAAGAAGTTTAGTGCAAAAGCTTTCACATTTTATAGTAAATTTTTCTCTAATTTTTTTTGGGAAAAATCATAGTATAAACAAATGCTCGGAAAAATCTAGATCTAGTGTAATTTCACCTACGGATTTAGAAGATTATCTCTATATATACAAAGTATTAAAAAATTGAATGTAAAAGACTTAAGATATAATAAAGTTACCTCTAAAATTTCTCATATCTAAGTTTTTCATGTTTTTGAGAAAAAACATTGCGCCTCAACTCGATTTAGTGTAACCCCTTTTACAAATTTTTATGATTTGCTTCAAAAATTCTAATTTGCTTTTAAGCGGTTGAAAAAATCTAGGCTATGTGTAATCCCACCTACAAATTTTGAGATTTACTTTTAAATTCTAAGTCAACCCAAAGGAAACCACAAAGCTCACAAAAATGTAGTGTAAAACCTTCAAAAATATCAAAGAGTTGTTGGAGTTGCCTCCCATTGTCCGCCTTTGCCATCTGTTGAGGTCCGCTCCTGCCTTGGGTATGCACGCTTTCTGCTTTGGATTCATTGGATCAAACTTTTTTTTATTACGTCGATTCTCGATTCTGTAGATTTCAATTGTCAATTCTCGATTCTCGATTGCAAATTTCATCGATTGTTGATGTAAGATAAGTGTTTATTCTCCCTTCTCTTTGACTCTAGTTCCGGTGTGAGAGCCCTCTCTCTCTCTCTCTCTCTCTCTCTCTC